>NC_030822.1:40530808-40831456 GCF_001704415.2 Capra hircus | reverse complement strand
GGTTTTTCAGGTGGGACAACAAAACTTTGTGTTACTGATAGGAGTTGGCTGATTCTTAATCTTAGCCATTGCTTGCTGTTATTTGTTTAGTGGCTACTTCCTCATCTCTACTTCAATTGCTGGGCTGGAAATGGGACTTTGAATAGCTTCCCTGGGGTTTTCTGTTGAACTGCTTCATACTTACCACATCGTGTGCCTAAGTGCATGTCCCCCATCCCCACCTTACTTTCAGCCCTCTTTGGGAGAACCTGGGTTTTGGGGAATGTGGAATTCTAGAAAGAGTATGAATTTCTTGCAGAGGGAGCTTGGAAAGAAGGGGCTGAGATTTTGCCTCCAGAAAAATGGCCTAGAAGCTCATTCCCTTCACGTGCTGGAGTGGGCTCTGGTGCCATCCTCTAAGTCACTTTCCTGGTGACAGTGCAGGGTCCAGAAGGGGCAGAAAAGACAAAGCTGCCATTTTGTCATTTCCCAGAAGTGTCACACCAACCCCCTTAGACACAGCTATTGTTAAACATTTGCAAAGTAAAATTGCCCCGAGAATTGGAGAGTCACATCGACGTGTGGAGGAATGCAGAAAATAAGTGCATGCTCCCGAAGGCTTCCCTCTCCATGAGTGGCCCCGCTCTTCGTCTAGTTGCGCAAGTCAGAACCTGAAGCATCTCCCTGAGGCCTCCCGCTCCTGCAGCCCCAGTCACCAAACACTGTCAATTTTCCCTCCTAAAGAACTCTGCACTCCTACTTCCCACCCACCCTGTGTCTTCACGGCCCCCTCCTTCAAGCTGCATCATCCTTCCCTGGGCCCTACCGTGGCCTCTAAATTTGTCTCCGCACATCCACTCCTGCCCCCTTCCAATCTGTTCTCCATTCTGTAAACAGAATGATCTTTTAAAATTACAATTTTGATCCTGTGTTTCCTGTCCTTAAATTCCTTCTGCGTTTTCTAACCTGTTGTGCTCCGGATAAAGAATAAAATTCGTGATGTGGCCTGCAAGGTCCCCCAAGCCCCTACAAGGCCCTGCCAGGCTTCAGGCCTCCTCTGGCACCTGGCTGTCCTCACTCACGGCACTGTGCTCTGCCGAGTTGGCCTCACTTGGTGCCTTCCCCACGCTGGCTATTATCTTGCCACCTCTGCTCACTTAACATCTGTTGTGGTTAGTGGTTACATATGCAGGACCTGAAGCCAGACAGACAGGCTTCAAATCCCCAGATCCCCAGCTCTAGCACGTAAAAGAAAAGAAAAAAAAAAAAACAATGTGGCTTTGGGCCATTTACAAAAGCTCTGCAAACCCCAATGTCCTCGTCTGTAAAATGGAGGCAACAATAGCACTTGTAGCTGCAGGAGGAAGGAGATGATGCGTGTATAGAATTTAGAGCCAAGCATGCCCTGAGTGCTCAAAACTGTTAGTTCATCCTGCAAGCCCCAACTTCTGCTCCTTTCTCAGGGAGATCATTCCTGGTGGGACCTCCCCACCCGCACCAGGCCAGGGGCTGTTCTGTGTCCTCCTAGCTCCCGGTTCCTTCCTTCTACAGCACAGAGTGGATTTGTCTGCCTTCTGCTCCAGGCCATGAGCTCCCTTCAGGGCAGAAATGCTTCTGTTTGCTCACCACTATATCCCCAGAGCCTAGCAAAGCTTCTCAAAATGAACACAAGGCTTCCTTTTCTGGGGCAATCAAAGGAGTGTGGATGTGAGATGAGGTTCAGGCTTTCGATGACCATATATGGAGCTGGAGGGTTGGAAGGCAAGAGGCATGTCTTGGGGAGGCCTTTGTGGCTGACATTGAATTAATGGTGTGCTCAGTCCTCCATGCAAACCCTGAGGAGAGGCACTAAATCAGCCCAACGGCCCCCTAGAACTCCTGTAGCTCCAAGTGGTAGCTACCCACGTGGCCAGGGGACTGCAGAGTGCAGCCACAGCCTGACTTCCGAGGGTTCACCCCGCAAGGCAGCCCTCCCAACCTACACAGCTCCTCAGCCGGAAAGACACACCCATGGGTCCCACCCGGCCACACAAGGCCTGTCATTTTGATTTCCATTTCCCCATTGCAGGAGAAGTTCCACCCAGTACAGACAGTTCTCTGCATCAGAACCAGAGAAGGGCAGGAGGGATTAAAAAAAAAAATCCCATTTCATGGGTTGGGAGGCCTGCATTCAAGCGCCAGCACTCCTATTACTTCTCTGCGTGGCTTTACGCCTGCCAGTTTCCTGGCTGGTTCTACTCCATTATGAAAGGAAGCACCAAGATGGCTGACTTAGCTCCAGCAAGCCTGCTCTAGGCTCTCTTCCTCTCTGAGAACCTGCCACCAGACTGAAGCCAGTTCTGGGTAACATGGGGTCACACTCAGCACCCGAAGCTGATGGCACTAAGGATGGATGCCCCACCCAGGTTGAGTCTTAGGCCACAAGGACAGAGTCAACTATATGCTGTTGGGCGCCATAACTACCACACCAATGCCAGGCAGAGTGACGGAGGAGTTGAATCTGGGGAACATCACTGCAAGCTTTGGAAAAGAGACTAGTTTAACAGAGAGGAGAATGGAGCAGAGAGGAATGTGACCCCAGACAGAGGCAGAGAGAGGAGGAGGCTGATGACTTTCAGCCCCTGTGAAGCCCAGTTATAGTTCCTCCATGGGGTGCCTGGAAATTCTCCTGTGTCCTGGTAACCAAACAATTTCTGACCAAGATGTCTTCTCATATTGCCAATTAAACAAAACCTCAACCAATAAGAGTGCCTTGCAGCCTTACACTTTTCAAAGACCTTTGACTTCACTGGCTCCATTTGAAAGTCCGTTAGACCAGGGAGATCAGTGCTGCAGGAAGGGTTTTCATTGCACAAAGGAGGAAATGGAGACCCAGAGAGGGGAAATAGACACACCCAAGGTCACTCAGTGACTCAGTGTAGTCATTTCTCCAGACATGCCATCAGGGGCCTTATCCTTTGCATGGCACCTCATCTTTACAGGCCAAGGCTGTTACAGAGTCAGACTGTCTGCAGAACTCTGCTATGGATCAGTTTTTGCCCTGGTCTCTTATGTATTCTAGAAAGTAACATGGGATAGACTCTTGGGATGCCAGACCTGGGGACATGGATACAAGGTAAAATACTCAAGGGAAAACTCTGCCGACAGTTCTGCTGTGAAACAAGACAATGGCCATAGGCCAGAGGGCACAACTAAGCTCCCAAGTGGGAACTGGGTGAACAGGAGAGGTGAGGCATGGAGGAGGTGGTTGGAAGAAATTTGTGGGATGTTGGCCTGGGACTCTGGCCCTGGATACAGCTCCCAGAGAACCCCTGGGCTGTGAGCAATGAAGCAGAGGTAAGCACAGGAGAGAGATCATGAAAGTATCTCCATAAAAATCAAAGAGCTTGAGAGGATGAGGAGGAAATGTCCTGATAATTCTTCAAAGACCTTCTTATTCTGTTAAACATTGCTTCCAGAGAAAAGTGAAAGATGAGGCTTTTTAAAGATGCCGTTGCTATGAGCAAAAAGTGTGTCTTGAACATACATTTGCACTATACCATCTTCAGTCTTAGTTATCTCTGTAGCCCTACCATCAGCCACAGGTGTGGCACGGAGCACATTCTTTATAGAAATAACTGGGTGCTTGTTCTGAGCCCAGGGTGGGCTTCGCTTTAGTCTATTTCAGTATCCCATTGTACAGATGAGAAACTGAGGCTTCCGAATCCCAGGCCTCACAACTACTATGTGCTAAACTCGGGGTTTAAATCCAGACTCCAAACCCTCGGGTTAGGCTCTGGGCCATATATGATGTTCTTCATACTTCTCTTTGGACAAGACTCATGAGGGGTGGGCCAGCTGGCAGGGGCTCAGAGGTCTTCAGGGGGGCTGAGGCCTAACTGTACAGGACATCAATACCAGCTGTGTTAAGAGTTTCAGCTCATCCACACTCACTGAGGGGCCCAAAAGATATTTTCAGCAGGGTCTGAATCTGTATTTTGGCTGCCCTGTCTATGAAGTGGAGTCTTTGAAAGAGAGAGGCTCAAAAAAAATCAGGCAAAGCTGGGTATGTACCTGGGGCATGTCTCGTCCCTTCTGTGAGCCTACGTTTTCCAACCATAACACGTGGGTAGATGAGATGGCCTTCGGGTGTGCTCTCACATTCTCTATTTCCAGATGATTCTCATGGGTCATCTGAATTCTACCCACAGAGGAGAAGCTTATTTAAGCTTCAGGTTAAATAACTGAGCAGCTGGCACATGGTCGGCCCTCAGTAATTGTCCCAGAGTAATTTAAGGGGTGCCTCAGGCATCTGGACTCTCTCATCATATCTGTGTCCATCCCCATAATTTCCTATTGCTTGATGAGCCACATGGGCTGTAGTGAAGACTGCAGTTTATGAAAAAGATTTCAGAGCTGAAATCCCAACCAGGGGGTAGAAAACTCCTGAGAGGAAGAGTCCAGCATGTCATTGAAACTGACAAAGAGCATAAAATAAAAGGAAATGAGACCAAGCTCCCTCATGAATACAAACGTGGAGATTTGAGACAAAACCCAGCAGATGGAATTCAACAGTCTATTAATAGAATAATTTACCACAACCAAGCAGGGTTTACCCAAAGAATGCAATGCAAAACCATTTTAATATGAGTAAATCTGTTTATAGAACACATCAATGGGTCAAATAAGAGAAATCACATGAGTATCTCAGCAGGAGCAGGGAAATCATGTATGAAGATTCAACATTTATTATTAAAGAGGACATTCTCCAAAATACTAGAAACAGATGGTACCAGTGGACGCCTGGTGGGGCTTTTTTTGTGGGAGAGCAATCCATCCTCCTCCCTATGTTTGAGAAAGTCCTCACTTTCTGAATTTGGGTGGAGGCTGAGTTTTTCCCCGTTAGAAATGGAGAAAACGAATGCTCACTGCCATGGGTGCCAGCCCCACCCTTGAAGCAACAATGAGGCACTTGACCTAAACTCAAAAGGTGGAGCAAAGATGACAGGGAGCAGAGATTTTTTTTTTTTTAATTTCACCTTTATTGAAGGCAGGGGAAAAAATTACAGTGTTCCATTAGTAGCAGCAGCATCAGTTTGCAGGCGGCCATGACGGAAGCACAGATAGCTGCATCCCGGCCCCAGGCCCAGCAGCGCAAGTACTTCAAGCGGCAGATCCCACGTTCCAAGACGGCAGCACGTTCCTCTTTGTTCTGTGTCATGAGCTGGGCTGTGGGGCAAGTTGCCCAGGCTCCCTTTGGTCCTGACTTTCCAGTGATTCCCTTAACTATCCAGAATACAGTTAGTAAATTCCTTTTCTGCTTAAATCACCAAGATCAGTTTCTGTCTGATGATTATCCTGACAGCTCAGAAATCTTTACAATGTGATGTGCTCAGCTGCTCAGTCATGTCCAACTCTTTGCAACTCCACGGACTGTAGCCCACAAGGCTCCTCTGCCCATGGAATTCTCCAGACAAGAATACTGGAGTAGGGTGCCATTTCCTACTCCAGAGCATCTTCCCAACCCAGGGATTAAACCCACTTCTACATCTCCTACATTGGCAGGTAGCTTCTTTACTACTAGCGGCACCTGGGAAGCCCAATCCTAATGATACTAAAGGCTATTTGCTTAACGTAATAAAGAATGCATCTTTTCTTTTCCCTCAAAGCTGTGCCAAAATAATACATAAATAATGGCATCCTTATTAAAACAAGGAGAAAAACAAGGATTACAGCTAATGCATGTATCCTTGTCCTTTTCATCATTTATCTATTGTTGGTTGTACTGGGTCTTCACTGCTGAGTGTGGGCTTTCTCTAGCTGCAGCAGCAGGGGCTCCTCTCTAGTTGTGGTGCGAGGGCTTCCCACTGAGGTCGCTTCTCTTGCTGTGGAACACAAGCTCTAGGCCCTCGGGCTTCAGTGGTTGCAACATGCAGGCTCAGCAGTTTCGGACTGTGAGCTCTAGAGCACGGGCTCAGTGGTTGTGGCACACAGCTTCAGTTGCTCGCAGCATGTGTGATCTTCTTGGACCAGGGATCGAACCCGTGTTCCCAGCATTGGCAGACGAATTCTTATCCACTGTACCCCCAGGGAAGTCCTATCCTTGTCTTTTTAAAAAAAAGTTTGTTGAGGTACAATTTGCATACACTAAATTTACCCCTTTAGAGTGTACAATCTGATAGGTTCTAGCAAATCTATACCATCATTTAAACACCACAGTGTCCAATATATAAACTATTTTCATCATCCCCCAAAGTTCCCTTAAGTTCCCTTAGAGTCAATTCCTTCCTCTACCCCAGCCCTGCCAACCACTGATCTGATTTCCGTCCCCATACTTTGGCCTCCTCCAGAATGTCAGATAATGAAAGCACGCAGCAGCCTTTGGTGTCCTGCTTCTTTCGCCTAGAATACTGCTTTTGAGACTCATCCAAGTTGCTGAATGCATATATTCTGTGTATAAATGTACCAAATGTGTTTACCCATTCTGTGATTGATGGACATTGGTTTGTTTTAAGCTTCAGAGTATTATGAATACAGTTTCTCAAAACATTTGTGTAAAGGGGTTCGTGTAAACATATATGTTTACTTTTACGAGGGAAGTATCTAAAAGTATTGCTTGCGTGCTCAGTTGCTCAGTCTGGTCTGACTCTTTGTGACCCCATGGACTGTAGCCTGCCAGGTTTCCCTATTCACGGAATTTTTCCATCAAGAAGCTAAAAGTAGAAATTTAAGTAAATATTTAATTTTATAAGAAACTGCCAAGCTGTTTTCCAAAGTGCAGTACCATTTTGCACTTCCACCAACTCTGTACTGCCCTACTTCCTCATCAGCACTTGGTATTATCAGTCCTTTGGTTTTAGCTCTTTCATAAATACACAGTAATATCTTGATTAGGCTTTCATTTGTATTCATCCAATAGCTGGTGATATTGATCATCTTTCCATGTGCCTATTTGCCACCAATATATCTTTTTTGGTGAAGTGTATGTTCAAATTTTCATCTCTTTTTTATATAGTTGTTTTCCCTATTATTGAACTGCAAGGGTTCTTTATATGGTCTAAATACAAGTTCTTTGTCAGATTTGTGTTTTGAAAGTATTTTCTTCTATTTGGGATTGTCTTTTAGTTTTCTTAAGAGTGTCCTTCAAAAAGCAAAAGGTTTATTTTGATCAAATCCAATTTATCATTTTTTTCTTTCATAATTCATGCTTTTTGTGTCTTGTCTAAGAAATTATTGACTAACCCAAGGACCCAAAGATTTTTTCTCCATGCTTGCTTCTAAAACTTTCACAGTTTTAGCTCTTATATTTGAGTGCATGATTCATTTTGAGTTAATTTTTATAAAGAGAGTGAAAAAAGGGTCAATTTTCATTTTTTGTGTCTAAATGTAAAAATGCACCAGATTCCTATTATTATATAACATTGTTCTAAAAGTTCTAACTGATATAATGGGATATAAGACATAACAAGCAGTATAATTATTGGAAAGGAAAAGAAAACCATCATTATTTACAGTCAAGATGAATTTCAAACCCATAAAACTCAAGAGATTCATTGAAAATACATAGAACTGATAAGGAGAATTCAATAAAATGATTCATTACAGAGTAAACATGTAAAAATCAATAACTTGTCTAAATAACAATAGTACTCACTTAAAGGATATAATAGAAAAATAAAGAATCTGGTGCAGAATAGTATAGTAACAAAAGACATAAATGCCTGCAAATAACCTTAACAAAGAAAATGCAGGACCTATATAATGAAAATCAGAAAGCTTTATTGCAGATATAAAAGATAACTAAATATAGATGTGTCAATCTGTTAGATGGAAAAACTCAATAGCATGAAGATGTTAATGTTTCCAAGTGAATTTCTAATATTGAGGTTTCTTTGGAACATGACAAAATGATTCTAAAATTCATCTGGAAGAGTTTATAGAAAAGAAGCTTGGAAAAAACTGCATTGAAGAGGTGGGCGGTGGGTGGGAGGAGGCGGGTGAGATGAACTGGGAGAGTAGGATTGGCATACATATGCTATTGGGTGTGAAGCAGATAGCCAGTGGGAAGCTACTGTATAGATGGGGAGCTCAGCCCAGTGCTGTGTGATGACCTAGAGGGGAAGGATGTAGGAGGGAGCTCTAAGAGGGAAGGGACATAGGTACACATATAGCTGCTTCACTTTGTTGTACAGCAGAAACTAATGCAACATTGTAAAGCAATTATACTCCAGTTTGGAGGTGGGGAAGTGTTGTAAAAACAACAACGAAAAGAAACCTAAAAAAATGCACTGAAGAGGAAGACCTGTCCTACCAGATATGAAGATACTTTATAAAGATCTTATAATTCAAATGTGATAAGGGCCCCAAATCAAGTAAATAAATGGGCCAAGATGCTGGGATAGGATAAATTAGTTTGAAACAGAACCTGATATAATTTAAATTTACATGTAACCAACTGAAGCATCATTAATCAGGTGAGACCTAGAAATGGTCCAGGGTAACAAGAATGCAAGAAAGGAGAACAGTTAAGAGGCTACTGAAATAGTCAAAGAGGGCTATGATGATGAAGAGGTTCTCTGGATCCCTCAGGTAGGAGTTCCACAATCACCAGGGAAGCAGGAACCAGGAAGCCCTCTGAGGAGCAGGGCATCGCAGACTTCTCAGCAGTCATATCCAGTGCCCTCTGCTGACAAATTAACATCTTGCCAGCTGGCAAAGGGAAAAGGTGTAAAGGGCCTTGATCTATTTCCGTAACTCAGGCAGCAAACAGTGAACTTGGAGCTGACAGGTAGCACACTGATAACACAGGAAGTAAGTGCCAAACCACACAAGGGTCTCAGTTCTGGACACATTTGCTGACATCCCAGTGGGCAAAGCAAGTCACTTGACCAAATCTATTATCACTCTGGGGGAATGGGGGTGAGGCAGGGGAAGCCTACTCTATAGAGACAGGAGGAGAAGAAAGAATATTTGCCAAATAATAATCTAAACAATCACAGAGAGGATACTAGTAGGATGTCCTGATGGATTGAAAGGGAAATTTTTTTTAATGTGATAAGTTTTAGAGTTTGGATATAAGCAGCTATCAGTAGCTGACAATGTTACTTACTAATACAGAAAGACTGGGAAACGAACAGGTTTGTTGATGTTTCCTCACTAAGTTGTGTCCGACTCTTTCAAGACCCTGTGGACTGTAGCCCACCAGGCTTCTCCGTCCATGGGATTTCCTAGGCAAGAATACTGGAATGGGCTGCCATTTCCTTCTCCAGGAGCTCTTCCCAACCCAAAGATAAACCCATATCTCCTGCATTACATGTAGATTCTTTACCGCTGAACCACCAGGAAAGCCCTACGACCAGGTTTACTGGGTGAAATCAGGAGGTTTGCTTTGAACATGTTAAAAATTAAATTTAAGAGAAGATGTCAAATAGGTAGCCAGATATGTGTCCAGGGCTCAAGAAAAAGGCCACATTTAGAGATATAAGCATGATTATCATCAGATTACAGGAGATGATTTATGCTGTGGATCTGCCCGAGGTCACCCGGGGAAAGGGTGGAGCTGGTGGCAGAGGAACTGTCCAAGGATGGAGCCCTGAGCACTTCAATGTTTAGATGACGGAGAGAGAAGTGTTCAGCCAGGGGGTGCAAAGGAGTCGCTGGTCCTGTGGAGACGGTCGTGTCCGAGGAACCAAGAGAAAAGAAAAGGGGGGGGGAAAGGTCAGGGGACTTTCCTGGTGGTTCAGTGGCTCAGACTCCTTGTTCCCAAAGAAGGGAGCCCAGGTTCAATCCCTGGTCAGGGAATTAGATTCCGCTTGGGCTTCCCTGCTGGCTCAGAGGTTAAAGTGTCTGCCTCCAATGTGGGAGACCCGGGTTTGATTCCTGGGTTGGGAAGATCCCCTGGACAAAGAAATGGTAACCCACTCCAGTAGTCTTGCCTGGAGAATCCCATGGGCAGAGAAGCCTGGTAGGCTACAGTCTACCAGATTGCAAAGAGTCGGCACGACTGAGCTACTTCACCTTCACCTTGCTGCAACTAAAGATCTTGGATGTCACAGCTAAGACCCAGTACAGTCAAATAAATAAATATTTTTTAAAAAGAAAAAAAAAAGTGATGAAGGAAGGAGCACCAAACTGAGTAAAATGTTATTGGGAATTTTAATAAGATGGAGGTAACTGGTGACCTTGGCAAGAGCTATTTAAGGGACCAACTCTACAAAGAAGCACTGTGCCAGGTGCTGGAGATAAAAACATAAATAAGATCTATTTCTCGCCCTTTAGAAACTCACAGCCTGGTGGGGAAGGCAGACATGCAAATAAATCACTTCAATCCAAGTGATAAATCCTGTAATAGAATAACATTTTCCTAAATGTGTGTCACTGAATACTCTTTGAGGGAGATGTTCATCAGTGCTCTGAAACCAAAGTGTTCTGGGATTGAATACAGCTGGGAAGCGCTGCAGACTCAATCCAGGCTGCAGCACCCACGACAGGGCTCCCAGCGCTATGCTCAAGGCTTAGGAAACCAACGTGTGGAACCTTGGGGGCCTGTCTACTTACCCAGGTCTTGTCTGGCACCCCATGGATTAAGGCAAAACAAGATCAGCTCCACAATAGAAATAGCGCCAGGGGAGGGAAATAGATGATACTGAGCAGCAGGATGCTCTCTGCAGGATGTCGAAACAGGATGGCCCACATGTGCCCAAGATCCCGCAGCTGAGCTGCAGGGGATGGGAAGGACTGTCCTAGGATCCCCAGGTGGCCTTGTACCACCGGACCCAGTGTCTGAGGCCTCCCAGCTGACCCCATGGGCCTGCATTCCTGGGGCAACCACTTACATTCCAGCAGAGTTGAGAAGTCTGGCTTCCAATTAATTTGCCAATTTCCCGAGAGGCAGAAAAATTAGGAGGAAATTAAATCACCAGCCAGCTCCTCAGCCATTTCAGGTCTTCTTCAATTTTTCCCTGACAGCAAAGGTGCTGGAGGCAGCAAAGACCTCATTCATTCTTGGATTCACAAAATGCATGCTGATGAACAAAAATCTGCTCATTATTTCATAGCTCTGGGATTCCTGAAGAGTCCTACACTGGGCAAGTAGGGAGTGGCAAGGAGGGTAAGGCAGCAGGGTTCTCACTGATACTTACCTGCGGGGATCAAGGGGGAGACCTGATCTAAAAGAACAGGGGCATGTTGGGAGGCTGGAAGATGCAGGTTCAGGTGCCCAAGGGTGTGGCAAGTTCACGAATGGCGGGAGTAGGTGCCAGTGCCTGATGGGTGGGTGGTGGCATCAGGTGACTGCGAAGTAGGGGGCACTTCTGGTCTGTGATTCTGAGTGATGCTCAGTCACAGCACAGCCCCAACCAAGATCTAGGAGTGAAGCACATGGCAGTCAATTCTGGGAGGGGGCTGGACAGGGAGGGCTGAGGGTGAGAAACCAGAGTTCAGCACAGGGAAACTAAGGCAGAAGTCCAGGTGTATGGACTGAGGTGATATGGTGAGGATAGGAATGTGAGAGTAGATTTTTTTTTTTTTCTCAGCAACTCAACCCTGAGAAAATTGTCACATAAAACCCCATCCTGATCAGAGCTGGAGAACCTGGGTCTGCCCTTCAAGGGTTCTAGCTGCTGGATGGAAGGACAGCCAGGTCAAGGAATGGAAGCACCACGGACAGAAGCAGATCATAGGGGGCAACACCTTACCTCCTCATTGCCCTTCTTGAATTTTCAAAGACCCCTGCCTGAAGACAGGATCTGTGGTTTAAAGGGTTGTGTAAGTCATCTTTTTAAGAAGTCATGCAAAAAAGAGTCTTCTATTTGGAGCTGTTTTTGTTGCAAAAAAAATCAAATGGCAATCTGGCTCCAGAACAGAGATGTGGTTCATTGCAGCTGCACAGAGAGAATTTACACTACAGTTCAGGGTAAGAAGCACAGCCAGGCCCCACAGGGTCTAAACATGGGGAATATCTTGTCTCTCTAAGGCCACCTGGTCTCTCTATTTCTGTTTCCATTTGATTCTTCTCTTGATTAACTGGCTTCCTCTGCTTACACATACTATTCATGAACAGCACCCCCCCACCTCGGTAGCAGCTATCAATCCGGATGCTAGATCATTTTTCAAACCTAAAGAGCCACCATCAACTGGCCACAGTACCTGCGCCATTTATCCAAAGTCTTTGAAACTGACTGACCATTGGCAAGTCAATGAGTCATTGGCTGCTAATGGCAAGTCAATGCATCATTACTCAATAGGTCATTAACCAAAAAATAGTTCAGCTACTCACCAGCTATTGCCACGGAGAACAGAATCATACCATAATTGCACTATTCCTTCCAGGGGATGTGGGCAGGCCAGATGCTGAAGCCTAAGTATATAGAATTATATAATTACCAGAAATACAGATTTGTTGAAAGAATATATAGCAGAGCAGGTGTGGCAGCCCAAATAATGTCCCCCAAAACATCCACAGCCTAATCCCTGCTGCTGCTACTGCTAAGTTGCTTCAGTTGTGTCCGACTCTCTGCGACCCCATAGATGGCAGCCCACCAGGCTCCCCCATCCCTGGGATTCTCCAGGCAAGAACACTGGAGTGGGTTGCCATTTCCTTCTCCAATGCATCAAAGTGAAAAGTGAAAGTGAAGTAGCTCAGTCATGTCCGATTCTGTGTGACCCCATGGACAGCAGCCCACCTAATCCCTAGAACTCACAAATTTGTAACCTCATATGGCAAAAGTGAAGTGAAGTGAAGTTGCTCAGTCATGTCCGACTTTTTACAACCCCATGGACTGTAGCCTACCAGGCTCCTCTATCCATGGGATTTTCCAGGCAAGAGTACTGGAATGGGTTACCATTTCCTTCTCCAGGGCATCTTCCTGACCCAGGGATCGAACCTGGGTCTACCCCTACTGTAGGCAGACGTTTTTACTGTCTGGGCCACCAAGGAAGGGACTAAGTAAATGATCTTGTGATGGGAGGATTATGCTGGATTACTCAGGTGGGCCCAATGTAATCACAAAGGTCTCTTAAGAAGGAAGGTTGTAGACACAGCAGTGGTAGATGTGATGATAGATACTAGAGACTGGAGTGATTCAAGGAAGAGGCCACAAGTTAAGAAACACAGGCAATGAAGTTAAATCATGCAGGCATGACTTGCCAATGGCCAGTCAGTTTCAAAGACTTTGGATAAATGGCATAGGGACTGTGGCCAGCTGGCGGTGGCTCTTTAGGTTTGAAAAATGATCTAGTATCCAGATTGATAGCTGCTACGGGGGGTCATGAATAGTATGTGTAAGCAGAGGAAGCCAGTTAATCAAATGGAAACAGAAACAGAGAGACCAGGTGGCCTTAGAGAGACAAGATATGCCCATGTTTAGACACATGTGCGTGTGTCTTTTTGAACTATGGTTTTCTCAGGGTATATGCCTAGTAGTAGGATTTCTGGGTCCTATGGTAGTTCTATTTTTAGCGTTTTAAGGAACCTCCATACTGTTATCCATAGCGCTGTCCTGGTGTGGAAAGGCTGGTGGGAATGTGCTGCAGAGCGCAGGGGGCTCAGCTGTTCTGTGGTAACCCAGAAGGATGGGATGAGGGCCAAAGACGAAGGCCCAAGAGGAAGAGGATATACGTATACTTAGAGCTGATTCACTTCATTGCACTGCAGAAACCAACAGGCAAAGCAACTATACCCCAATGAAACATATGTTCTTTAGTTTCAAAAAAAGAACTACAGGCAGCCTCTAGAAGCTAAAAGAGACAGGGAAATGGATTCTCCACTGAAACCTCCGAGGAACACAGCCCCATCAACATTTTGATTTTAGACTTCCCGCCTCCATAACTGTTAGGGAAAAAGTGCGTCTTCTTTCAAGCCGCTAAATTTGTGCTAATTTGTTGCAGCAGCAGTAAGAGACTAATACAGTGGGGAGTCATAGGCCATCATCATCCTAACTCGACATGCACTCTGGAGTCCAGGGCTTTGCTGAAGAACCAAAACTACAGCTCTTTACCATTCGGGATGCAACTTGAGTCCAAGCAACTATTGTGTGCCCATGCTCTTTCCCAAAAGGTTTGAATGAATTGGTTCATCACTATCTAATATGCAGTCATCCTACCGAACAGAGGGTCATGCTAATGGAGCTCCCTGAGGGGTTTCATGCCGGTACCCCTTAGCAGAGGGTGGCTTCTCTCTTGTCCAATCAGCTGTCACCAGGGCAACAAGATCACTGTCAAACAGCACAAACTCACAAAATGTTTTTGAGGAAAGAAA
Source organism: Capra hircus (assembly GCF_001704415.2). Lineage (NCBI taxonomy): Eukaryota > Metazoa > Chordata > Mammalia > Artiodactyla > Bovidae > Capra > Capra hircus. The sequence goes on along the minus strand of NC_030822.1, from coordinate 40,817,241 downwards.
GGTTTGGGCTATTTGTGGGAAGTCGCCTCAGGACATCTGAAGCTGGTGGTTTTAACCTGGAGAAGCTAAGAAATAATCTTGAGGTTTTAAGAGAAGAAAGACCCTTTCTGACCTCTTTATACCTACTTTAATGCTGCAGCTTGAGTTTTCAGAAGTTTTAGAGCTATAGACTTGGGTTTCTTTCTTTGGGGTCTTTTGATCCAAGCCCCGCTGTCTCCTAAGGTCAGTGCTGAAGGCAGTCCTCCTCCACAGGTCAGAGGTGACCATTCCTCCTGTCTCTCTGACTTTGCCCTTGGCCCTGCAGTTTGGTTTGAAGAAGGGCACAGGCTCCCTGCCTGCCCAAGAGCAGTATATTTAGGAGTTTAAAGAGAAGGAAAAGGAATCTGTTGAGGCCAATTTCAAGTTCTAGGCATGAAAAGAGAGGCAGTGCTTGAGCTTTTGGAAATCAGGATGGCTTAAAAAGTCAGAGACGTTTGAATTACTGCCTTTGGGACTGGAAGAAGTCGAAACAAGAGATGTAAAGGCGCAGGATTCACGGCTTGATAGGTGTTGATATATCCCTAAACCCAGGTTTCCAGGCCCGCTGGAGCCTGACCTCATTTAAGGCTGCTGGAAAAATTCATGTAATAAACTCATTCTGAAGGTTCCTTGATGATTCCATTTGGATAAGCCTTTTCCTATAGGGTTTTATTTATTACTATTATTTATTAGGTACTTATATTTTCCTCTTATGCTACCTTTAAAAAATAAAATAAAATTGGGCGTCCCAAACCAGACTCTCCAGAAATAAACTGGAAGTTTTTCCATGGCATTTGTTAAAAGACAAGGATTTTTTAAAACTCATTATTTATCATTTTGTACGCTTTCAATGACTCATCTCATGACCATTCCACCAGCTTTCTTAACTTGAATCCTTATTTAGGTTTCCCAGTCCCTATTATTAAATTAAAACTTCTAAAGTGTTTTAATTGAGATTTCATTGAAAGGATCATATGTATTTCTTTCAATTCCTTTAATAAAGATTAAATAATTAAAATGCATACATATTTTTAAAATATACATTTATATAGTATATATGTATATATATATCCAAGAAGACAAACTTTATCTGCCATATCCTACCTTTTTTGTCATACACAAAAAGTTGATAATCTGGTTTCTAGCATAGGTTGTGCATACCCCACTGAGGGTTGCTTGGGGCAGGGTCTCAGTGACCTGTACATCTCACGATCTTCTAGGGAAGGAGAGATCAGCTCCACGGGCAAAACCCCTCCCCCACCATAAGGTCTGACCTCCTCATGACGCCAGCGCTCCACTGGGAAGATGCCAGGAGCTGTGGGTGGCCCTGGGGAGAGTGGCGGAAGATCTACAGAGGGTTTGGCAGGAAAAGGGCCTCAACACACAGGCCTGCGGTGGAGACAGAGCTGCGTTCTCTGGGCACCTCTATCTCCCCTGTCTTCATGGAGTTCACTGTTCTACCTGGCCACACTCCTGCCAACAGCACCTTGGAAGCAAGCTGGACAAACCCCTAGGCAGCCATGAGATCCGAAAGCTGTGGGCCCAGTGGCCAGCATGTGAGGAATAACAAGGTATGGTGTGGAAAGCCGTGTCTCCTCCTCACATGCAGGCTGAGCCTCCTGCTGAGGCAGCTCCATGAAGACCGCACGTCTGGGCTGGGGCTGGGGTGCTGGGCAAAGGTGCCCGCAGCTTTGTTAGCCTGGACACAGCATGTGCACAGACAGGATCTGGAGAATGGGGAACCATTCCCAGCCTACCTCAGGCCCTCTGTACCTCCCAGAGGGTATGCTGAGACCACCATGTTGAAGGAGCCATAGGAAACTCTACAAAGGGCTTGGCTGATAATGTGGAGGAAACTGCTAGCCATAGTTTAAATCATGCCTACTCGCCTGCCTCAAGTGTATCTGCTTCAGGGATCAGAAGCATGCACGCATGCTCAGTCTCATCTGACTCTTTGCAACCCTGCGGACGTAGCCCATCAGGCTCCTCTGCCCGTGGGATCCAAGAATCAGGAGAACGGAGGGGAAATGGTAGAAAGGGGAGGGGAGGCAGTAGGGCCACAGGGCAGAGAGCCCTGCCCACTTTCTCTTTAAATAAGAAGGCATCTGGTCCTGCCCTAAGGCTCCCACGGCACCTAGAGCCCAGGGGTAGTGGGTTCAGTGCCTGACGGGAGGAACTGTTGCTTAGATCTGTTCTAGCATGGGGCTCAGGGAGCTCTGTGCTGTGGGGTGGGGCTTTGGGGTCTTGTTTCACCTTCACAGTTGGATCAGTGACAGACAGTTATGTGCTTTTTTCAAAATTTTCAAGTTCCTTATGGAAACTACACATGTTTTCCTCAGTAAACCCCACCCCCAAACTAAATGAAGCTACAAGCTTTAATTTAGACAGCTCAATATTTATACCAACTGTGATGATCTCTTACGGATCAGAAGCTCTGATTGGCAGTTACATATGGTTTTGATGAATAAAACCCATGGAAACAAATTTATTATTGTCTGCAAGGGGAGAGTACATGGTAGACAGAATTTTCCAAAGCATGGACTCTGATGGGAAAAACAATACAAAGGGTATCCATGGTGATGGGAAGGCTGGGAGCACTTAAATAAGAACACCAGGGACGGGAGCAAAAGCGAAGAAAGTTTGTTGGACTGGTTTGAAGCTGTTAAAGTGAAAAGCCAGGCATCACAGTAGGAAGAGTTTAGGATACAAATGGGGAGAAATCTGCTCTGTAACTTTGTTGGACTTACCTGATCCCCCCTATTCCAGGGTCAGGGCCCCTGATGTAACCTTGGGAAAAGAGGGTTGGAGGATACAGTGTCACTTCAAGGCTGTGTGACCTTGAACAACTGTTCTGCCTCTCTGAACCTCAAGTTCCCAGTAATACTAGTGCCTAACTCTGCGTGCTTTTTGAAGTCTCCTGGATTATCCCAATTATCTGAAATCACTGCTTCCTCTGACCTCTTGTGAACTCTGACCCAGGCTTGGATTAGGGCTATGGCAAAAAGAGCACTGGGATTTTTTGCTGAGACCAAGACTAGCTGTTCATAGGCCTCCTATGTCCGCCTCCATTCCACAGTTCTCTTTCTCCTCACAGGGCTGGTACCAGTTTGCTCTCAGCTTCCCCATCTCAGCATTTCTTTGCTCTCTCCTTTTCAGCCCGATTGCTACTGAAGTCAACGTGAGTCCTGTTGGAAGAAATCAGCAAACCTTAGGCAAATGTGTCTCAGCTTTGGAGTGGATGGTAGGGCTGATCCATCCCCACAGAAGCAACATACCCTATCACCTAAGTCTTGTCAAAGGCAATTTTTAAACAGTATGGGGTTAGAAGATTTCTGAATACAAGATAAAGGTAGATTTTGAATATCCTTGTAAACACTTGCCTAAGACAGAATTTGGCTACTACAGCTCCTTGGGGATTTGTAATTGTTGTTTAGTCGCTAAGTCATGTCCGACTCTTTTGCGACCCCATGGACTGTGTCCACCAGGCTTCTCTGTCCATGGATTTCCCAGGCAAGAAAACTGGAGTGGGTTGCCATTTCCTTCTCCAGGGGATCTTCCTGACGCAGGGATTGAACCTAGGTCTCTGGTACTGGAGGCAAATTCTTTACCACTAGTCACCGGGGAAACCCATAGGGAAAAGCTGTTTCTTCTCTGTTTAAAGAAATGGAAAACTTAGAGAGCTGCAGGGGAGAAAAAGAAACATCTTCAAGTTACAATATTAAGAGCTTCTATTAAGGTAAATCTCTTGCTTAAAGATTGAAAGCTTTGGTGCCTGTGGCGTTTAGCTCTGGTTGAGGGTAGAGAGGAAATAAAGTGAGAGATGACTTAGAGGTTGTGACCAAAACAGTGCCTTTTGAGAGGGGGGATTTGAAGGGCATGTGTGGGGAGAGGCAGTTTTAAGAGTGTGGTAGGCAGCCTCCAAGGTGGCCCCAAGTTTCCCCACTTCCTGGTATTAATGCCCTTGTGTTAATCCCCCATCCTGAGTGGGAGTTGGTAATGCATAGTGTGGGATATCACTTCCAATAGTAGGTCTGGCTTCCACCTTGCTCACCCTCTCATTCGCTTGCTCTGAAGAAAGTCAGCTGCCGTGTTGTGAGCTGCCCTATTGAGAGACCCACGTGGTAGGAACTGAGGGGGCCTCCAGCCAACAGCCTACTGCTAGCCTTCAGTCCACCAGCAGCCACAGGAGGAGGCTTGGAAGGGACCTCCATCCAGGAGAGCCGTCAGATGAGACTGCACCCCTAGTTGACACAGGGCTCTCTGAGAGGAAAAGAGTGCTTGAGTCACATGCTCTGCACACTGTACCTTGACACTTGAATTCATTCTGTGAGATACATGTTGTTACGTCCAATGTGTGGATGGGGAAATCAAGACTCAGAAGGGCTATAATCAGTAAAATGTCATGTTATGATAAGTGAATAGAAAATAGAGATTTGAACACAGGACTGACTAATGTCAAAGCTTACATTCTGGTTATTGTGGAAATATACAGTGTTTACTTTCTGTGTTCCCAGTAGAATTTAGAAATAAAAACAAATAGTTCAATTATCCCACCACTAATAGAGGCAGTGAGACACTGCGCCCCCCAAGATTAGACCTCCCCTGGGTGGGAGATAAAGCTTCACACAGCAGCGTCAGTAGGTGCTCAGAGCCTGTAGCATACCTGGGAATGGGGCTGTGGGGTGGGAGGAGAAGAATTCTCCATATGCAAAGTGATCTTGTTTCTTTAATTTTTTTTAATGTAAAGATAATAACTGAATTTAATGCTACTATGAGTCAAGTACCACTTCTAAGATTTTTATGTGTTTTAACTCAGTATAAGGCAGGTAGTATTGGAGTCATTCAATTTATACATGGGGAAACTGAGACACAGAGAAGAAAGGAAGTTGCTCCAAGTCACTCAGCTGTTAACAGGATAGCCAGAATTTAAATCCGGACAGTCTGGCTCCAGATTTTCATATAAGGTCCCCAGCACAAGTCTCTCTGGGTCCGGAGCTGTCACATTGCCTGGGTTCTCAATGCCGTTTTGGGCTTGGCTGTGTTGGATTCCAAGCCCCCAGGTTTCGGATTCCACCCAGTTACTATGACCCTCACCTCTGACTTTTCCCATTCTGTCTCCTAACCCTTCCCAACTTGACTCCATCCACCCTGGCTCCTGAGTTTTCCTGGCCTGCACCCTGGTCCACCCCTGCTACCCTCACCCATGCTGCTTCCTGGCCCAACTCCCAACTCACCATTCTACCAACTGGAGGTTCTGCCCATTGCCATGCTGCCCCAAGGACAAGACCCGATGCTGGACAAGCCCCAAGCCCAAGAGGCATGTTACTCAACCAGCTGGGGACAAGCTGGTTAGGGTTGGAGGTGATCCCAATTCTGAGAATATTATCTGAAGATGGATTGTTTTCAGGAAAAGAAAATAGCAATATGGAGGCAGGAAGAGCATTACTGTGTGGATAAAAAGATGACATATGCAAATGAACCCATAGAGCCAAGACTTAGATTAAGGTTACAGACAGATTCGGTAGGGAAGATAATGGAAGCTGTTATAGACCTCTCGGGCACAATGAAAACGCAAAGCTGCCCATGTTTATGCAGATAGCAGAGGCTGTTAAAGAGGCCCTAGCATTGATCATGTGGGATCTCAATAGCTCTGCAATGGACTAGGAGGAGAATTATGGGGTGGCAGGAAGGAGGGGCCGTGGACCAGCAGTGATCCAAGGCTCTTCTCTGGGAGATTTTGTTGAGCAATCAGCAAGAACATGGGCTATTTGGGGCGGCCATCCAAAAAGCTGAAAGCAATGAGGGATGAAGAGATGGGGCTAAAATGCTAAAAGCAGCATTTTTAAACAAGTCTCATTTCAGCTTAGTCTTCCCATCTGTGGTGATTTTAAAAATATAGTTCCCAAATTGCCTGTAGCATCTGGGGAGCGGGGTCTGTGGGCAGACACCTGCTCACCAGTGAGACTTAGGAATGGCATTTCTGAATGAGGTTACTATGGTTTAGAGATTGATCAGTAAAGGACACTGATTTACAGCATCCCAGAATAACAGAGCTAGGAGGAATTTTGGAAATGACTTAATCTGCCCACCAAGGGTAAGTGGCATAGTAAGGTCACATGGCTAATAACTGATATAGGCGTGGCTAGAACTCCATGGTCCTGAGTCCCAGGTTCAGGCTGCAGCAGCCCCTGGGAGGAGTGAAAGGAAGGTCCTTGAAAGTGTCTCCTTGAAGGAAATGTAGAGTAAGAGGCATGTGGTTGCCGCAGAGAAAAACAAGGGAAAATGAACCAAGATTGAGAAATAAATTCAGACCTAACTTCTCATCAGAAAAAAAAAAATCCCCAAATTATTACCCCTCATTAGCTTAAAGAAAGCAAGAAGGAAAAAAGATTATCCTAACACGACTGAAGCAACTTAGCAGCAGCAGCAGCAACATCATGAGTATATACAGGCAAGGGGAGGAAAGAAGCAGTTGATTCCCGTAGAAGTCAACCATCCACTTCCCTGGTGGTACGGTGGTTCAGAATCCGCCTTCCATTGCAGGGGACACAGGTTCAATCCCTGGTCAGGGAACTAAGATCTCACATGACATGGGGCAACTAAGTCCACAGGCCGCAACTACTGAGCCTGCATACTCCAGAGCCCAGGCACCACACCTACAGAGAGTCTGCCGCAACGAAGAGTCCACGTGCCTCAGTGCAGACCCAGCACAGCCGAAACACAAGGGAGACATCAGCCATCCAGGTGGGCTGTCTGTCCACTCACTGATCACACTCTTTGAGGGTCCATGAAAGTCAGCAGCAAACTCCGCCCCTGTTCTAGTTGGCCATCCTGGAGCCGCTTCACTTCTGTGCCCACTGTGCCTGCTCCTGTGTCTCTGTCTTCCAGATTTCTGCAACTGCTCCCAGTTCTGAAATCTCTTCTGGCCTTTTCAGACTGGTCACTTAACCCTTTCCTTGGACCTTGTCTTTCTGCATGGCTTTTAGCTGCACCCTACTTAATATCTCCTTCTGTCCTGCTGAGAAACTCCCAACTCTAGCTGCAGCCTCATCCAGGCCCATATGCTGGACTAGCCCCCAGGCCTCACAAATAAAACATTTGGTCCTGACCCCTGTGTTTCCGCCTGGGAGTAAGGAATGAGGTTACGACAACTCTCCATAACCCATCTCTTGGGAATTTGAAGCGGTGGGACAAAAAAAGAAAATCCATAATACTGGCTGAAGAAAGGGCAGGGCAGCTGATGCTAACTGTACCAAGTGCTACTGGCTGAAGTCCAGCCTCATGGCCCCTGCTCCTCCTGCCAGAGCACAGGCGTATGTGGCAGAGGGCAGAAGGTGGGCAGAGAGGGGCTCAGGGTAGAGGATTCTCCCAGTTTTCTCCTGTAGCATTCCCTGGCCTGGGCTCTCAAGCCCTGAGGTTTGCAGAGAGGGGGGAACTGACCTATGTTTATCAGGACTTTTTGGTTATAAGTGACAGAAATCTAGCTCAAATTAGCCACAGCAAAAAGGGTTTATTGGATATGACCTAACAAACCCAGGGGGATATGGATGTAGACTTGGCCAGAACCAGGGCTCCAGTGGAGTCAGCCAGGCTGCCTCTTCCTCCTTCATTCAGCCTGGCTTCCATGGAAGTGGTGACTTAATTCTGCAAGCTGACATTTTCCAGGTGCAGGGAAGTGGCTGCTGGTAGACTCCAGTCCTCATTCTGAGCTGACCCTCAAAAGAAACAGAGCAGACTCTCAGAAAAGGCTGGTCAGCTCTACAGTACTGATTGCCCAGCCCTGGACTAACCACACAGCCAGAGACGAGCTACTTCAAAGCATGGTGTTGGGGTGGGGAGGGCGCGGTGCCATGACTACAGCCCCACATTGAACCACATTGAGTCAGGGAGGGGTGGGTCGCCAAAAGAAAGGCTGTCATGCAAACAAACAAAAATGTGTTCCCTATGGGGTCTTCATTACCCATTTGACTGGGGAGCAGAGGATAGATTACTCACCACCTACAGCTGGGCAGCCCCCTCCATGGATGACACAGCCCGGGGCCACCCTGTGGTAAAGGATCGGTCACCCCACTGCTGGAGTCTGTGCAAAGACACACCAAAGAGTTCTCTTCTCAGCAGTGAGAAGAAAATAAGCTTGAGTTCCAGTTCCCACAAGCCCTGAGGAGGTTGACTGGAGAGCATTTTCTATGACGATGACCTAAACCTGTGGCCAGTTTGAACAGGGACACACATGGCTCAGTGTGAATCTCACTTTATAACCCAAAGCAACCCCATCAACACAGCAATAAACCCCTGGCCTGTGGGCAAGAATGCAGCCCCTACCTCGATAAGGGAGCGGTCATACCTCTGATTCTCTGTCTCTTTCTTTCCCTCTGCTCACCCCAGACTGCAAGCCTGGGGCCCCAGGTGATGTCTTTGCTGTGCTCACCCACTAGCCAATCCCGTACACTGCTGGTGACCTTCTCCATCCTCAGCATCCTATCAGCTCTCATGGGCTCTAGACCCCTTGCTCCTCTTCAGAGTGGCACCACTGAGGCCCTGGAGCTCTCTGCAGGTCACAGCATGGCTAGACCCCTGGCAGAAGACCCTAGTGCTTGACATCATCCCTCACGCTCAGCTGGAGATCTAAACGTGTGGCCTCCCAGTCCTCGGTGAGAAAAGCTTCTTCAGGTTCTACTTGTAATGTCTTCCTCAAGGGACTGGGATTCCTATCCAGGGGTTGGGAATGGACCAAACAGCAAATCAACTCCCACAAACAGCACTTCACCATCAATTTACTCATTCCGCACTATAAACAGAGGCATGGATATCCCTACTGCATGTCGAGCACCATTTAGGTTCCAGGTCATAGTGGTGAAAACAGCAGATAAACACCCTTACCCTTATATAGCCTACAATTTAGTTTGAAACATAGATAATAAATAAACAGAAGCATTGTATGATATCAGCCACCACTTCCCTGGTGGCTCAGTGGTAAAAAATCCGCCTGCCAATGCAGGAGATGTGGGTTCGATCCCTGGGTTGGGAAGACCCCCATGAAGAAGGAAATGACAACCCACTCCAGTATTCTTGCCTGGGAAATCCTAGAACAGAGGCATCTGGCAGGCTACAGTCCATGGAGTCACAAAAGAGTTGGACACAACTTAGTGACTGAGCGTGCGGCACGCATTGTATAATATCAGATGGTATTAAGGGCTGTGGAGAAAAATTAGGAAGGCTGAGGAGATGGAAGAGGGGCTCTTTTAAACCCAGAGGTCAGGGAAGGACTCCGGGGACAGATGACATTTCGGCAGAGACCTGCGGGGAGGGAGGGGGTGAGGCACACATGGTGTGGGAAGGTGTCCCAGGCAGAGGGGGCAGCAAATGAAGGAGCCCACGCCTGCAATTTGGAAGAACAGTCGGGTAGCCAGTGCACCTGGAGCCCAGAGAGCTCCACAGTATACAGGGTGTGAGCTCGGAGGCAGTGGAGGCAGATGACCTAGGGCCTTAGAGGTCACCATGGAACTTCACTGTAAGGTGATGGAAAGCCAGCCTGCAGGCATGTTCCCCTCATCACCACACATACAAAAAAAGAGACCTCTGAAGCTCATCTAGATTCCTAACAGGAAACTGCAGGGTGTGGTGGAGCACAGAGCTTCGCATAGGAGTTCACATCTGAACTAGGCTTTGAGAGCTGATGAGGAGTTTGTTGGGTGGAGGAAAGAGGAGGAAAGCATTCCAGACAGAGAGAAGAGTATTCATTCACAGGTGGAAAATGGCACAAGAGCAGAACGTGTCCCTGGGATGGCTGGGCATCCATCCAGCTGGAGCTTAGCACGGGAGGATGTCGGCACAGAAGGCAAGGCTCAGGAGTAGGGGGGCCTGTGGTGGCATCTCCAGCTTTGTTAGAAGCACACTATCATCCTAGAGAACCATGCTGGTCCCTAACAAGCCGAAGCCGCTTTGTTCCTTAGAGCAGAAGAAACGAGCACGTTCTGGGAGGCGTACAGTCCGTCTCCCTGCTCTTCCTCCCCAGCCTCCTCCACTCCTGGAATCCAGGCAGCTGCCTTGGGCAGCAGCGAAAGTGCAGAGGTGCTTGAGGTTTTCAGAGAGTATCACCTTCATCCGACAAGTTCTTTATTTCATCTGGGGAAATGAGGTGCTATTAAATTAATTTCTGAGCTGTCATTGTCAGAAAGCTAAGGCCGCTGGAGGAACAGGCAGAAAGGACAGAGCCAGGGAGACAGACAAGGCAGCGGAAGTCACAAGTTTTGTGAGTTCCTGACCTAGGTCTGCCCAGCAGACTCATTCTAACACGTGAGCTTTGTTCTGCTGTACAGGCACCATGTCAAAGAGACTCAATAATTAAAGTAAGAAATGAGAGTTCCCCTGATAAGTTACTGTACCCAGGGCCTCAAAGATGATGGAGAGGTAGCCAGCCTCTGCTGTGAAGTGAACCCGAAAGTAATTACCAGGATACTTTGCAGATTATTGAATTAGTCCCTGTAACTGGCACATTGATTTATATAAGACCCAGAGATTTTGAGAGATTTGAGAGAATATTAAGAATCAATCAATATTTTAATTTATTTCAGGGTCCAGGAGACCACGGCTCTGAAGCAAACTGCTGGGAGGAAACTGTGACCTTTGGAATATAGCTGGCTGGCAAACGGTGGGGGCGAGGGGAGGGGTGCCTGGGACACAAGCCTGTTTAGCAGCAGCTGCAGGGAAGGACTTCTCTGCTCTGGAATGTCCTGCTTCTTCACTGCGTCTGTCAGGGATGTCAGACAGCCAAGGGTGGAGGGTCTCATGGTGAATGTGCTCTGGGGCCCACAGAGAGGAAGGCTTGTTCCTCCAGGACAGAGTCCCCAGGGCCTGGAGACTGTGCCCCTTCCAAGGACACTTGCCGTGTTCTGGGGACATCTTTCTAGAGCAGAGCCACATCTCTGGGGAGAGAGGCAGCATTTTCTCCACTGGACCATACTCTCTCCGAGCTCCCCCCTCCATGGGGGGAGTGAGGCTTTGTCACACTGCTCTCTAATCAGCTGAACACCTGTCATAACCATCCACCCTTCTGATTTCCTATAAGACATAAGATTCCTTTGGGCAGGGACCACATCTGTTCCTGTGTCCCCAGCACCTGGCATCATATGAACCTGGCCCAGAATAGGTGGATGTAAAAAAAACAAAAGCAAAAAAACAGTGAATCAATGAACAGTCAAATGTCCTGATACAAGAAAAAGTAAATATTCATTCATGAAAATGTGGGGGTTTTTAAAGCTTTTTATTTTTTATTGAGGTAGAGCTGATTAACAATATTGTGATAGTTTCAGGCAAACAGCAGAAGGAACTCATACATATACGTGTACCCATTCTCCCCCAAACTCCCCTCCCATCCCACTTCCACATAACACTGAGCAGAGTTCCTTCCATGTGCTAAACAGCAGGCCCTTGTCGGTTACCCCGTTTAAATATAGCTGTGTGTACCTGTCTACCCCAAACTCCCTAACTATCCCTTTGCCCCTGGCAACCATAAGCTCATTCTCTAAGTCTGTGAATCTCTTTGTGTTTTGTGAGTGAGTTCTTTTGTATCATTTCTTTATAGATTCCACGTATAAGGGATGTCGTATGACATTTCTCTTCTGTCTGACTTCCTCTGTATGACACTCTCTTTAGGTCCGCGCGTGTTGCTGAAAATGGCATGATTTCATTCTTTTTAGTGGTTGGGGAATACTCCATTGTATATATGTAGCACATTATCTTCATCCATTCCTCTGTAGATGGCATGTAGGTTGCTTCCACATCTTGACTACTGTAAACAGCACTGCAATGAACACTGAGAAGCATGTATCCTTTTGGACCATGTTTTTCTCTGGATGTAAGCTCAGGAGTGGGATTGCAAGGTCATATGGTAGCTCTGTTTTTCGTTTTTTAAGGAAGGTCCGTACTGTTCTCCATAGCGGCTATACCAATTTACATTCCCACCAACAGTGCAGGAGGGTTCCCTTTGCTCTACACTCCCTGGCAGTTATTGTTTGCAGACTTTTTTATGGTAGCCATTCTGACTGGTGTGAGGTGATATCTCATTGGAGTTCATTGCATTTCTCTAAAAATTAGCAGTGTTGAACATCTTTTGTGATGATGTTTTGTAAAGGTCACATGATGTATTCAAGTTTCAGCAACAAATAGAGGGCACATTCAAATTGGGTCATGAGAGGAGTTTAGAAGGTGAAGATAGAATGTAGGGAACTGGCCAAGACAGGCAGCACCCCAGGGTCATCATAGTGAGTGGAGACGAAGCTGTTGTCACCCCAGAGCTGATGGAGAGCAGTGAACAGACCTGGAGAGGACCACCAGACGGGAGCTGTGGTCTCTCAGAAGGAAGGCAGCCAGTCCCTCACAATCTGCAAAGAGAGACTGCAGGGCAGAAACCCTGACCTCATGTCCTCCCTTCCTCACATCTCCTCCCTCGTCCCCCTTCCACTGAAGCTAAGTGGAAGCCAGAGGGCAGGGGCACCCCTCACTCAAAGTGGAGAAGGGCAGGGAAAAAGCAAAGCACAGAACTGTGGAATTCTGTTGCCAAACTCAACCTCTGTTTACCAGTGCCGAATACAAACATCAAGACCAAGATTTGGGTGAAGTAGAAAAGAGTAGCTTTTATTGCTTTGCCATTCAAGGGGAACCACAATGGTCTAATGCCCTCAGGACTAGTGAGTGATTTTATAGTGACCCACCCTGGAGGGGGTGGTGAGGAATTTTACAGTGTTCAAGGAGCAGGGTGTGATCAGTTCATGGACAATTCTTGGATGGGTTGTCATCAAGGTGAAGTTTTGAGCATCATCAACTTTCTGGTTTCAACCAGTCTAGAGTTTATGTTCCTGTGGTCAGCAGTTTCCATCTGGGGGTGGGGGGCTGCTTCCTGTAACAAAAACTTAGGAATATGTGTCAAGGAAGATATCTATATCTAGCTATCTATATCTTTCAGGGAACTGTGAGTTTGGTGATTCTGCTATGTGATAGAATTATAGTCTAAATTGTTAACAGTTTCCTAGAACAACCTATTGCTTCTACATCTTATTTTGCAATTATTAACTCATGAATCAGCATTTAACTTCAAAAGACAAGGACACAGAGGCTCATACACGGTTTCAGCAACCCCCACCTGTGTTGCCCAGAGTTGCCCACCCGAGAGAAGGGCCAACCTGGATCACCCAACTGATCGGCCCAATCCAGTGGTTTTCAGCAGAAAGAAATTTTGCCCCAGGAGGCATTTGGTACTGTCTGCAGACGGTTGGATTTTTACAATTTGGAGAGGGAAGGAGGAATGGTGCTGCTGACATCAGTGGGTTGAGGCCAGGAGGACAGAGAAACAAACCAAATTGCACAGGACAGCCCCCACAAGAAAGAGTTCTCTAAGCCAGGATGTCAGCAGTGCTGAGATTGAGAAAGTCTGGCCTGATCGAACGTTCCAGAAGAACCCTGGCTCAGCACAGGCGCTGCATGGCCCTTGTGTGGGCTGGAGGATGTTGCCCTCCCTCCTCTGGGAAAGGCAGCATCATTTGGTCTGACCCAGCCAGCGTGTGCCTTGGGGAGGATGCCACATCCAGGCAGAAGCCCCTCCTCACTGACCACAGAGTCCCCAGGGTGGCCAGTGTGACGCAGCAGACTCTGGGGGACACTGTCCAAGCCCTGGGCCTCCCGAGCCTGGCTCTGCCTTCTCCTGGAGACCGACCCTCTACTCACTCCTCCAGTTTTCAATTTTATATTCACACCTTAAAAACACTGGAGAAGTGAATCAAGTCCTGCCCTCTGTCTCTTTCACTTTTGTTACATTAGCAACAAAAAGAAGAATTAGGGATAGACTGAATCCAAACTGTAAATCACTTGTTGCTCCTCTGCAGCTGAGACCCACCCCCCCCCCACCCCGCCAGGCTTGGCTGCTCCTCAAGGAAAGGGGTGGCCTCTGTTGGGGCCCAGGAAGGGGCCACCCCAACATATACCACAGTGGCATGTTGATTATTTGAATTTAAGTTACTTAAGAAATAACTGATACAAGAGGGACACTCCAACCCTCTCCTCTGTCTCCCCGAAAGCAGGAAATAGATCTCTCATATGAAAGGTGCCCTCCCTGCATCTGAAGGTGGAAGGGACCCTCATCACCAGAGATGGGGAATTTAGGGCTGAGAAGTCTGTATATACAGATCTTGTTCCTCCTTTAATTTACTACTCCAAGCCCAAACTCTGTTTAGAGTCTTCAACTGAGTACCCAAAATCTAAATTTCTTAGTCCTGTCAATTTCTCACAAATTTATTGTTTAATTGTCTACAAAGTATAAAAGCTGCCTGCTTTGGCCACTTGTTAGGTTCCATTTCTGTGACATCAGTGTGACGAACTAGCAATGAGTTTTTTTTTCTCCTGTTAATCTGCCTGGCATCAATGTTATTATTGGTACAGCCACAAGAACTCAGGAAGGGTAGAAGGGAGGGTGCTGGAGGGGAGAGTACACAGAATGTGTTCCCATCATGATCTCACAGCACCCCTGGGAAATAGGGACTGTTGTTCTTGCTGAGAGATGAGGAAACTGAACTTTGTCAAGAGGAAGGTCCTAGTCTGAGGGGTACCCCCAGCCAGTAGCGAAACAAGATCTTAAGCCATGCACTGGGCCTGTCAGCTCTACAGTGAGGACAATATTGCTTCCTGTTTGATTCTGACAGTAACCTGTTAACTCATTTCCACTGGACTTTGGGTACTGTATTGAAAACTGTTGGAGTTTAAGTCACTGTGGTCCTCAAGAGAGCCCAATTTTCTCCCTGTCACCTCTTTGAGAGTTGGTCCTTCAGCTGAGCCTTGGGGCCACAACTGGGGAGAGTAAAAGTCTGATACACACGCTCATGCTAGAGATGTTCATTGAGAGCCAGCCACGTGCCAGGCGCTGCAGGTGTGATGGTCAGAGAACACCACTATAAGGTGGACACCACAACAGCTCCCACTTCACAGATGGGAGACTCAAGTAGGCGGGGAAATTGCCCAAGGATTCTGTCAACAGAAAAGAATGTTGCCTGCCATTTTGAAACAAGAGGAAAGGATTCAGAGCCCAGCCTCTAATAGAAGAATGCAGCCATGCGTGCTGTGTGTTTAGTCGCTCAGTCGTGTCTGACTCTTTGCAACCCCATGGACTGTAGCTGGCCAGGCTCCTCTGTCTATGGGGATTCTCCAGGCAAGGAACCATAGAACATAACAAAAACTAGTGAGAACCAACTATGCCCAAGATGGCAGAAGATCCAACTTCCAGTGGACCTTGAGCCTCATACACATGCATTACAATGCTTTAACATGCATGCTAAATGACACACCCACCAGCTCCATGATGATTCTGAGACCAACCATCAAAGGCCAAAAAATGGGCAGTAGCCCAGTTCCTGGAAATCCCTACCCCTTCCCCAAAACAGTTGGAAAAATCTTCCCACTCATTAGCCTATGAAATCACCCAGCTCATAAAAGCTAACCCCATATTTTGAGCCTCTTGTTTTCTGAGATGGCCCACACTCTCTGTGGAGTGCATTTCTCCAAAGGCCACTTTGGCTCCTTCAGACAGACCACATTCTATCTATGGAATGTGTACCTCTCTAAATAAAACCACTTCTTGCCCATCCCTTTGTTTCTCATTGAATTCTTTCTGCAATGAGACATCAGCTGCCTGAGCTTGATTAGGTCCTAAAACCAGGTGTGTGGCTTCAATTAAAAGACTGTGAGTTCAAGTCCCATCTGATTTGCATGGTTTCAGCTTCACAACAATGTGAATGTACTTAGTGCTACAGAATTCTACGTTTAAAAATGGTTAAAATGTTGAGGGAGAAGGCATATATGTGTACGTATGATTCAGCCCCTTTGCTGTCTACCTGAAACCATCACAGCATTGTCAATCAGCTATACTCCAATACAAAACAAGGTTTTTAAAAAAATGGTTAGAATGTACATGGTATATTATGTATATTTTGCTGCAATAGAAAGTAAAAAAGCTTAGCCTTTAATATGACTTAATATTCATAAATCAACTTTTTTTAAGTCGGGTTCTGAAACTCACTCTCCTAAGCATTCCCTGTATCAGCCAGTTCATCCTACAGTGTCACATCTAAAGAGAGAACAGATTTGCTGTAAGTCAAGAACTCAAACGGTCGAATGGAGTTCAGAGATGCAGGTAAACTAGGGTCCAAAAGTAGAGACAGGTTGGAAGCAAACAGGCTGAGATATTGAAGCTGGGGGAGGGACTTTGAGCAGCCAAGGGAAAGAGGTAGCAGGGACAGGGCTTGCTGAAGATGACTTCCAAATGTGATACTAGCTACTAAACCTCTGGATGCTAGCCAGGTTAGGAGCAGCCTATGCCAGAGGCAAGAAATGATGAGGCATTAACCCAACAGTGTAGGACATTATCTTCCTTCTAGAAATTTTGCCCAGGTACCTGGATGTTTTAGAGTTCTGCAGATGAGACATGAATGGCACCAGACAGGCAAGATCTAGAGCTTAACAACCCCTGGGATAATATTACTGAGCATTAGGAGCCAGCACGGGCTCCTGGAGATGGCATCAGAGTCCAGGAGGCATATTCAAGATGAAGGCTGCTGGAGAGGGTAGCACAAAGGTATGGAGGTGGCTGGGGCCACCTCAAACAGGATTGTGGGTGTCAATAGCCAGGAAATGAAGTCAGAGTTTGGAAAGTGGAAGGAGCTGATGGAAGCAGTCAAGGAAGAGGCTGGACAGGAGGGGGCTGATGCTAAGCAGGCCAGAATATGGAAGAAGGCAGCCGCTAGAGAAATCTGGGTTCACGGGCTAAGTCAGCATGTGCAGAAGGGTGATCTAGACCCTCTTTTTACATAGCACCTGGGGTCTGCTTGAGACCAGTGTGTGCTGTGCTAAGTTCCCTCAGTTGTGTCTGACTCTTTGCAATCCTATGGACTATAGCCCTCCAGGCTTCTTTGTCCTTGGGATTCTCTAGGCAAGAATACTGGAATCAGTTGCTATGTGCCATTCCAGGAGATCTTCCCAACCTAGGGAACAAACCCAAGTCAGACCAGAGACAGGGCTTAAAAGGGGACTGACTCTAATGAGTTCCCATTCCTCTGTATCCACAGCTAGTCTAGGGAGGATACGATGATCATCTCTAGAGAACCTCAATGTGCTGGCACAGACCCAGGAGACCTGGCATCTCAGCCCAGATATACCCAGGTCTCAGAGTTCCTTCTGGCTTCCCTGGTGACTCAGGGATAAAGAATCTGCCTGCCAGCGCAGGAAACACCAGTGTGATTCCTGGGTCTAGACGATCCCCTGGAGAAAGAAGTGGCAACTCTCTCCAGTATTCTTGCCTGGGAAATCCCATGGCCAGAGGAGTCTCGAGGGCTACAGTCTGTGGGGTTGCAAAGAGTCAGACATGACTTAGCCACTAAATAACAACAAACGAGTCCTGGCTTCCTTACCAGTAGAGTAGGGGTGATACTAGCTCCCAACAGCCTCATAAGCATGTTCTAAAGATCGAGTGAGAGAACATGGGTGCCCATTTTATGACATCTGCTGTAGGTGATGCATTTGTATGTGGGCTTTGAAATGAAGCATAGCAAAACCACAGCAGGGAAGAGGCATCCCGACCCCTAGGAGCAAAGAAACCATGTGACTTCAGAAAAAGGCAAGGACTGGAGAGGTGAGGACATGGTGCCTTGCTTAATCCTAATTAAATTACCATATTCTAATTAAAAATCAGAACCAGAGGTTTGTAAAACTTCTGCTGCTAGAAGCCAGAGCCAGGAAGAGCACAATATTGTGAACAGAGATTATGATTAATCAAGGACCATGCCAGGCCCTGGGCTGTTGGACTATGTGAGGTCTGGAAGATCAAGAAGCAGAGACCCCAGGCCAGGGAATGTGGATGGTTGGTGGGAGCTAGTGATGGGGGGAGAACTTTTTCCCTAAACCATTTGCTAACTAGCTCAGACCACCCAGACACCATCCATTTCCAAAAGGCTCCATAAACTCTCCCCACTGCTCTTGGTGCCTCCCTGTCTGTCCAGCCTATAAATAAGTTTCATTAAACAACAATAATAATGGATACTAAGAGTTAAGCAAGACAGTAAAATATATAATTAAAAAATAATAATAAACAATAATGATTGCTTCCTATAGGCCTGATACCAAGTTTAACACTTTGTTTCTATTATCTTGTTGAATTTTAACAATTGTGTGTTTTCTAGGCAAAGAATTTGAAGTTTTGAGAGGTTAAATAACTTGTCTAACATTATCCCCACGACCAGTAAGAGGAAGAACCTGGGATTTGAACCCAAGTCTGTCTGGTGCCAAAATTAAGCACATTAGTCCACAGTGCCTTTGATATCTTGAGGGCCAGCAAGAGTACTGGGCATAATCCTGTCAATTACATAAATAATCAAGTATGATGGAAAAAGAAATGTCACTAGGATGACCTGGAGAATTTAAGGTCACTTAAAGAACAGGATGGAGTAACCTAAATCCATGAGGATTTCGTTGGGGAAAACATGTAAACAAATTTAGGAACATCCACTGGGTGCTTGGCCAGCAGCTGTAAATAGCATTCCCCCAGGACTAATTTCCATGTAATGGCTCTTGATATAAAGACTTGAGTGAGCAGTTATAATAATAGGTAGGTTAATCTGCCCCATTATTTACATTTGGTGAACTATAGCAGAGGCAATAAACGTTTTGCCAAAGCAGAGTAGATTCAGAGATGGCATCTCTGCTTTAATTATTACTGGAGAAAAGCACTTGTTTCATCTGTGACTCTGGGTATATTGCAGAGGAAGCAGAATATAAAGCTCCCACAGGGACTGAGTGGCTGGACCAGCCTTGTCACTTCTTTTTCAAGGCTTGCAGAAAGGTTTACAGGCATCATGGCAATGAAAACCATCAATCAACTGCCGGCTTCCACAAGCTTCAGAGTCAAACTGGGGTTTGAAGATGGCTTCCCCTGCATCACCAAAGGTAAATTATTAGAACTAGAAGTTACCAGAACTCCATTCTTTCCCCGCCTCATCTGCAAGCCTTTTGGTAAAGCATTTATTCAAGAGACTAAAAACA
This sequence comes from Capra hircus, assembly GCF_001704415.2. Lineage (NCBI taxonomy): Eukaryota > Metazoa > Chordata > Mammalia > Artiodactyla > Bovidae > Capra > Capra hircus. The sequence continues at coordinate 40,798,146 of NC_030822.1, read as the reverse complement.
TGGTCCAGTTAAGCCTTCTCTTTTTGTTTCCTGGTAAAAAGCATACTGGCTAAATTTAGAGGCTGGCTTCCCTAGTGGCTCAGTGATAAAGAATCTGCCTGCTATGGAAGGAGACACTGGGAGACGTGGGTTTGATCCCTAGGTTGAGAAGACCCCCTGGAGGAGGAAATGGCAGCCCACTCCAGTATTCTTGCCTGGACAATGCCATGGACAGAGGAGCCTGGCTGGCTACCATCGTGGGGTCGCAAGGAGCTGGACATGACTTAGCAACTAAACAACAACAATGGGCCCTTAAAATGCTTGACAGTCAGGCTGCTTTTGCTTTCTTTCCCTATTTGTTTCCTTTCTAACAATATCCAGGAGACAACTTCAGTGATATGATGGAAGCATCAGAGACTTACAGGAGAGACTGGGTTCAAATCTGATCTCCCCATACAAGCTCTGAGATCCTGGCAAGATCATTTGCTCTCTCTGAGCATCCCTGAAAATCCATAAAGTGTACATTTGCTGAGGTGTCAGAACAAACTGTATGTAAGGTGTTTCTCTGGTAGTCTTTGCTCAAAGTTAATATAGAGTCTAAACATCATTTTAATGTGAAAATAAGACATATACAGAAAAATACATATTCAAAAGTGAACAGCAAGGAAAAAGAAAAAGTATAGAGGGCAGTGATGTGTCACAAAAGAATACCTGTGAAATCAATTTCCAGGTGAAGGTTTAGGTCAAAGGTCAGCAAACTTTCTGTTTTTAAGAGCCAGAGAGTAAATACTTATCTGATTCTGTCCTTTTAGCAACTATTTAACCCTGTCATTGTGTTGTGAGAGCATCCATGGACCACAGCACACAAGTGGGCCTGACTTTGTCCCAATAAAACTTTATTTACAAAAATAAGCACCAGACAGGACTTCTCTTTGCTACCATGCAGAGGTCCGATGTTATGATTTCACCTTCCAATGCAAGGGGTGTAGGTTTGATCCCGGGTCAGAGAGCTAAGATCCCACATGCCTCATGGCTGATAAACCAAAATGTAAAACAGAAACAATATTGCAACAAATCCAATACAAACTTTTAAAACATGGTCCACATCAAAATAAATTTTTTTTAAATAAGCACCAGACTCGGGTGCTGACCTCTGATTGAGATGATTATCAGCATTTCAGTAGCCACGTCATGCTTTCACCTCGATAGGGGCAACACTGTCTTGATTTTAGAGCAGTGAGTTCCCTACTTTATAGTTTTACTACCTAAGCATGCATCCCTAAACACTAGTATTTTACCTGGTTTTTGAACTTAATATAAATGAAATTATACATTAATTGGTCTTCCCAGGTGGTGCAGTGGTAAAGAATCTGCCTGCCAATGCTGGAGACACCAGAGATGCGAGTATAATCCCCGGGTCTGGACGATCTCCTGGAGGAGGAAATGGCAACCCACTCCATTATTCTTGCCTGGACAATGCCATGGACAGAGGAGCCTGGCGGGTTACAGTCCATAGGGTTGCGAAGAGTCCAACGTGACTGAGCTTTCACACACACATTAATTACTCCTTTGAGTTAAGCTTTTCCATCAAATATTGCTGACATATCACTCTAGATAATTTAACTTTGCTGTCCATATACATTTAGATTGCTCCTTCTTGGGGACCATGGTGAATAATGCAGCTATGAATATCCTTATACAAACCTCTTGGTCTTCCTGTGCACAAATTTCTGTTGGGTGTAAATCTAGGAGAGAAACTTTGGGGTCATATGATATGTGTATATTCAGTTTTGAAATATAACAGGTCCAATTGTTCCACATATACTCCAGCACTTAGTATTACCAGACTTTGAAAATGTATCCATTCTGGTTGAGTGTGGAGTATCTCATGGTTTTAATTTACATTCTCTGGTTAGTAACAGGGCCTATGTGTTGTTTGCCATTTGATATCTTCATTTGTGAAGTGCCTATCAAGTCTTCTGCCTATTTTTCTACTTTGCTGATTGTCTTTTCCTTACTGGTTTGTAGAAGTTCTTTTGACATTCCTAATATCAGCTCTTTGTCTATTTTATATATAGCAAATATTTTCTCCCACTCTTGGCTGAATTTTCACTTTTTTAATGATGTTATGCAATGAACGGACAAGTTCTTAATTTTAACATAGTAAACCTCAGTATAGATTTTCTTTACAGTTAGCTCTTTTTTAATATCCTGTCTGGGAAATCTCTCTGTACACCAAAGTTATGAAAAACTTCCTTTCGATAAGTTGAATTTTTTTCCAGAATACTGCCCATCCTATCTAAACCAAGGCTATCTAATTAACACCATGCCATTAATATCATCTTTTGAACTGTGGTGTTGGAGAAGACTCTTGAAAGTTCCTTGGACTGCAAGGAGATCAAACCAGTCAATCATTAAAAAAAAAAAAAATCAGTCCTGAATATTCATTAGAAAGACTGATGCTGAAGCTAAAGCTCCAATACTTTGGCCACCTGATGCAAAGAACTGACTCATTTGAAAAGACCCTGATGCTGGGAAAGATTGAAGGCAGGAGGAAAAGGGGACAACAGAAAATGAGATGGTTGGATAGCCTCACTGACTCAATGGACATGAGTTTGAGCAAGCTCGGGAAATTGGCAATGGACAGGGAAGCCTGACTTGCTACAGTCCATGAGGTCTCAAAGAGTCAGACATGATGAGGGACTGAACTGAATATTATCTTGTTTTTAGCATCAGCAGAATCTCTAGCTGTGCTGCCTTTTCATCCCTAACATTGGATAGATACCGTCTCTCTTTTCCTTTTTATATACTCAGTAGAGGTGTATCAAGGACATTACTCTCCTCAAAGGACCAACCTGAGTTTTTGTTGATCCTCTTCACTGTTTTGTTTCATTAATTTCTGCTTATATTTATTACTAATTTACTCTTTCTTTGCTATTAATGTGTTGCTTTTTTCTAACTTCTTGACAAAGATATTTGATCCATTACTTTGTGAAAGTCACTCAGTCGTGTCCGACTCTTTGCAACCCCGTGGACTATACAGTCCATGGAATTCTCCAGGCCAGAATACTGGAGTGGATAGCCTTATCCCTTCTCCAGGGGATCTTCCTGACCCAGGAATTGAACCAGGGCCTCTTGTGCTGCAGATGGATTCTTTACCAACTGAGCTATCAGGGAAGCCCTCATTACTTTGTACTATCATAACATAAAGATAGTTTCCTCTTTTACCTACCTACACACAAATATTTTGATACTTTTATTATCATTCAATTAAAAATTTTTTTCTAATGTGCTTTGTGACTTCTTCTTTGACTCAGGGGCTACTTTCAAATGTATTTCTAAATTCTAAAATTGTACAAAATTTATCATTATGTCTTTAGTACTGATTTCAAGTCTAATCGTATTATGGAAAAAGAACACACACTGTGTGATTTCAGTTCTTTGAAATTTGTTGAGACTTGTTTTATGACTGAGCATAAGTTCAATTAGAATAAAGTGTTCCATGTATAACTTGAAATATGTGTAGTATTAATTTGTTAAGTGGAATAGTTTTTAAAAGTTTATGAGGCTTTTCTGCTAATCATGCTGTTCAAATGTCTATATCCTTACCTTATTTTATTTGTTTATTTTTGCCTACCAAATATTGAGATTCATGTGTTAAAATCTTGAAGTACAAGTGTAGATTTGCCTGTTTCTCTTCACAGTTCTGTCAAGTTTTATACATTTTATGTTATTAAGAGCCGTTAGCATTTTTAAATGTAATATCTGAAAGTTGAATCAAGTGTTATATCATTCTCAAATGTCCATCTTTATCTCTGGTAATGTTTTTTGTCTTAAGGTCTATTCTATTTTGTCTAAAATGAATATAACTATGCAACAGTTTGTGGGGTTGGGGGATTTTGCTTTCTGGGTTGTTGTTTGTTTTTTTTTTTTTTTTTTTGGTTAGTGTTTAGAAGAAAAAAATCTTTTTCTATTATTTTACTTCCAAACTTTCTGTGTTTTAGTATTTTTCTCTGCGCCAAGATTTGAATATTGTTTAATGACCTGACTTTTGTTGTGTCCAATCTACTATTAAGCCCATGCATTGAGATCTAAATTTCAGATATTGCAATTCTTAGTTCAAAACATCCTGTCTAGACTTTCTTCTAAATCTATGGGGAGACATTTGCAGACGTCTAAATGTTCTGACCTAAAAAATACCTGTTTGAATACAGAGTTCCAAGGAATAGCAATGAGAGATAAGAAAGCCTTCCTCAGTGATCAATGCAAAGAAATAGAGGAAAACAACAGAATGGGAAAGACTAGAGATCTTTTCCAGAAAATTAGAGATACCAAGGGAACATTTCATGCAAAAATGGGCACAATAAATGACAAAAATGGTATGGACCTAACAGAAGCAGAAGATATAAGAAGAGGTGGCAAGAATACACAGAAGAACTATACAAAAAATATCTTCATGACCCAGATAACCATGATGGTATGATCACTCACCTAAAGCCAGACATCCTGGAATGGGAAGTCAAGGGGGCCTTAGGAAGCATCACTATGAACAAAGATAGTAGAGGTAATGGAATTCCAGTTGAGCTATTTCAAATCCGGAAAGATGATGCTGTTAAAATGCTGCACTCAATATGCCAGCAAATTTGGAAAGCTCAGCAGTGGTCATAGGACTGGAAAAGGTCAGTTTTCATTCCAATCCCAAAGAAAGGCAATGCCAAAGAATGTTCAAACTACTGCACAATTGCACTCACTTCACATGCTAGCAAAGTAATGCTCAAAATTCTCCAAGCCAGGCTTCAAAAGTACATGAACTGTGAACTTCCAGATGTTCAAGCTAGATTTAGAAAAGGCAGAGGAGCCATAGATCAAATTGCCAACATCTGTTGGATCATCATAAAAGCATAAGAATTCCAGAAAAGCATCTACTTCTGCTTTATTGACTACACCAAAGCCTTTGATTGTGTAGATCACTAAAACTATGGAAAATTCTTCAGGAGATGGGAATACCAGACCACCTGATCTACCTTCTGAGAAATCTATATGAGGTCAAGAAGCAACAGTTTGAACCAGATATGGAACAACAGACTGGTTTCAAATAGGAAAAGGAGTACATCAAGGCTGTATATTGTCACCCTGCTTATTTAACTTATATGCAGAGTACATCATGCCGGGCTAGATGAAGCACAAGCTGGAATCAAGATTGCTGGGAGAAATATCAATAACCTCAGATACACAGATGACACCACCCTTATGGCAGAAATCGAAGAACTAAAGAGCCTCTTGATGAAAGTGAAAGAGGAGAGTGAAAAAGTTGGCTTAAAACTCAGCATTCAGAAAACTAAGATCATGGCAGTCAGTTCCATCATTTCAAGGCAAATAGATGGGGAAACAGGGGAAACAGTGAGAAACTTTATTTTCTTGGTCTCCAAAATCACTGCAGATGGTGACTGCAGCCATGAAATTAAAAGATGCTTGCACCTTGGAAGAAAAGCTATGACCAACCTAGACAGCAAAAAAGTAGAGATATTACTTTGCCGACAAAGGTCCACCTAGTCAAAGCTATGGTTTTTCCAGTAGTCGTGTATGAATATGAGAGTTGGACTCTAAAGAAAGCTGAGCACCGAGAATTGATGCTTTTGAATTGTGGTGTTGGAGAAGACTTTTGTGGCTGCAAGGAGATCCTATCAGTCTATCCTAAAGGAAATCAGTCCTGAATATTCATGGGAAGGACTGATGCTAAAGCTGAAACTCCAATACTTTGGCCACCTGATGCAAAAAACTGACTCATTTTGAAATGACCCTGATGGTAGAAAAGATTGAAGGTGGGAGGAGAAGGGGATGATAGAGGATGAGATGGTTGGATGGCATCACCAACTTGATGGACTTGAGTTTGATCAAGCTCCAGGAGTTGGTGTTGGACAGGGAAGCCTGGCATGCTGCAGTCCTTGGGATCACAAAGAGTTGAACACGACTGAGCGACTAAACTGAACTGAAATGTCCTGCTCCTCATCAAACTTTTCCCTTTGATTTAACATTTATGGGTGAATTGTCTGATCCAGTCTTTACTCTGATCGTTATAAAACGGTGGATTTCACTTCCACAACTCCCTTGCATTTACTAGTTCATGTTCCATTGTAAGAAAATATTTGCAACATATTGATGAAACCTCTCTTCTCACCTATCTATCCATTTATCCATTCGTGAACTTATAATTCCTATTTAAATATAATTTCTAGTCCATTAAAATCTTAATTTGTTTTGCTCAAATTATCCTACCTTGGATGTCCCCCCCCCTTTCAAAGTGGTTTCTATATCTTTTGTGACATGCTTGAATTCTTTTTTTTTTTTTAACATTCTCTTATTTTTTGGCACAAAAAGATGCTCAGGTTTATCTCGTACCCTCCCTGATGCTGTCCAGTAGTTAGCTATTTCTCCAAAGATACTTGGTTTCTCTTAGTGAGGAATGGTATTTAGAAACCAAGACTTTGGCACTGAGTGTACTCATTGCTACTGGACTGTTACTGCTTCTTTTCAATATATGTATCTAGGGAATATTTATATATAAGAAATCATGAGTTCATGCTGCTGCTGCTGCTAAGTCACTTCAGTCATGTCTGACTCTGCGACCCCATAGACGGCAGCCCAGGAGGCTTCCCCATCCCTGGGATTCTCCCAACAAGAACACTGGAGTGGGTTGCCATTTCCTTCTCCAATGCATGAAAGTGAAAAGTGAAAGTGAAGACGTTCAGTTATGTCTGACTCTTAGCAACCCCATGGACTGCAGCCTACCAGGCTCCTCCATCCATGGGATTTTCCAGGCAAGAGTACTGGAGTGGGTTGCCATTGCCTTCTCCCATGAGTTCATATTGGTACTTAAAATTCCAGTCCAGCCCTATAGAGTTCTTCCTCACATTTTCTTACTTAATATTTGGATCTCTTCCACATTGAAAATCTTAACCTCCATTTACTCAACCATTCAGGCTTACAATGTACTTTTAAAAGCTGTTTCTTTTGTTTGTTGGCTGCACTGCGTGACAAGAAGGGATCTTAGTTCCTTGACCAAGGATCCAACCCATGCCTCCTACAGGGGAAGCATGAATTCTTAACCACTGGACTTCCCAGGAGGTGCTGGTGGTAAAGAACCCACCTGCCAATGCAGGAGATGTAAGAGACGTGAGTTCAATTCCTGAACTGGGAAGATCTCCTGGAGAAGTGCACAGCAACCAACTCCAGTATTCTTGCCTGGAGAATCCCATGGACAGAGGAGACTAGCAGGCTACAGTCCTTGGGGTCCAAAGAGTTGGACACAACTGAAGGGACTTAGCACAGCACAGACCCACTGAACTTTCAGGGAAGCCCCCCCAAAAACTGGTTTCAAAATAGCTTTACCCACACAATCAAAAGCATTTGTAGTTCTTTTATTCCCCTAAACAGAGGGTATATATTATGGTCAAAGAGTTGTGCTCACATTATTTTGAACTAGTTATCTTTTCCCTTTGACATACATAGTTATATTATTAATTCAAGATACAGTTGAGTTTACTTTTTTCTATTTGCATTCAGTTTTAACTTCCCCATTCACAATTACTTAATTTTGCTTTTTCAAGTTTATAAAGCATAAATATGTTTCCAAAAGTCAAATCTATGTAAAAAGACATACAAAGAAGTGATGGTCTTTCCCTTGCCCTCTTCATCCCATTTCCCCTCAACTTTGGAAGTAATCCATTTTATTTCTTTGTTTCTTTTGACAAAAGTAAGCAAATATACACTTATTTCATTATTCCTCCTTCCTTCTTACACAAAAGATGGTATATTGTACATATTTTTGCAATTTGTTTTTTATCACTTAGCAATATATCCTGGAAATTACTCTGATTCCATTCACAGGGATAAACTTCATTTCTTTTTTACAGTTGCATTCACTCCATTGTGTACATATGCTACGGTTTATTTCGGCCAATCTCCTATATTTGAGCATTTAAGTACTTTCCAATATTTTGCAATTATACAAAAAGGCAGCAATGAAAACCTTGTGCATATTGTTGGCAGTGTACTTTCCATGCAAAGTCCTAGAGATGGGATTGCTGGACCCAAGACTTAGTAAATATGTTGTTGTGTTAGGTATTTCCAAATTTCCCTCCTTGGAAATTGTTCCATTTTTCATTCTCATCAACGTATGAGGCTTCCTATTTTCCTGAAACCTCTCCAAGTAGATATATTATCAAACTTTGGAATGTTTACCAATCTGATGCATGAAATGTAATATCTTGGTTTAGTTTAAATGTGCATTCTTTTATTACAAGCGAAATTGAATATTTTTCATACATTTTAGGGCCATTTTAGATACTTCTATAAATTGGTTGCTTATAAATTTTGTCATTTTACTAACAGATTTTTGGTCTCTCCCTCCACTCAATGTTATGTTAGAGATATCAACCCACATCTGTGATATATATAGCAAATATTTCCTCCCAATTTCTCAATTATCTTTTGAGTTATTTATGGTATTTTTTGTCATTAAAAGTGGGGAGTATATATATTTTTTGCAGTCAAAGGTTGATTTATTTGTTTTTGGCATTTTGTACTTTTTGTATTTTGAGTTATAGCTTCCCCACACTCAGATCACAGAGGAATTCACCCATATTTTCTTCTAGTACTTATATAGCCTAATTTTGTATGTTTAGAAATGTGATCCATTTCAAGTTTATGCTTATATATGTGTAAAAGAAGAATATAAATTCATCTTTTTAAAATGGCTATCTTGTTTTCACACATTTATTAAAAAATAATTCCTTGCTCCAGTAATTTGAGATATCATCTATATTATGTGTTCAATTTCCATATGTACTTGGATCTGTTTCTGTAAATACTTTCAAGTCAAACAAAATAGATCTGTGAGCTAAATTTGCTTTCCCAATCTCACAGCCCTGTGGTCCCTAAACTAAAGATCGATGTATTCCTGCCCTTAAGAAATTTTATGGTAGTTCCAACGACTTACTCCTAGTTTGGGATAGAACCTTAAGGATTACTATCTAGTTTTGATAGTAACAGTAGTTAATATTTATATAGTCTATATTATATGCTAAAAATTCCTTGAAAGATATTCCATATATTAATTTAATCCTTAAAACAATATTATGAAGAAATCCTTCATCATCCTTGTTTTATAGATGAGAAAATTGAAACACAAAGAGATAAGAGACTCAACCAAGGTAGCAAATAGCAGAGCTGGGCTTCAGACCCTAGCAGTGTGGTGCTAGAGTCCTCGGTCTTTACCACTATACAACTCTGTCTCTCTAGATCCAGAGGAAGAAAGGAAGCTGAAATTCTTGACTGGGTTTCTCTTGGTTCTGTGACTGTGCAATCTACAAAGAAACAGAAAGAAATGTTCTCTTTTTGTGAGTACTCTGAGGTGCTCTGTTCCTTAAACTCAGTGTTGTCATTCTGTCTATTGCAAACTGGGATGTATCTGAATGTCAATTCAATTAGTAAATGTATAATTGTTGTCTTCATAAACCATACTTTGACATTTAATATGCCAAACTCGATCATTTTATGAGCAAGCCAAGTATTCCATAATGCATTTTTATGTTCTGCAGCTATCAAGATGGTTTCAGATTTAGAGTGCTTAAAAAAAAATCATAAATTTCAATTTTCCCTAAAATTGCCTTTTTTAATGGAACAGGAAAAAATGATACTCCTGTCAATTTCTCTCCTCTAGTAGGCTCAGAATTCCTAAAAAGTTGTAATTGCTCAAAGATTGAGGGTCCTTGTGCAGCTCTGAAAAGTCACACATATCAAAGCATGTCTAGAGCTCTGTACTCTTCTGCGGGGCTTGTGGGGTTGTTCATGTATTCATAAGACTGGAGAAGACAGACCCACTCCCAAATGTTAAGTAGTTTAAATGCTCAATAGTACACAGTCTCAGAGCCCTACCAAGTGCTTACTAGACAAAGGACCTTGCTAGTGAGGAGATGAGATAGTCCTGAGGCAAGTGGAGTCTCTGAGTAGCTATAGTGAAGGTCAGAGGAAGTAGTGGGTGGGTCTGTGGGCTCAAGATGACTGGAAATTTGCAGCCTGCAAAGCTCACCCACTCCTTCCTTAGGACTCTGATGGTAACAGACTTATATCCCGGAAGCTATCCCTGTCCACTTGTAAATACAAATTGGGTGAGAGGTTGGCAGCACACTTCATCAGGAACCTCTGAAGACTCAGAAGGATCTCTGAGGAAGGGACAGTGGTGGGGCCAGACAGGGAAGGAGAACATGCACCATGCTTTTGAGGGGCAAGAAAAAGAAAGGAAACGCCTCATTCAAGAGTGCTTATTGGCTCAGGCTGTCACACCCCAAACACAGTGAATGGGTTTGGGGGGATGGGAGGATGGAGAGAGAGCAAGGAAGAAAACCATTAAGACCGTGAAACAGAATAGAGAGTCAACAATAGACCAAATATCTATGAGAATCAGGTTCACAGTAGAGGTAGGAAACTATGATTGTCCGATAAACTATTTGATACAAAACATTAACCATGGTGAAACCACAGTTAATGCATTTGGGAGGCTCTGAGCAGCTCTGGTTCTTTATGTCTCAATGCAGAAATTTAGTGGGAGGCAAAGTGATAGATGGACTTCCCAGGGGACACTAATGGCAAAGAACCCACCTGCCAATGCTGGAGACGAGAGGTCGATCCCTGGGTCAGGAAGATCCCCTGGAGAAGGGCATGGCAACCCACTCCAGTATACTTGCCTGGAGAATCTCCATGGACAGAGGAGCCTGGCAGGCTACAGTTCACAGGGTTGCAAAGAGTCAGACACGACTGAAGTAACTTAGCATGCACACATGCTCAGAGTGTGTGATAAGAAGCGATTTTTCTAGGATGCTTGTGAGTGCCCCGAGAAATTAGTGGGCTACAGTTTTATAATAAAAGGAAACGTGGGAGAAGACCACCTTCTTCCCTATTCTTGAGCAGATGCCAAGCTTCTATCAGCAGCTTCCCCTCCACGGTCAAGCAGGGATTTTTCCTGTCCCTACATGGTCAAGCTAGGACTGTCATGGCACAATGGAAATGAGCAAAAAGACGGTAATCTGTACTAAAAATGGTGAGTCACACCAGGGCTCAGTAGAACATCACATTTTTCTTACATCTTTGTCTTTCGTGCGTGCAGAGGAGCGTGTCCTAGGAATCATGAACTGACTGAGTTCACTGGGCAGGATGCGGATCTCAGTCCACCATTGTCTTATTGTTTGGGGCCATGCCTTAAGCTTTTGTTGCATGGTTTTGCTGCTGAGCAAGCCTGCTTGATTTTGTGGTTAAGCAAACCTGCTTTCTTGAGTGATTGTTAGCTTACAGAGGTCTCCCTTTTTTTTTTTTTTCTTTACTTACAGTCCCCTAGTGGGATTAACTGTTTAGCTACCTATTTTGTCCCTTTACTCTGTCCCTATCAATTGGGTCAAAACAGAGTCAGGCCTTCATAAAGAAAATACTTTCTAGAATGTAACTATCAAAGAAATTACCACATTGAAAAATACTATATAGAAAAACAAGCATTAGATAAATTAAAGATTTGAATTTGAATATTTTTTTATAAAAAAGCAAAACATTCAGGAAAAAGTAACAGTATATGAGCAGATTTATAAAACTTTGTTTCCCCAAACCTATATCAGTGCATAAAAAGAAGAAATAGTAAGTATACTATTGACATTTCAAGAATTATTCTAGAACTAAAATAAAAAATATTCGACTCTAGGAATTGACGGAGACAGTGCAAAGCAGAACCAAGGACACTAAAAAGAAAATCTTACCAATATCCCCCTTCGGTATCCAACTTGGAGTAATGGAGAGGCTGGGGCTAGAAGTATCCAAAGGGAATGTGCGATATTCCACCTAGGGAATCCCTTTCCCCAACTTGCAAAATTTCTGAGCAGAGTGTGGGGGAGGAGCAGCGAGTGTAGATACCCTAAGGATAACTGTCAGAAGGCCCAGTGGGGAAGAAGAGAAATAATAACACCATTTCAAACCAAAAGCCAGGAACCTCTAGGATTTTATGCAAGTACAGCCAGCTCACCTCAAAGCAGGGAGAGCAAACTAAAGACTAACGAATATAGTCATGGGGGAATCCAGCCCCAGATGAGCACAGTTCTCCAGAGCAATGAATCCATCTAAGACTTTCATCTCCGTAACTAACGCGATCAATTATACAGAAAGTGAGTGTTGTAATTCTTTGGATTAAAATGACATGAGGAAAAAACACATAAATTAGAACAAAAATCACAGCCCATACCAACAAAACCTTGAGAGTTGGGAGATATGAGGAAAGTGTATGCATTAATCTTTTTAGCTTTCATGGCAGGTGGAGCTGTCTGTTCATATTGCTTCATCTACAAAATTGAGACTCTGAGACCAAAATTATGTTTAACTGTGTTCTTTAAGTATACAGCCTGGGTTACTAAGCAGTGGAGCTGAAAATCAGTCGTTTATCTTCCAAATTAGCAAAGCAGAAAATAGAAATCAGACAATAGCAAATGATAGAAAACTCAGAAATAGTAAGATGGAATTTAAAAAGCAGAAAATAGAAAACAGATGACAGAAATAAGACTAAAAACATCTGATATGACAAAAAGTGTTGAAGCAAGACATTAACCTAATACATAAAAAGAATTCTCAGATTGAGTCAAATAAACTAACTCTAGCTCTATATAAAACAACACATCGTGTACTAGACATTTTTTATTTGCTCTCCAGATCCACTGTTTCCATTCTCCACTATTTTGTGAGCCAGGAAGCCAACCGACACCAATGTATCACCACACTGCCTTGCCCTCAGGCTTCCAATTGGGTTTGGTCATAGGAGGTACCCACAGGAGGGCTAAGGAAGGGAAGAAAATAAAGTCAGGGCATTTCCTGGGTTTCTTCTTGCAGAGTCACCATGCTGGTTGCCTCTTGACACCAAAGTCCACCACTCCCATCAGGCAGGCCCTTCTCTTCGGGTTCCAGTAACTGACACGGTGGTGATAACAGTGCCCCATCACTAAGTTCAAGGGTACTGCACTGTTACTGCTTCTCCACATAGCATACATTTGAAAATGGTTCTTCCATTAAATTATCCAATTTTTGAGCATGGCACCAGTTTTCTACCAGGACCCCCAACTGATACACACTCAAACAAAGCTATCTTACTTTCATAAAGCTGAAAGGAAACAAACGGGGGAAGAAATCTAGGTAAATTTAAAGAAAAAGAAGTCAGGGTTTGTCATCCACAGAAAATGTTGAATTCAAAGAAAGAACATTAAATGAAATTGAAAAGATCATAGTATAATGGTAGGGGGTAAGAGCCACATTAAAGTAAAATTGTCTTGAATCTATATGTGGTAAATATATGAAGCCAAAAGTTGCTAGAAATGTAAAGTGAAAGAAACCAAATGGACATTTTAATACCTAATGGTCTTTAAAGTGAAGCGAAGTCACTCAGTCATGTCCGACTCTTCGAGACCCCATGGACTATATCCTACCAGGCTCCTCTGTCCATGGAATTTTCCAGGCAAGAGTACTGGAGTGGGTTGCCATTTCCTTCTCCGGGGATCTTCCCGATGTAGGGACTGAACCCAGGTCTCCTGCACTGCAGGCAGATGCTTTACCCTCTCTCAAGTTAAACATTAGTGGGAAAACTGGTGAAATATGAAAAAATCTGTAAGTTAAGCAATTGAATTGTACTAATATTAATTTCTTGGCTTTTACAATGTACAGCAGTTATGTTGACTAATATTAGGGATGCTTTGTGAAAAGTGTATGCAACCCATCTGTACTATACTTGCAAACTTTTCTGTAAATCTAAAATATTTCAAAACAGAAAGTTTAGAAGAACATCAACTTAATAACTGGTAAGGATATAGAAAGTCTGAATGACATAATTAAGAGTTTCAACTCAAAAACAGAAACTACTCTCTATTCTCACATGCCATAATATGCAAAAGTTCTCTATATATTAGACCAAAGAACTCTCAAAATTCTAAAAAGTAAAACACTCAACCATATTATTATCCATAATTCAAAATTAAAGTAGAAACAAAACAAAATCTCTGACCATTTTAAAATTTTTTCCAATACTGTAAACAACTCCTAAGATTAAGAAGAAATCAAGGAAATTTCCTGTCAGTCTAGTGGTTAGGACATGGCACTTTAATTGCCAAGCCCTGGGCTCCACACCTGCTTGGGGAACTAAGATACCATCAGTTGGCACAGCATGGTCAAAAAGAAAAAGAAATCAAAACCACAATAGCAGAAAGTAGTAGTTATTGCTGGTTGCATTTCCTGTATTTATTTTTCTTCCTTCCTTATTTTGAACCTTCCCTTGCTTCTTTTCATATATCCCCTCTTCTCTCTAGGACATCGTCTGCTTCAGATGAGGTAGACTCTTGATTGTCTCCAGTCAAACCAATGGTCTCACTCCCACTGCCAGTGATTTTAAGAACAGACACATAAAGTAATCCTAGCAAACGAACTTCAAAAGAGTCTGATGAATGACTTCTGGGAAAGGCTTTGTTGTTGTTTAATCACCAAGCCGTGTCTGACTCTTTGCAACCCCATGGACTATAACCCGCCAGGCTCCTCTCATGGGGTTTCCTAGGCAAGAATACTGAGTGGGTTGCCATTTTCGCCTTCAGGGAACCTTCCTAACTCAGGGATCAAACCCATGCCTCCTGCGTTGGCAGGTGTATTCTTCACCACTGAGCCACCTGGGAAGTCCCCTGGGAAAGGCTTACTTCTTTGCTAAAAAGAAAGTCTTTTTTCTGCATCTGGAAGTTGTCAAGGGCATGTGACATGCAAAGCTGCACCATGAAAATAAGTAGCCTAAAGGTATCACTGAACTTCTGAATAAACTAGCTCTGAAATATTCCTGCTTCCAACTCCTTGTTATGGGAAATAATAACTCCTTGAGGCATTTGAATCAAGATTTTCTGTTATTTGCTGCTGAAAGAACCCTAACTAATACATATAATCTCTAGGAAATAATGAAAATGAAAACATTATATACTAACATCTATAAGGTACAGTCAAAACATTATTCAGAGGAAAAATCCTCCCTTTGATCTTTTTCATTTCCAATCTACACACTCTGCCTCTAACAGATTAAATATTCAGATCAAGAAGTCAGAAAATAGAAAGGCAATACAATGTCAAGGAAGGTGGGAGAAAATAATTTAAAAAGATATTCAGTGTTTTCTCTATTGCCAAGCAAATGCTTCATCTAAGCTGACAACTTCCTTTGAGCCAAAGCATTTCTTCCTGTTCAGCTTGCCTTTGACCTCAGCTGCAGATTTTGTCTCTTTTCCACTCCCAAGGCAGGGAGGGTAAATGGTAAGTCAAGCCCTTGTCCCAGCTGTTCTGGTAAGGCAAGCATGTACCAGGCCCATGTACACCTTGTTCATCAAACCATTCTACTTATCCCCAGATAATCAGAAGGTGATTATACTTTTAAAGTGAGCAATATATGAGAAAGAAAGATTCCAACTCAAATATTGTAGGAAAAAGAGCATTAAAAAGCACAGAATCTTTAGAACCCAGTAAAAATCCACACCAAGCCAGAACAAACATATTCCCCTAGCCTCTCCTGAAAGGGTGCCTATTAGTTCCTTATGAGGAACCAGTGGATGTTTTCATCAGAACGCTTCCTAGGTCATGTATAACTGGCTACATATATTTATGTTGAGGTCAAGTAAAATACATTCCTGAATATGAGTTCAGAAATTCTCCAGTTCTTTTTGTTAATCTCTTCAAACCTTACATTGACATGCCATCTAGTTAAAGGCATATGTTTGGACTCGGAAGACCTAATCTGACTAAATCAATGTCCTTGGGCCTCCAAAATCACTGCAGATGGTGATTGCAACCATGAAATTAAAAGACGCTTACTCCTTGGAAGGAGAGTTATGACCAACCTAGATGGCATATTCAAAAGCAGAGACATTACTTTGCCAACAAAGGTCTATCTAGTCAAGGCTATGGTTTTTCCAGTGGTCATGTATGGATGTGAGAGTTGGACTGTGAAGAAAGCTGAGCGCCAAAGAATTGATGCTTTTGAACCGTGGTTTTGGAGAAGACTCTTGAGAGTCCCTTGGACTGCAAGGAGATCCAGCCAGTCCATCCTAAAGGAGATCAGTCCTGGGTGTTCTTTGAAGGGACTGATGCTAAAGCTGAAACTCCGGTACTTTGGCTACCTCATGTGAAGAGTTGACTCATTGGAAAAGACTCTGATGCTGGGAGGGATTGAGAGCAGGAAGAGAAGGGGACGACAGAGGATGAGATGGCTGGATGGCATCACTGATTCGATGGACGTGAGTTTGAGTGGACACTGGGAGTTGGTGATGGACGGGGAGGCCTGGCGTGCTGTAACTCATGGGGTCGCAAAGAGTCAGACACGACTGAGTGACTGAACTGAACTGAACTGAATCTCAAAATGGGCAAAAACGAATAAGTTCCCCTACCTTGTCATAATTACCATCATCATTGTCATCATCATCACAAAAAGGACAACAATAATGATGGCAGATAACTTCTACTGAGCATTTGCCGTATGGCAGAATCTATACTAAGCACTCTGTCTACATCATGTTCTTTAATTCAAGCAGATGAGGAAATAAAAAGTGGTATTCAAACCCAAGCCTGTTTGACTCCATATAGCCGCAGCACCAAACTAACCACATCTGGCTCCTCTTTAACTCTCTGAATGTTCTACTGACATGCTGAATGTTCTGCTTTCACAGTGGTTTCCACATTTCATATTTGCAACAAACCGGTGAAGCAAGAGTGATCATCACCATCTTACAGATGAGGCTCAAAACAAGTGAATAATATTCTCAGACCATGCACTGAGTAAGTGGCAGAGCCAGAGTCTGAGCTTCCTTCCTTCTCCTCCAAAGACCAGACTTTTCCATACAGAGTCTCCTCACATTAGCATTGCTCTCCTAACAACCAGGGGCACGAAGAAGACCAGAAATTGCCCCTGGATTCACCATGGAACTTTTCTCTCCATTTCGCTTTTTCTCAGCCCTGGAAAACAGGGCAGTTGGGTGCCCTCCAGGATTCTTTACCACCTTCATTATCTTCAGGTGTGTGTGTTTGGTTGGTTTTTTTTTTTTTCCAGTCTTAAAAGATTTTTTTTCTTCTCCATTTGCTTATCAAGCATTGTAGACAACCTATAATTATGCCACTCACAGTGACAGCCGCTTTAGAAGTTCTCCACACATTAGCACACAACTTAGGGAATTAGCAGTGAGTCCCAAGGAAAACACAAATTTCAGCCAAAGTGATTGTTTGGATCGTTTCAGCTCTTTTCCAGAAGTTCTCCAGTCCTTTTTGAAAGGTAACCAGAGCAAAGCGGTAAATTTCCTCCTTCCAATCAAATATTGGAAAGCATGCTCTTATCCCAGTCTCTTTCCTCAACTGAAACAGTACTAAGCAGAATCAAGTGATAAAGAAGTCAGTCCTGTGCCCTATAACAGAGACAGATGCTGAACATGTAAAGTGTTACTCAAAGAAAGTTAACCCCTCAGGACAAAAATACACATTTCTAAAATGCATGCTATCAGCAACTCTTACAAATACTCTTTGAAACTCTCTAAGGTATGAGAAGGGCTTCTTGCTTTCCTGCCCTTCTCCTGAGTATCATGAGATCTTTCCCACTGAAGTATCAAAACACCCACTCCTCCTTTTCTGTGTTTGCATAGATGCATGCATGCTAAGTCGCTTCAGTCAAGTCTGACTCTTTATAGCACTAGGGACTCTGTCCCTAGGAGCTCACCAGGCTCCTCCGTCCATTGGATTCTCCAGGCAAGAATACTGGAGTGGTAGCCATTCCCTTCTCCAAGTGATCCTCCTGACCCAGGGATCAAACCCATGGTGTGTCTCTTATGTCTCCTGGTGGGCAGGTTCTTTACCACTAATGCCACCTTGCTAAGCATAGGGTAATTCTCACAGACAATCTTAGATTATATCTGGGTGTATATGTATATATATATTAGCCTGTGAGTTTCCAGGACTGAAGAATTGGGACATGGTGGTCATTCAGCTTCTCATTGGTAAGCACTTCCCTCATTTCTTCTTCAGGAAACAGAAAAGTCTCAGTTTAAATTCCAAAACTATGGTCTAACTTTGCACAATCAATTAAGCCCACATGAAAATGCTGGGAAAACTCTGGTGGTTCTGCTTCTGGCAAAGGCAGCATAAGTTATTTTGGTCCAAGTCTTTCTCTAAAAACAATTAAACAATCAAAATATCTCAAAAATCTGTTTGAACATGTAGAAAATGATTAAGATTATTTTTAAAACTTTAGAATATGGTAAAAATAAAATAGAAAAACAAAAGAATTTAGCCTAGCATTTGGGCTTTTCCCAGATGGCTCTAGTGGTAAAGAATCTGCCTGCCAATGCAGGAGGTGCAAGAAACTCAGGTTCGATTCCTGGGTCAGGAAGATCCCCTAGAGTAGGAAATGGCACTCCACTGCAGTATTCTCACCTGGAAAATTCCCTGGGTAGAGGAGCCTGGCGGGCTACAGTCCATAGGGCTGCAAAGAGTCAGACATGACTGGGCAACTGAACACAACAAAACAGCAGAAACAAAGGACAAATCCAAAAGCAAAAGCAGTGATTGAGAGGCTGAGAAACAGAAAAGTTTCAGAAAACACACGAGGTGGAGTGTCAAACATGGAGTTTGTGATCTTCCAAGAAGGAAATTCTGCAATTTCCGTTTAATCCTTTATAATGGTATCTAGTTCTCTGTCAATTTTTTTCCTATCTTGATATTTACTCTTAAAGATTTTAATATAATCATTTAAAACCCTGTGTGGGATAAGTCTAATGTCAGGATTTTTAGTGAATATGTCTTTTTGTCTTTTTTTTTGTTTTCTTCTATTTTTTCACAAATCTTGTCTTCTTGCATGCCTTATTATTTTTTACTGTGTGCTGTACAACGTGTTTAATATATTGCAGAGATCATTTGTGGCTCATGTATTTTACTCCAGAGAGGATTTACTTTTGCTTCTGGAAGGTCACCTTAATTACAACTAGATATTAGATTATTCAAAGTTGAGCTTCACCTTATGAGGCCTCATCTATTTCTGGTTGACACTTTATTCCAAAGAGGGAAGTATCCTGGTATATCCCTGAGGGTTTTGATTGGTACCCTAAATAGAAAACTATAGAATGGATGAAAGTAAAAGGATGAAAGAAGATATTCCATGAAAACGCTAATCAAACTCTGGGATAGCTATATCTAAATAGACATTAAAACCAAAAAGCATTCCAAACGTTTTGCAAAAAGCCTTTAGATCAACTAAAAGCTCCATTTGTCATTTTATTGGCTTCCTTCTCTTACTTGTTAGATCTCATGGGGCTTTTTCTCACATTTCATTGGAATCTTGATTGTTTGTTTCAAAAACCAGTTTGTTGTCATCAGTTTCTGGCACTCTTTAGGGTCTCTATCTCATTACACACTTTTAATAGATCTTGGATTTTTAAAAAAATCAAAACTCTATTTACTAGAGATACAACAGAGATTTCATAACAATAAAAGAGCCTATCGAATAGGAAGCTACTAGAATTCTATATGTGTATGCATCAAATAGCCTGCCCAGGTAGTGCAGTGGTCAAGAACCCTCCTGCCAGTGCAAGAGACGTGGGTTCAGTCTATGGGTCAGGAAGATCTTCTGGTGTAGGAAACAGCAACCCACTCTGGTATTCTTGCCTGAAAAATTCCATGGACAGAGGAGCCTGGCAGGCTACAGTCCATGGGGTCACGAAGAGTTGGCCATGACTGAGTGACTGAGCTCGCAAGTATGCATCAATTAACAGAGCCACTAAACGGATTAAGCAAAGCAGGCCCAGCTTATCAATGATCAGAGAGGGGTTAATGGACTAACTATATCTGTATAACTTGCCTCGTACCACCAGCACCTAAGAAAATGCCTGGGACATGTTAGGTGCACAGCAAATGACTTAAAAGCCAATATTACAACCAGAATGCCTAATATTTCTGCTGCTGCTGCTAAGTCACTTCAGTAGTGTCCAACTCTGTGTGACCCCATAGACGGCAGCCCACCAGGCTCCTCCATCCATGGGATTTTCCAGGCAAGAGTACTGGAGTGGGGTGCCATTGCCTTCTCCACCTAATATTTCTACTTGTACCCATTCCTGTAGAAATTCTAATAAACACATTGTTGCTGCTAAGTCGCTTCAGTCATGTCCAACCTTGTGCGACCCCAGAGATGGCAGCCCACCAGGCTCCCCTGCCCCTGGGATTCTCCAGGCAAGAACACTGGAGTGGGTTGCCATTTCTTTCTCCAATGCATGAAAGTGAAAAGGGAAAGTGAAGTCACTCAGTCGTGTCCGACTCCTAGCAACCCCATTGACTGCAGCCTACCAGGCTCCTCTGCCCATGGGATTTTCCAGGCAAGAGTACTGGAGTGGGGTGCCATCGCCTTCTCCAAATAAACACATTACTAGTGCTTAAAACATATACTAACACACACACACACACAATTTGATGAAAAGACCAGTCTTTCCGCCATCTATTGACCATAATGTCACAGTTTATTTCTGGATTCTCAGTTTTATTCCATTGAGCCCTATAATTATCTTTATCCCAATACCACACTGTCTGTAGCTTTATGGTAAGTTATTAAATTGAGAAGTGTAAGTCCTCTGTGTGCGTGTGTGCTAAGTCACTTCAGCCATATCTGACTCTTTGCAACTTCATGTACTGTAGCCCATCAGGCTCCTCTGTGCATGGGATCCTCCAGGCAAGAATACTGGAGTGGATGGTCATGTCCTCCTCCAAGTAATCTTCCCAACCCAGGGACTGAATCTGAGTCTCCTGTGTCTCCTGCACTGCAGATGGATTCTTTACCCACCGAGCCACCTGGGAAGCCCATAAGTCCTCTAACTTTGTTATTTTTCAAGATTATTTTGTCTATCATGACCTCTTGAGTTTTCAAATAATTTTAGGATCAGCTTGTCAGTTTCTTCAAGGAAAACAGCTGGGGTTATAAGAATCGAACCTATCAACCAGTTTTGGAATATCGCCATCTTAACAATAATATATCTTCTGATCCACAAATATGGAATGTCTTTCCATTTATTTAGATCTTCTTTAGTTTTAACAATATTTTATAGTTCTCAGAGCATAAATTTTTCACTTCTTTTAAAAATTCACTTCTAAACTTTGTATGTTATTGTAACTGGAGTTGTTTTTCCTAATATCCTTTTCTGGACTGGCCATTGTAAGTGTATAGATATACAATGAATTTTTGTTTATGAATCTCATATCCTGAAATCTTGCTGAACTTGTTCGTTAGTTCTAGCCATTTTTAGTTGATGCCTTAGGACCAGCTATATACAGGATCATGTCTCTTGTGAATACATATAGTCTCACTTCTTCCTTTCCAATCTGAATTACTTCTTTCTGTTACCTAATTACCCTGGCTAGACCCTCCAAAATAACATTGAATATAAATTATAAACAGGAATAGCTTTGTCTCATTTATGATCTTACAAATTTTCACCCTTAAGTAAGATGTTAGCTGCAGAGTTTCATAACTGCACTTAATGAAACTAAAGAAGTTCCTTTCTACTCCTAATTTGTTGAGAGTTTTTATTATGGACTGTTGGATTTTGTCAAATGCTTTCCTGCATCTATTGAGTTGATCATGTGGCTTTGTCCTTTATTCTATTGATCTAGTATATTTATTGATGTTCAAATGTTGAAACATGTTTAAAATCACTAATTTTGTGACAGTTGTTATGCAGCATAGAAGCTAACAGCTGCAGAATAAGAATAACTATAATAATTAATATTTATTTAATTATTATTATATGTCAAGAACTGTGTAAGTACTCCCCATTATTAACTCACTTCCTAGGTGGCACAGTGGTAAAGAATGTGGCTGCCAAGGCAGGAGATGCATGAGATCCCTAGGTGGGAAAGATCCCCTGGAGTAGGAAATGGCAGCCCATTCCAATACCCTTGCCTGGAAAATTGCATGGACAGAGGAGCCTGGTGAGCTACAGGCCATGGGGCCACAAAGAGTCAGACAGAGCTGAGTGACTGAGCGTGCAAGTGCATACACACACATTATTAACTCACTTAATTCTCAGAAGAAGATTAGAAGAGCCATCTATCATTATCCCCATATTACAGATGGGGGATCAGAGGCTCAGAAAAGTTACAAACTCTACCCATAGCCAGGTAGCTATTCATACAGAGCAGAAGTAAAATTTAAACCTAGACAGTTTGGCTCGGTATTTAGGTTTCTAAGTAACAAGGACTTCTCTTCAAATTATCCTACCAATGGCATAAGTAAGCACCAAAGAACCAGCTCTCCCCACTAACTGCACCTCTGGTTGAGTGCTAAGGAGACTGACCTATCTCAGGACCATCTCGCAGAGAAAAAGACACCACCATCTGAGCGGTTGTCCATAGAATCATTGAAAAAATGAGGCTAAAATTCTCTAGAAAGATAACAAGCTGTTTTTTAAAAATTCGATTTGTTGAAAGAACTCTTAGAAAGAGCACCTCAGAGAGCAGCCTGGGATCAAAGGCAGAACCTCCCAGGGATATCTTCAGAAATACATAGAAGTGGAAGCAAACCTGGTTTCTAAGGAGGGTGGGCCTGTGACTGGATGGTCTTGTTTGGCTAAGCATGTTAAGAAAGTTGGGGCCAGAGCTGAATTGCTTGAGACAACAGAGAAAAAAACTGTACCTGGCCCAGTACTGTCCTGCTTTGCTCCTCCTCAAAGCTGCACTCAACTTCCTCTCTAATTAAATGTTGAACAAATATTTAAAGAATATTTTGTTGGAGAGGCATCAAATTATCAGTCTGCCTGGGGTGCCCACATGTCTCAGCCTGCCTCCCCCCCATTAGGACATGGCAGAGCCAAGGGCTCTGTATCCAATCTCAGTCATTAGCAAATGTCCATATGGTTAAAGCTATGGTCTTTCTAGTAGTCATGTACAGATATAAGAGTTGGACTATAAAGAAAGCTGAGCACTGAAGAATTGATGCTTTTGAAGTGTGGTGTTGGAAAAGACTCTTGAGAGCCCCTTGGACAGCATAGAGATCAAACCTGTCAATCCTAAGTGAAATCAACCCTGAATATTCAATAGAAGGGCTGATGCTGAAGCGAAGAGCTGACTCATTGGAAAAGACCTTGATGATGGGGAAGATTGAAGGCAGGAGGAGAAAGGGACAACAGAGGATGAGATGATCAGATAGCATAACTGACTCAATGGACATGAGTTTGAGCAAACACCGGGAGATGGTAAAGGACAGGAAAGCCTGATGAGCTGCAATCCATGGGGTCGCAAAGAGTCAGACTCAACTTAGCAACAAACAACCAAGCTTTGCTCTGTGTCCACAAACAATAGGGGATTGTGGTGTTTCTGCTTAGCTGATCAGAAAATTGTCACACTTTGGCTTCAGTGTTTTCAGCAGCTTATAGCTGAGCACTCATTAATTATGCAAAACAGGCTTCAAGGGACCGATTCTATTGAGCTAATTAATACCAAGTGTCACTAGCCAATTAGCAGCCTTCTCTCTTATTGTGGGGAAATTGCCATGGGACACGCCAGGCAGAGCACTTCTCACACTTCTCATCTGTCCTACTCCATCTCCCTCCCGTGACGGCAGTCAGGAGCACCCTTGATCAGAGAGGCCACAGGCATGGACTTTCTCTCTACCCCCAAGCCTATCTTCATCCTGGACCATTTCGATATCCATTTAGACCTTGCATCTTCAAGTGTGATCTGTGGACCAGGAGAGCCAGCATCACTGAAGATGCTTACTGAAATGTAGAATCCCACTCTAGGCTTTCTGAAACAGAAGCTGTATTTTAACAAAATCCTGTAGTGACCCACATGCATATTATAATTTGAGAATCACAGATGTAGAAGACCCAAGACGCTGGTTCTTTTTAATACAAAAGTTTCCTGTTCATTTACTTTCAGTTCAGTTCATTTCAGTCGCTTAGTCGTGTCCGACTCTTTGCGACCCCATGAATCACAGCACGCCAGGCCTCCCTGTCCATCACCATCTCCTGGAGTTCACTCAGACTCACATCCATCAAGTCCGTGATGCCATCCAGCCATCTCATCCTCGGTCATCCCCTTCTCCTCCTGCCCCCAATCCCTCCCAGCATCAGAGTCTTTTCCAATGAGTCAACTCTTCGCATGAGGTGGCCAAAGTACTGGAGCTTCAGCTTTAGCATCATTCCTTCCAAAGAAATCCCAGGGTTTATCTCCTTCAGAATGGACTGGTTGGATCTCCTTGCAGTCCAAGGGACTCTCAGGACTCTTCTCCAACACCACAGTTCAAAAGCATCAATTCTTCGGTGCTCAGCCTTCTTCACAGTCCAACTCTCACACATAAATATTAACACATCTAGAAGCTTGCTTTTCTTTTCCCTCTGTAATCTTACCATTCTGTCCTGTTCTCTGACCGTTTTTAAAGACCGAGATGTATATCTCTGATTCTCATACTCCTGGTGTACATTTAAGGGAGACCTCCAGTCGACTGGTCATGTTACAGCCTCCCAATCTGTCTGTGGCCCTTGTAGTTCCTTTTCTTTTTCCACGATGAACAGCTCTTTCATTATTCTCTCTTCATGTGCTCAATTCTCCTGCCCCATTCAGATCCTATTAAGAATGCTAAGGCTTCTGTGCCGCTGGGAGATCTTCTGCATCTCCCTAGCAGCTTCCCCCGTCCATGCCAAACACTAATCCGAACAGTTACCCCCTTTTCAAGGTCCTCATCTCATCAGGTGACCTCTTCTCTTATCCCACAAAGAAATCCAACCATCCAGACAACTCCCTTTCCCGTCAGTGTCAGACTTGCCTTCATCTGCAGGTGTCTCTTTCTCCTCCCTTTCCCTCAGGAGGGTGTCCCCTCCTCCTGTCAAGTTAGGCTTGCACCCTGTGCTCTGCAGACCCTTTCCAGGTGGGGCAAGTCTCTTCAGCAACTTGGTCCCATCAACCACTATTCTCTATAACTTCAGCCTTTTCCTCGCCACTGGTTCCTTCCCCACAGATTACAAATGTGCACAAGTCTCTCCTTTCTTTGAAAGGGGAGCCTCCCATAGCCCATAGCCTTCCTTGGGTAACCCCCTTTCTTCAGCCCTCACTTAACAGTCAAGCTTTCTCAACACAGCTCACTCCCTCAGCTTTAAACAATTCTCCTGAGACCAGTGACTGCCAGTCAGATGCAACACGCCTCCCTTGCCTGGCCTCTCTGTGGCGGTAGCATTCCTGGCATGTCCTCCCTCCTTAAGCTCTCTCTTCCACCTGGGTGCCACCCCACCCTCCTCCTGACCTTTTGACCTCTCACACATCACGTCACCGGCTCCAATGGCTCCTCTTTCCCTGAAACATCTAAGTTCACCACACTCTTTCCTTAGCCTTCTCTTTACACATTTCTCCCTTAAGTGACTTCATTCAAATCTAAGCTTCAACTTCCAGTATAAAGATAAACCCAGATAGATGTCTCCAGCCCAGTGCTCTCTGAAGAGCTTTAGAATTCTACATTCAATCCATTCAGAAGGATATCTCTCTATGGGTGATTCACAGACACCAAAAGCTCATGTCCTACATGCAACTCACTCCACTTGCAAGGCCATCCCATCTCAGGGACGGAGACCACCATCCATCTTGAAGCCGTGACAGAAACTGAGGACCCAGTTCTGTCCATTCTCTTTCTCCCTCTCCTTAATTACTGCTCCCTCCTCATCCTTCTCCCCGGCTAATCTCCCAGTCTCTCAGATCTGTCAGCTACAGTCCCCACTGTTTGTGAAACTCGCTCAGTTATGTCCGACTTTTGTGACCCCATGGACTATACAGTCCACGGAATTCTACAGGCGGGAATACTGGAATGGGTAGCCTGCCTCTTTTCCAGGGGGTCTTCCCAACCCAGGGGTCAAAACCCAGGTCTCCTGCATTGCAGGCACATTCTTTATCAGCTGAGCCGCAAGGAAAGCCCTCAGTCCCCATTGCTATTGTCTTCATTCAGACCCTTGTCTTTTCTCCTTTAATCATTAAAATATCCATATAAGTCTCTCTGTCTCCTACCAATCCCTCCTCAGTAAATCCATCTTCCACATTATTGTCAGAGGGCTTTTCAAAAATGTAAATCTGATGATGGCTCCAAGACCTACTATTTAACATTCTTAGATGAGTCCCCAACATCTTCACTTCATAGCTCCTAACTACCTTTCTTGTTCCGTACCCCCTGCTACTCCCTGAGCCCTCCCACCACAGCCCCTTCACTCCCTGAGACTTTATCGGGTCATACTGGTCTACTGGAAATTCCTTAAATGTGGCACACGATTTCCGGCCTCCAAATTACAAACTCTGTTCCTGCTACCTCAAATGTCCTTCACACCTATCTTCTTCTGGTTATCGGCTGCTGCTGCTAAGTCGCTTCAGTCATGTCCGACTCTGTGCGACCCCATACTCATCCTATAAAAACTCAGCTCTAATTCTGTCTCCTCTGGAAGATTTTTGACACTCCTTCCAGCAGTATGACGCTCTTTCCATGTGCTATTAACAGTAGTATTGTCAATAAGTGTGACTATTTCCCCATGTTCCTAATAAGTACTTTACTGCTTAACTTAATCTCACAATTATTATTATTATGAATTATTATTATTATTATTATTTTACAGTGAAGTAACTGAGGTTCAGAGAGGCTAGGTAACTTGCAGGAGATCACATTGCAAATGAAGATTTCAAACTAAGGTCTGTGTGACTCCAAAGCCTAACTATCATGTTATAAAACACCATCCCCCCCGGCATACTGTGCCTACTTTTACCAAAACCTTTACCGCAGGGTCTGTAACCTCTGATCATATGTTTGTCTCTATCTTCCCCTCTCAGTAAAGGCAATAAGATATTTGAAGTCATAAACTAGGTTTTCCTTATTTGTATAAATCCCCTATGCAGACCACAGCGTGTTAATCCCATGCAGTTAACATGAGTCTACTAGTCAGCTTGGGCTGCCAGACCAAACTACTATAGACTTAAATAACAATTAAACCTATAGGCTTAAGTAACCATTTATTTTCATAGGTTTCACAGTCCAAGATCAGGGTTCTAGCAGGTTTCATTTCTGGAGAGAGTTCTCTTCTTGCGGATGGCTGCCTTTTTACTGTGCCCTTATATAATAGAGATCTCTGTTATCTCTTTTTGTTTTTTACATTTTTCTTCTTTTATTGAAGGAGCTAAATCTCAAATTTGTTTTTTTCCTTTCTTTTTTTTTACTTCTGACTTTTGTCTTTCTTGGTGATTTGAAGGTTTTGTTTAGCTTTTTAAAACTAATTTGTATTGATGTTTAGTTGCTTTACAATGCTGTGTTAGTTTGTGCTGTACAGCAAAGTGAATTGGTTATATGTACACAAATATCCTCTCTTGTTTAGATTTTCTTCCCATTTAAGTTTCCACAGAACATGGAGTAGAATTCCCTATATAGTAGGTTCTCATTAGTTACCTCTTTTATACCTGGTAGTGTATGTATGCCAATCCCAGTCTCCCAGTTTATCCCACCCCACTTCCCTCCTTGGTATCCGTAAGTTTGTTCTCCACATTTGTGTTTCTATTTCTGCTTTGCAAGTAAGTTCGTCTGTACCATGTTTCTAAATATCACATACAAGCAGTATTATATGATGTTTCTCTCTTTCTGACAGTTTACTCTGTGTGACATTCTGTAGGTCTATCCGTGTCTCTGCAAATGGCACTATTTCATTCTTTTTTACGACTCAGTAATATTCCACTATGTCTATTTACCACATCTTCCATTCCTCATTGATGGGCATGTGGGTTGCTTCCGTGTCCTAACTATTGTACACAGTGCTGCGGTGAACATTAGGGGAAGATCTAAATAGACATTTCTCCAAATAAGTCAGACAGATGGCCAACAAGCACATGGAAAGATGCTCAATGTTACTAATTATCACTGAAATACAAGTCAAAACTAGGATGAGGTACCACCTCATAGCAGTCAGAATGGCTATTATCAAAAAATCTGCAACAATAAATGCTGGAGAGGGTGTGAAGAAAAGGGAAACTTCCTCCATTGTTTGTGGGAATATAAACTGGTGCAGTCACTATAGAAAACAGTATGGAGGTTCCTCAAAAAACTTAAAATAGAACCACCATATGACCCAGGATTTCCATTCCTGGGCGTATATCTGGAAAAAACCATAACTCAAAAAGACACATGCACCCCAATGTTCTGGTATCTCTTTTTTAAGGACACTAATTCTATCAGATCAGGGCTCCACCTTTATGACCTCCTTTAGGGACGGGGGAGCCTGGTGGGCTGCCGTCTATGGGGTCGCACAGAGTTGGACACGACTGAAGCGACTTAGCAGCAGCAGCAGCAGCATTAATTATTTCCTTAACAGCCCTATCT
The DNA here is from genome assembly GCF_001704415.2 of Capra hircus. NCBI lineage: Eukaryota > Metazoa > Chordata > Mammalia > Artiodactyla > Bovidae > Capra > Capra hircus. The sequence goes on along the minus strand of NC_030822.1, from coordinate 40,769,720 downwards.
CCAGTACAGTCCGTATGGGGGTTTAAGGCTTTGTCGTATGAATTTGGAAGGACACAATTTAGCCTATAGCAATGAGTTACACCCCTCCACTCTTTCAGTGACTGTACGACATCAATCCTGCCAACAGTCGAGACTGCACAGCTAGATGTTCAGAGCTGTTAGAAATACCTGGGGTGATCCCAGGAACATACCACAGAGGATAGTGAAGGATCCATAGACTATATATAGGCTGAAAGGATGCAAAGAGCATTTCTGATTGGAGGAAGGAAAAGCAAGGATAAGGTGAAACAGGGCAATCAAAGTCACAGATGGGTGCTGACCTGAGCCCCTGATCCTCCACCAAAACGCCTAAATACAGAGGAATTAAATTAGAAAGCACATGAAATACTCTGCAAATCCCTCCCCTGACGCTAACACCACCGTGACAGTGGGCGCATATCAATAGGGCAAATTTAATGGAACTTCACTATGCAAATTCACTCTGCTAAGTACTGTGCATACACTGTCCAATTTAATCCTCACCTTAAGTCCAAGGAGGAAGATAAATGTTGTGTGCTTTGGATTGGGAGGATGATGCTTATAGTCTTAACATTTATTTCCCTGCTGTCCTTCCTCAGTAGACTCTTTAAAACCTAAGACAGAGTTTATATCTACTTCTGAGCCAAACATTAAAAGGGAAATAGCATCCCCCAACCCCACCTCTGAATCCAAAGCTAAAAGGAAGGTATTGGTAGTTAAATTAGAGTAAGGAAACCTCCTGATAACTGTGATAATAGCTAGAATTTATTGCATCCTTTTCTGTGATTTAAGAGTTTTAAATGTATTTAATCTTACTACAACCCATGAGATAGATGCTATTAAGATTAGGAAACTAAGGCTGAGAGTGGTTAAATAACTCACGCAAGGTCAAACAGCCGGTTAATGGTGGAGACAAAATTCAAGTGCAGGCAGTCGAATTCCAGCCCATACAGCCTCATACAGGCCATTCATACAGCCCATACAGGCCACTAGGCAATGATGCCTCCTCCAAGGAGATGAGGCTCAAAGTGAAACAGAGCAGGACCCTGCAGGGCCTTCCCAAGGACAGACCCCCTTCCCTATCACCTCCTGCCCCTTGTTTATAGAAAAGCTTTAGCCTTTTAGGCCTTCTGCAAATTTAATCACAGAAGTAAGAAACAAAGGAAAATAGTCAAACAAGACAACGTAGTAAAAGTTTAGCCATAAAATAAAATCAAGGACATTTAGTTCCTCCTGAGGATTGTAGATAATATTCTGAGTTGTTTTGTCGATGCTAAGACCCCCACCAAGTGAAGAGGTTTGCATGCTGACCACCAGCGTGTGGACTTCAGACAATTGGAACCAGAAGGTTGATGATTGATATTCCAAAAACATCAACCTACTACCTAACCACCAACAAATCAGAGAATTTAGCACAAGCTGATCATGTGCCCCACAACCCTCTCCATCATACAGTTTTTAAAACCTCTTTCCTGAAAACCATCAGAGGGTCCAGGTCTTTTGAGCATGAGCTGCCCATTCTCCTTCCTGGGCCCCATGTTGGATGCCTTGCAATAAACACCATTCTTTACTTTACCATGATCCAGGGTGAGTAGATTGCTCTCCTGCACCCAGGCGAGTAGACCCAGGTTTGGTTTGGTAACAAAGGAAATCAGGTCTTTGTGGTTGCTCAGGCAACCTCTGCAAGTTAAACACTCTTCCTTGAGAGCAGAGTCCAACTTCAGGGCTTTGTTCTAACAAGTAGAGACCTCCTGGGCACAGCTCACCCTCTGCGCACGGATGAGGGCTGTCACCATGACGAGCTGAGGGCTCGCCAGGCTGCCTCTGACACATCCTAGAACACTTGATGGTAATAAATACCGTGAAAAACAACAAATTGAAATGTAACTGCCCTAACACTGGGAGGGAATGAGAGAAGTTGTGACATTATCGTGGGAAATCTGTCCTGTTGAATTTTTCATATTTCCCCTTTGAAATTGAGCCAATCAGAGCCTCCCTGGCATTGAAATAAAAGGACCTGAAGCAAAGACTCAGTGTTCTGGTCAGAGCCCATTATGGTGACCCATTCAGGCTGCAGATGGTGGTATTAACGCACGATTTCCATGGTTCATTTGAAGATTAATCACTCTCTTTCTGGCATGTATGCGTGCATGTACACACACACACATGCGCACACAGGCACACAAACCTCAAAGCTCAGGCGGTTTGTTTGCCTTCAGGTCCATTTCCTGGAGCAGCATTTCCCATAGGGCATTCTGTCAGCCCTCAGGTTAAGGGTTAATAGGCTCGGCGCTGACGCAGGGTCTTAGGCACTGATCATTTAGGGAATGCTGGATTAAGCAGTTAGCTCTTTCCCAGAGGACTTCTCGGGGCCTTGAGTACAGTCATGTATTCTGTAAGATTCCGGGAGAAGGACGGAATGTGCAGAGTTGGCCCAATTCCTTTGCGCACGGGTGCTGCAGGGAAAGCAGCGTAAGAACGGCTCTCTACAACAGAAGCCCTGATCTTCTGATCTTCTCAAGGCTCCAGATGCTGGGGCCACTTCCTGAAGACTCTGCCCAGCCCAGGTCTGCAGCCAACCTGCCCGTGGTAGGAAGACATTCGTGATGCCAGCCTCTTAGCCAAGGCCCATGAGCATAGCCTGCTCTCGCTTCTGACCCTCTCCCTCACCACAGGTGGGTTCGGGTCTTTCATCTGGGTTCCTGTCCAGTTTCTTTGTCTAGCACTTGATTTCTATGCTGGACTTGAACCCTGTCCTCAACCCCACCGCATCTGGTGGGACCCTGACCTCTCTCAAGCCATTCCCTCCCCAGGGGCTGTGTTCTACTAACAGCTGACTTGCTTCTTCCTGGGAGCCTCCGACAGTTGGAATGTTCACTGACTGAGAGCACCACTGTCCCTCCATCTTGTGACCTCAGGTATTATCTACCACTTGAGTGTGACTCCTACTTCGCCCACCAACTGGCCCCTGGCTTGGATGTCTATTGTGTGTGTCCAGGAATGGCAAACCTCTTGGCCTTTGGGCAATAGAATACCCACTACTCCCACTACTGGTGCCAGCCAGGCAAGGTGCCAGTCCCCAAGCCCACCTACTGGCTAGTCAGTCCCTGCTTTCTATGGCTGATATCCTGGCATGCTCAGCAGCCATGCATTTTCCAAGTTGTGAATTAAAGCTTGGCACTGTTTAGATAACGTCTCCATCACAAGTCAACAGGACACACAGCAAGGTTCGAGGCTTAAGAGCAGAGCACAAATGATGAGAACTGCTGGGCTTCCCTTGGGCATAGTGCTGGCTGGTTGGTGCGGAGTTCTTTCTGCTGGTTTAGATTTCCTGGGGAGAACAGAGCAGTTGTAGTAGATCAATGATTCTAGGCACTTGGATTTTATGGTCCATTATAATTTCAAAAATGCTCTTTGGGAGACTTTATAATATTAGCAATCAAATAAGGAACAACAAAAAATAGTAATATGTTACCACCATCACATCACATAATAATAAGCTGTATTTAAAATTTTTTTTTTGTATTGGAGTATAGCCAATTAACAATGTTGTGATAGTTTCAGATGAACAGCAAAAGTACTCAGGCACACATATACATGTATCCATTCTCCCCCAACCCTCATCTTATCCAGACTACCACACAGCATTGAGCAGAGTTCCATAAGCTATGCATAGGTCCTTGCTGGTTATCCATTTTAAATATAGCAGTGTGTACCTATCCATCCCAAACTCCCTAATTATCCCTTCCCCCTGGCAACTGTAAGCTTGTTCTCTGAGTCTGTCTCTTTCTATTTTGTCAGTTAATTTGTATCATTTCTATTTAGATTCAACACATAAGGGATGCCATATGGTATTTTTCCTTCTCTGTCTGACCTACTTCACTCAATATGACAATCTCTAAGTCCATCCATGATGCTGCAGATGATATCACTTCATTCTTTTTAATGGCTGAGTAATAGTCCATTGTATATATGTACCACAACATCTTTATCCATTCCGCTGTTGATGAACATTTAAGTTGCCTCCACGTCCTGGCTGCAACTGTAAACAGTGCTGCAATGAACCCTAGGGTATACATATCCTTTCAGACCATGCTTTCCTCTGGATATATTCTCCAAGCCAGGCTTCAGCAGTATGTGAACCATGAACTTCCAGATGTTCAAGCTGGTTTTAGAAAAGGCAGAGGAACCAGAGATCAAATTGCCAACATCTGCTGGATCATCAAAAAAGCAAAAGAGCTCCAGAAAAACATCTATTTCTGCTTTATTGACTATGCCAAAGCCTTTGACTGTGTGGATCACAACAAACTGTGGAAAATTCTGAAAGAGATGGGAATACCAGACCACCTGACCTGCCTCTTGAGAAACCTGTATGCAGGTCAGGAAGCAACAGTTAGAACTGGACATGGAACAACAGACTGGTTCCAAATAGGAAAAGGGGTATATGAAGGCTGTATATTGTCACCCTGCTTATTTAACTTATATGCAAAGTACATCATGAGAAATGCTGGTCTGGAAGAAGCACAAACTGGAATCAAGATTGCTGGGAAAAATATCAGTAACCTCAGATATGCAGATGACACCATCCTTATGGCAGAAAGTGAAGAGGAACTAAAAAGCCTCTTGATGAAAGTGAAAGAGGAGAGTGAACATGTTGGCTTAAAGCTCAACATTCAGAAAATGAAAGTCATGGCATCTGGTCTCATCACTTCATGGCAAATAGATGGGGAAACAGTGGAAACAGTGTCAGACTTTATTTTTTTGGGCTCCAAAATCAGTGCAGATGCTGACTGCAGCCATGAAATTAAAAGACGCTTACTCCTTGGAAGGAAAGTTATGACCAACCTAGATAGCATATTGAAAAGCAGAGATATTACTTTGCCAACAAAGATCCATCTAGTCAAGGCTATGGTTTTCCCAGTGGTCATGTATGGATGTGAGAGTTGGACTGTGAAGAAAGCTGAGCGTTGAAGAATTGATGCTTTTGAACTGTGGTGTTGGAGAAGACTCTTGAGAGTCCCTTGGACTGCAAGGAGATCCAACCAGTCCATCCTAAAGGAGATCACTCCTGGGTGTTAATTGGAAGGACTGATGCTGAAGCCGAAACTCCTATCCTTTGGCCACCTCATGCGAAGAGTTGACTCATTGGAAAAGACTCTGATGCTGGGAGGGATTGGGGGCAGGAGGAGAAGGGGGACGACAGAGGATGAGATGGCTGGATGGCATCACTGACTCGATGGACATGAGTTTGAGTGAACTCTGGGAGTTGGTGATGGACAGGGAGGCCTGGTGTGCTGTGATTGATGGGGTCACAAAGAGTCAAACACAACTGAGCGACTGAACTGAACTGATATAATATCTTAATACTGAAAAAAAATTGTTGTTCAGTCTACGATCATATGGCATTTTAAGCAAATTTTAAAGGTGAAAAAGTCTGATAAGTAGATGCCTCATGAGTTGACTGAAAATTTTTAAAAAATTGTCTTTTTGAAGTGTCATCTTCTCTTACTCTACATGGCAATGGACCATTTCTCCATTGGATTGTGACGTACAACAAAAAGTGGATTTTACATGACAACCAGTGATGACCAGCTCAGTGGCTGGACTGAGAAGAAGCTCCAAAGCACTTCCCAAAGCTAAACTTGACCAAAAACTAAGGTTATATTCACTGGTGTTCTGTTGCCCATCTGATCCGCTACAGCTTTCCAAATCCAAGCAAAACCATTACATCTGAGAAGTATACTCAGCAAATCAATGAAATGCACCAAAAACTGCAATGCCTGTGCCAGCATTGGTCAACAGAAAGGGCCCAGTTCTTCTCCATGACAACGCATAACCACAGGTCACACAACGAACGCTTCAAAAGTTGAATGAATTGGGCTACAAAGTTTTGCATCATCTGCCATATTCGCCTGACTTCTTGCCAACTGACTGCCACTTCTTCAAGCAGCTCAACAACTTTTTGCAGGGAAAATGCTTCTACAACCAGCAGGAGACAGAAAATGCTTTCCAAGAGTTCACTGAATCCTGAAGCACAGATTTTTATGCTACAGGAGTAAACAAACATTTCTTATTGGCAAAAATATGTTGATTGTATGTTTCCTATCTGATTAATAAAGATAGGTTTGAGCCTAGTTATAATTCAGAATTCATGGTCCAAAACTGCGATTACATTGCACCAACCTAATGAAAGTATTTCCTTGCTGTGATCTAGTGATCTATATGAACACTTGTACTTTGTATAGATAAATACGTGTACCCTCATGGATATATCCACCAAACACACATGCCATTAAACTGGACCACCTGTTTTTGTCATATATGCAGGACAGAAACTGAGCTGAATGTATTTCCATAAATGGTCCTGCACAGAGACCCGTAACCCCAAAAAAGAAAACCATCTGTGTCACCTTGGAAAACCAATTTCATTACCACTGCCTCCAAGAGCTAAACAAGGAGCCTATGAACATTTGTTCCTAGTTAACAACAGCAAAAATCCACTTCACTTATTTTGAGTAACTGAACCTAACCCCAGTTCCTGAGGTGCTACTTACCATGTTTCATTTGAGAAAGGCATCATCACTTCACCATGGTGCCAAAGACAGACTCTGGGTTTCCACACTGCACACATTTGGAATGAACCATGCATACATCGTGAATCAACAAGGCAGCCAGGCAGGGGGACTGGCTGAACAAGGCAGCCAGGAAGGGGGACTGGCTGAACAGGGTGCCCAGGCAGGAGGACTGGCTGCTCAAAGACTTGGTAGCAACCCAGCACCTGTCAAAACATGCACCAGTGGAGCTGAAAACCATAGCATTTCCACTAAGCGTGGTAGAGGCAGGAGAGTCCAAGACCTGCCAGCCAGTAACTCACAAACAGACGTCTCCTTGGTCCCCAGCTGTAAGATCTCAGGCCACAACCCATGTGCAGTCCCTGCCTTCCACCTTCCACCTGCCCCACAACACTAATTCAGGAGTGCTTTCTGTGGCCCTTACAGAAGGGTCTATGAATACAAAATTGCACATGCAGAAGCCAGGAGTACATACAAAGCCTCCAGAGTTCAAACAAGCAAGCAAAGGGTGCCTAGAAACCCAGGCTCCACCTCCTTCTCCCGTGGCCAAAATCTCTGAACGCATATCCTGGCTCATGGCCCAGAGGATTTTCTCTCCCTGTCTTTCCTCCTTTTCACCCATCATCCCACTTAAATCATGAAAAAAGGCCTTAAAATATTCAGCCTGGCACAAAGTAAGGGGAGGGGATTCACAAACTCTGTAAATGATAAGTATTTCAGACTTGATAGGAAATGCTGACTCTGTTGGAACTACTCAACTCTGCTACTATAGTGCAAAGGCAGCCACAGACAATCCATACATGACAGGTATGGCTATATACCAATAAAACTTTATTTACAAAAAGCAACCCCTGTTTTACAATGACCAAAGTGAAAACAAATTCACATGCCTAGTAAAACTTTTCTTTTAAAAATGACCTAGATTGGGATGGGATGCTATGAGAAGGGATGGGATGGGATGGGATGGGATAGATCAGAATACAGCATACAGAGTTATTGCATGAGAAATGCATAGTTTTGTGTTACAAATATGCTTTATCCAAACACATCATATATGTATGACTGGTATAGATAATGATTATAAATGTATTTTTCAATCTGAGTCAAGATTATAAATATTTGAAATATACTAGCTGAGTGGATAGAATCTTCACCTGGAAGTTGGATGTCCTGAGCTAAAATCTCCGCTCTGCCACCAGTGTACACTTTGGGGTTTAAAAATGAGTTGACTCCTGGTTCTGAGATTCTGTGGAGGCATTGTTATCATCTAGTGCAGGGAATCAGGGACATCCACAAACCCGATGATCTAGCTCAGAGACTTTGGGGTCTCTTCCCCTCTCCAGCCCTATGGTAGCTTGAGGCCACATTTAACCAATCAGCCCATTTGTGGATGAGACTGAAGCCTAGAGAGATGAAGGACCTGCCCAGAGAAATTCATCTCAGAATTTCTAAGCCAAACTCAAACATTGGTTTTACTTTTAAATCTAAAGCCCTTGCCTTTTTCTCCATGGCATGGTCCTCGTTGAGGAGGGTAGTTTGCTGCAACCCCAAAACTCCAAGCTGCAGCTCACCCTCTGTTCCTACTTCGGAATAATATCTGATCAATTCCCAAAACACATAGAAATGAAACAATGACTGCCAGGAGCCAATATGGGTTTATCAAGAACTGGTAATGTCAACTCACATCCTCTCCTTTTTTCATGAGTTATTAGATCTATAGACCAGGGAAATCAAGTAGAGAGCATGTATCTGTGCTTCCAGAAGGATCTGACAAGGTTTCTCTTAGGGCCCTGCAGAGCAGCTGGTGAGATACAGGTGGAGAATGACTAAATGAGACAGGTTCATGGTTGGTAGCCCAACCATAAACAAAAGGCATCACTTTATGGAGCAACGGGTTGTGGGAGGAGGGCTCTGATGCCTACAAATGGAGTGGAGGGAGTGGTGAGGACTTAGGCAAACAGAAAAGGATATAGTTAACCTAAGAGAGCAGCCCCCCATATAATCCACCAGCAGCAGCCCACTGAGGCCATGAGAAAACTTGGGCAAATGGACCCCATAGCCCTGGCTTTGCAAAGAAAGTGGAAATCGGGACTTGCCCCGTATGAAGCAAGCACATTCTAATTAAAAAGCAAACACTGTGCAGATGATCAACCAAGCAAGTCTGCAGCCCAATGCGGCCCATGGACACCCATTTGTAATGTCTGCATTAGAAGTTTACTGTCAGTTTACTAGAGGAATTTCTCCAAGCAATAACACAGGGCTCTATCCTCTATCCTGTCCTATTCACCATTTTCCTCACAAACTTAAATGAGGACACAGAAGGCATAATTATCACACAGACAGATGTCAGGAAACTGGGAAGAGGGCTGGCAGGATCAAAATTCAGAGTGATTTTTGCAGGCTGAACCACAAATCCCAACATGTCAAGATGAGACTTATTAGAGAAAATTGTCAGGGTGCGTGCGTGTGTGCCCCGCCACTCAGTCGTGTCCGACTCTTCGCAACCCCGTGGACTATAGCCCTCAGGCTCCTCTATCCATGGGCCTTTCCAGGCAAGAATACTGGCTGTTGCGAAGTCACTCAGTCGTGTCCGACTCTTCGCAACCCCGTGGACTATAGCCCTCAGGCTCCTCTATCTATGGAACTTTCCAGGCAAGAATACTGGCTGTTGCGAAGTCACTTCAGTCGTGTCCAACTCTTTGCAACCCCATGGACTGCAGCCCACCAGACTCCTCTGTCTGTAGGATTCTCCAGGCAAGAATACTGGAGTGGGTTGCCATTTCCTCCTCCAGGGGGTCTTCCCGACCCAGGGATCAAAGCTGTGTCTCCCTTGTCTCCTGCAATGGCAGGTGAATTCTTTACCACTGAACCACCTGGGAAGCTCATAAGGGTGCTCCAGAGGTCAAAAATAGTTAGACCATAGTTGGTCCTATTTATGCCAAACTTGGTCCATGGTGAGCCCTCAGGTTCCTCTCCTTTTCTGGTAGGTCCTCCTCCTTGTTTGCCTTCCTGAAGGGAGAAGGTGCTGTCCCAGGACCCCTTAAGCCCTTGCCCTTCCTCAAGGGATGCTGCTGTCCTCAATCTGGGGCTTTTGCCACCACCTGCTCCATCTCCTGTGGAAAAGGCAATGGCACCCCACTCCAGTACTCTTGCCTGGAAAATCCCATGGATGGAGGAGCCTGGTAGGCTGCAGTCCATGGGGATGCTAAGAGTCGGACATGAATGAGCGACTTCACTTTCACTTTTCAGTTTCATTCATTGGAGAAGGAAATGGCAACCCATTCCAGTGATCTTGCCTGGAGAATCCCAGGGACGGGGGAGCCTGGTGGGCTGCCGTCTATGGGGTCACGTAGAGTCGGACAGGACTGAAGCGACTTAGCAGCAGCAGCAGCAGCAGCAGCTCCACCTCCTGCAGGCCAGAGCCCCAGTCTATAACAACCAAGCTGAACCAACAAACTAGTTCTGATTATTATAGTAAAACTTAGGGTACTCAACACCATGGGAGTCACTAAGACCTAAGAATGTTCCCAGAACAAGGCCCAGCTCCACAATGGCCTCGGCCCTCAGGCTGCAGGGAAGACCAGCCTTCCCACCCTCTAGGCCACGAGAAGGTAATAAGTCCCATGAGGGTAGGGATCCTATGCATAACATTCTTCACTATGTGACCAACACCAGCACAAAGCCTGGCCCAAATTAGATGTGCAGTAAATATTAGTTGTCAGGGCTATAAAAACATACTTTTTGGATAATCAGAAATTTCAGTATTGAGTATAAATTAGATGACACTAAGAAATTATTGTTAATTTTTTAAGTGTAATAATGGCATTGTTGCATAAGAAAATAATTATCTTTTTGCTTTCTTTTTAGTAAGGGAAGTAGAAACTACAGAAATTTAAGTGTGAGATGACATGATGTGTCTGAGATTTTCTTTAATATGTGTTAGAGCTGGAAAATAAAAAAGGCTGAGCACTTAAGAACTGATGCCTTCAAACTGTGGTGCTGGAAAAGACTCTTGAGAGTCCCTTGGTGAGTAAAGAGATCAAACCAGTCAATCCTAAAGGAAATAAACCCTGACTATTCACTGGAAGGACTGATGCTAAAACTGAAGCTTTAATACTTTGGACACCTGATGCAAAGAGCCAACTCTTTGGAAAAGACCCTGATGCTGGGAAAGATTGAAGGCAGGAGGAGAAGGCGACAACAGAGGACAAGATGGTTGAATGGCATCACCAACTCAATGGACATGAGTTTGAGCAAGGTCCAGGAGATGGTGAAGGACAGGGAGGCCTGGAGTTCTGCAGTCCATGGGGTTGCAAAGAGTTAGACATGATTGAGCAACTGAACAACAACAATTGCCTAAGAAAGGGGCTTCCCAGGTAGCTCAATGGTGAAAAATTCGCCTGCCAATGCAGGAGCTGCAGGAGACTCGGGTTTGATCCCTTGTAAGATCCCCTGAAGGAGGGCATGGCAGATGACTCCAATATTCTTGCCTGGAGTATCCCCATGGACAGAGGAGGCTGCTGGGCTACAGTACAGTGTCTCAAAGAGTTAGACGTGACTGAGCACACACACAGCCTAAGATAAAAGGGAGGACCAGATCAAATTCTGTGTGTGTATGTCTCTCTTGGAATATTTTCATAATAAAAACTTTTTTAAAATATTGATGAGGTTAGGTAGGCGTGCCACCAGCTGAGAATTGGTTGCTTGCCACTAACTAGAATTGGTTGCTAGAACTCCATCCTGAAGCACATAGAGCCTTTCTCTCCTTCCCTTTGGCTCCCCATGGGAATGGGAAAAGAGATTCCTACCTCGTGATGAGAAAGGACCCAAATTTTCTGCACACAGTGGCCCTGCCCCACATCTTCCCCAAGCCAGGCCCTGAAGCAGCCTGTCCTGGGTGACACCCTAGGGCTGAAGTGAGCAGTACAGCTGTCAGAAAAATTATTCAAAACTTAGAAATAAGACAAAAGGTTGGTGGCACATCCTTCCAGTGCCATAGAGGGGTGAAGGGCACCCAAGGACTATCTAGGGAATTACATTTGGTTCAACTATCTACAGCTGATTTAGAGTCCCAGGTTTAGTAATGTTAATATTAATTTATTGCTTTTGACCACTAGAGATGCAAATTTCTATCTAGTGAAAAAGAAACTTCAAAGATTACATTTATGGTTCTAATGGACATTAATCAATTTTGAAGCTAACCCAGCAATCTTATCTTAACATTTCCTATGAATACCCAGCTTCTTAAATGTTCTTTGAGCCAATTTTAACATCTTATTGGTCCCCTCATTCATTAATGAGTAGAATAAAATCTTTGTGAGTGAAACTGAAAGCCGCTCAGTCATGTTCGACTCTTTACAACCCTATGTAGTCCATGGAATTCTTCAGGCCAGAACACTGGAGTGAGTAGCCTTTCCCTTCTCCAAGGGATCTTCCCAACCCAGGGATCAAACCCAGGTCTCCCGCATTGCAGGTGAATTCTTTACCAGCTGAGCCACAAGGGAAGCCCAAGAATACTGGAGTGGGTAGCCTATCCCTTCTCCAGGGGATCTTCCTGACCCAGGAATTAAACCGGGGTCTCCTGCATTGCAGGCGGATTCTTAACCAACTGAGCTATGAGGGAAGCCCATGTTCATTTTATATTGATATGACAGTAATGTTTTTTAACCCTTGGAAAATCATACTTTATCAGCATCCTGAGTCCTATCTCCTGTGAGTCAACTGTTTCCATTCTGTTGACATGGAAACTCGAGAGGGCCCATTTCCAATGCGCATGACTCCAATCTCTAAAACAAAAACAACAACCCCCCCAAAAAAAAAACAAAAACAAAACCCCTTTTCCTTTATTTAGCTAGAATCTGTCTCTATAGAACTTTCTTCCTCTGCTAGTGCAGTGAAAACAGCAACGGCTTTGGAGTCACACAAACCTGGGTGCAAGTCCCCAGTTCTACCAGTTATTAGCTGCTCGACCTTGGGAAAGGCACTCCGTCTCCTGAGCCCTCCCTTTCCTTATCTCCCTGCTGTGAGAATTAAATGAGATAGTGCATATAAAGCACTTAGCACAGGGGCATAGAGTAGGTCAGTTTTCTTCTCAATCGTTTCCTCATTTGTTCCCTTATTCAGCAAACATTCATTGAGGTACTGATGGTGAATGCTGGCGCTGCAAATATGCATAACAAATAGCTCCCTTCTGAGGACGCATGCAAATTAGTAGGAGCAAAAGAAATGTTTAAAAGGAAATTCTAATGCAGCATGATAAGTACAACAAAAGAATCATGTACAATGCGCAGAGGAGACTGCGGCAGAGGCAGAGGGGATTTCCAGAGACTTCCCAGAGACGGTGATGTCTACAAAGCATTTTGAACATTAACAAGAGTTTTCCTGGCATTCAAGGGGGAGAACACATTACAAAGACTTGGGAAAATAAAATAGCATGGTGGGCCTTAATGGAGTATGAAGAGCAAATGAGGGGCAGGGGGATGAATTTGTAATGGGAGATGGAACTGGTAAGCCAAGGAAGTCTGACTTTTTCCTTAAGAGATGATGGAGAGCTAGAAGAGAGATATCACAGATGTGGTTTCAGAAAGATCATGGTGACGGCAGTATGAGGAAAAAAACAAGATGAAGACGGGAAGACATCTCTGACGGTCCAGTTCAAACAAAGGTGAGACAGAGGTGAAACCAGGAAACAGAATGAAGGGGGAAAAGGTTTAGAAAACAGAATCCGCCAGAGATGGCCGGCCACGTGACAATCATGGTGACTGCCACGCCCCTCCTTCCATTAGAAGGGAAAGTGCCCCACCCTCAGGTCCCTGCTGAGAGGCCCTTGAGCAGGAGTGGCAAATAACTGGATGCCTGGGCCAAGAGCAGCTCACCACAGGCTGGCCTGTCACCCAAGAAGTATGCAAAATTCTGTCCAGTAGGACTGGTGGTTCCGCTCCAGAATTTGAATAGGAAAATGAAAAGATAATTAATCAGTTGGGGACAGGAAGAGAAAAGAGAATGACATGAGAAAAAAAGCCCACATGCTATGGAAAAGAGAGCAACATCGGAGGCACCAGCAACGTGGCACCACTAGAGAGCCAGGTGCTCTACCACAGGGTTGTTAAAACCGTAGAATCTCCAGCGTTTGGAGCATGAACTCATCTAAGTACATCTAGATTCCTTGCTGCTGCTAAGTCGCTTCAGTCGTGTCCGACTCCTAGCAACCCCATAGACAGCAGCCCACCAGGCTCCCCTGTCCCTGGGATTCTCCAGGCAAGAACACTGGAGTGGGTTGCCATTTCCTTCTCCAATGCATGAAAGTGAAAAGTGAAAGTGACGTCACTCAGTCGTGTCTGACTCCTAGCGACCCCATGGACTGCAGGCTACCAGGCTCCTCCATCCACGGGATTTTCCAGGCAAGAGTACTGGAGTGGGTTGCCATTACCCTCTCAACAAAATTCTATTAGTGGCTTCGTAACTGGCCAGATGTTAGGGGAAGACATACATCTGCATAAACTTTGAATGCAAGTCTCATCTCCAAACCACCCCTTTTTCAAGCTAAATACTCCACCCCATTCGTTTACTCTTCTTCATTGACCATAATTCTATCCTCTCTCTCCACTCATTTTCTCCATTGTACAGACTCCTAACTGATCTTGCGTCCTGCTCCCAGGACCGAGCCAGGGCACTTTATTTCCCACCCCTGACTCCACTTGCCTGTTTGCAGTCCCACTTCTTTCATACTCTTCCTACCAAACCCTAAAATGCTCTCGCTGTGAGCAGGTCAAAAGGAAAGAAAACTGGCAAAATGAGACAGAAAGCCGTAGGGAGCTACACCTGGTCACAGAGAAGGCAAGAACAGAGAGAAATTTCTTGCTTGCTATAAAGAACAGTCCGACAATTCTACACTCAATTCTCCATTCAAGAATAGTATTTTCCATGCCCCTGTCTCCAAAGGTTTAGAACTGGCATTTTGAAAAGGTAAAGAATCTGCCAGAATGCAGATATCCACATGTTTCTCTAATAGTCAGGTAGATCCCCAAGGTTGACTAATGTGATAATTTAAGTTCCATAAGGACTGAGATTTCTTGTGTGTGTGTGTGCATGCCTGCTAAGTCACTTTAGCCATGTCTGACCCTTTGTGACCGTATGGAATGTAGACCGTCAGACCCCTCTGTCCATGGGGAGTCTCCAGGCAACAATACTGGAGTGAGTTGCCATGCCCTCCTCCAGGGGATCTTCCTGAACCAGGTATTGAACCTGTGTCTCTTATATCTCCTGCACTGGCCAGTCAGGTTCTTTACCACTAGCTCCAGAGATTTCTCTTATTCATCACCAAATCTTCAAGTGCCTAAAATAACATCTAACATGTACCAGGGGCTCAGTAAATATTTATTGAGTGAACAAATGTATGAATTCACAGCAAGACTGCAATGAAGTCTCTGATAACATGCCACAGTTCTCTCCTCAGCCCACCATGATTAATAATTCAATGAAAACATAAAGGGATTTCTGGGCAGGGGTGTGACTGATAAAATAAGAGTGGAATTGAGAAGAACTTTGAATACATTGCTGAACTGACTCAAGACTCAAAATATCTGAAGAAGACAGAGCAATAATCAATTTTACGACAGGAGATTGTAACAGTCGAGAGACATGATTTAGCAGCGGTACTCTTGAGAAAGAACCATGGGTCTTAGTTGATAATAAACTCAGTCAGAATTTGAGGTGCAAAAAAGCTGCCAGGAAAGCAACTGTACTGAGTTAGAGAGTCCAGAAACGTGGGAGGTGATGGTCCCCAGGATAAGACGTGCTGCTCAGCCCACTTCTAGAGCAATTCGCTTGGTACGTGAAATACACTCAAGGAAGGAAATCAAGGAAAGGACAGAGATCGTACCACAGGAGAAACAACTGAAGGAGCTTAGCATGCTCAGCCCAGAGACGTCTCAGGGGGTATGTCAGTTTCCGGGGCCTGCCATAACAAAATACCACACACTCGGTGGCTAAAACCCACAGAAGTTTATTCTCGCATAGCTTGGGAGGCCAGAGTCCAGAGATCAGGGTGTTCGCAGGGCCATGCTCCCTCCGAATTCTCTAAGACGGGATCCTTCCTTGCCTCTTCCGCATCTGGTGGCCCCCAGGCATCCCTCGGCTTGTGACAGCATCGTTCCGGTCTCTGCCTCCATCTTCACTTGCTCTTCTTCCTTTGTGTGTGTCTCATAAGGACACCGGTGGTATGTGACTCACCCTACTCCAGTATGAACTCATTCTAACTAATTCTATCTACAACAACCCTATTTCCAAATAAGGACCACACTCTGAGATACTGGGCTTCCCTTGTGGCTCAGCTGGTAAAGAATCCACCAGCAATGCAGGAGACCTGGGTTCAACCCCTGGGCTGGGAAGAGCCCCTGGAGAATGGAAAGGCTACCCGCTCAAGTATTCTGGCCTGGAGAATTCCATGGGGTCGCAAAGAGTTAGACACAACTAAGCGACTTTCACTTTCACTTTTCTTCTGGGGGTTAGTGCTTCTACATGTATCTTTTGATGGCATAACTCACCCCATAATAGAAGGCAGGAGAACTGTCTTTATAATTTGAAGAACTCTCTTGTAGAGGATTTGATCCATACAGCCTAAAGGGTAGAACTAGGAAAATTGTAACCCCTTACAGAGAACATTCTAAGAGTTGAAGATTTATCCCTCTTGATTCCCATCCTTGAAGCTGCTGAGGAGGAGGAGGTATGACTCCTGCAGTTGGCACTGGGGGAATTCTTTCCTTAGCGAGGGATCAGGCTGCAGACCTCTGGTCACTCTCAGTGGACTCAATTCCATGCGTCACTGCCCTCTGGTACCCAGGCATGAGGGAACCATTTTTAACCAGGCAGAGATTTAAGTGGCTGTTTCCAAGAGGCAATATAAGCAGAGAAGCCCCACAATAATGCAGGCTGCTCATGAGAAATGGAGCGTGAATTGCAGACCTAGGAAATGAATGTAAATTCAGCAGTTATTTTAATTTTTAATTGGAAAAAAAGCCCATCCCAAAAGAATAGGAGGGGAGTGTACTTTGCATAGCACTATAGAAAGCATTTGTTAGTGCTGCCGAGACACATGGCATAGTCTGGTTGCCTCTGCCATCCTTGCGATTGAGATGGGAAGGATTTCTACAGGGACTGCTACTGCCGGCCACCTCCATAGATAACAAAGGTCATGGTTTATGGGCACAGAAGTCTCTGCTCCAGAAGCAGCTTCATTGGTATGCAGGCATGGAAACCCAGCAGCCAGCCCAACTCCCTCCCATTTTTCTGGACAGTTTTATATTCAAATGGAGTAGCTGAAGATAGAAAGGTGTCAGAGGAGGAGAAATGACACCTATTAGGCACCTATTATGCGCCAGTCATTGGTCTCATTGAATTATGGAAGCTTTGGACTGCATGATTGATGGGATTAGTACGTGTGTGTGCGTGTGTGTGTGTGTGTGTGTGTGTACTTGCACACAAGTTAGCACATTTGTGAACTAGATAGAGAAGTGGAGGGTAAGGGGAAAATTCAAAGTACTTAGAAAATGGGAAGACAACCGAACAAAATGTGCATAATAAGAGTGGAGACCCAGGAGTAGCCTTATGAGATGATGAATCAGGTAGCTTCTTTGGGGGCTAGTGGGAAAGTTCCTGCCTCCAACAGGAATATCCAACCCAGATGGAACCGTGGATGCTACAACCGTGAGGACTGTTGAAAGAATGAAGTGGGAATCCGGGCTTTCCATCCATCCGTTAATGCAGGAGCCGTGGGTTCAGTCCCTGGGCTGGGAAGATCCCGTGGAGGAGGGCATGGCAACACACTCCAGTATTCTTGCCTGGAGAACCCCACGGACAGAGGAGCCTGGTGGGCTACAGTCCATAGGCTTGCAAAGAGTCAGACATGACTGAAGCAACAGCACACACGCACACACACACACACACACAGTGATTCCATGAGCCAGCTCTGGGAACAGGCTGAAAACCTTAATCTCTCCCGGGAGCATCCATCTGGAAGCACGCATGGCTGCAGTTCATCTCTGCTGAGTGCCCTGCCATTCCCTTACCCTTAACCTGGTTCAAACTGAGTCTACCTGCCGAGCTCCAAAACCAGTTTCTACTCTGACTTCACTAATACATGCCTACCTCCAAGATATCGTGGGTTCAGTTCCTGGCCATCACAGTAAAGCAAGTATCTCAATAAAGCGAGTCACGGCAATTTTTTTATTTCCTGGTACTTACGAAAGCTACACTTACACTATACTGTAGTCTATTATAAATGGTGTATTACGTCTAAAAAACGATGTATATACCTTTATTTAAAACATGCTTCTGTGCTAAGAAATGCTAACCACCAGCTAAGCTCTTCATGAGTCATAATCTTTTTGCAATCACAGAACACAGATCACCACAACAAATATAATAAAATAATGAAATTTTTGAAATATTGCAAGAATCACCAAGAAGTAATGTAGAAACACAAAGTAAGCAGATGCTGTTGGAAAAATGATGCCAATAGTCTTGCCATATTCAGGGTTGCCACAAACCTTCAATTTTTTTTGTAAAAAAAAAAAAAGTAATAAAGTGAAGTGCAAAATAATGAGGCATGCCTGAATTGTCAGAAGCACCAACATTCTCGGAGTCTCAACAGCAGGACAACCGTTTTGGATTTCCTCATCTACACATCAGTCACTTCCCAAATCCTACTACTAGTTTCTGTATAACATCTCCCCACATTGTTACTCTTAATGCCCCGTCCCTAGGCAAGGGTCCAATCTACATATGCCTCAGTTAGAGCAACTCAACAGTTGGCTGTTCAAAGCCTTCTATGACCGAGCCCCATCCTACCTCATAAACCAGTGGCCCACCCTCCCATCGCTCACTTAAATGAGCCTCTTCCTTTTATCCACTGGCCCGCTTTAAGCCAGCCTCCACCTCTTCACCCGCACCATTTCATCCATCTGGTTTTCCATTTTTCCCTATGTATGCATTCCCCTCCTCCCCCTCCCTGCCCATCCATTCATTCAACAAACATCATAATGAGCGTCAACTATGTGCTGACAACCTTCTAGGTGTGGAGATCCAGTGATGATCAGGACAAAGTTTCCCTGTTCTGGGAGCTTATGTTCTAGTGAGGAAGTTGCCAATTAAAGCTTGGGTGAAGGTATGAGTGTCAGAGTGTGTGTGTGTGTGTGTGTGTTAGATGGGGTGGTTAGGAAAGCCTCAGTAGGGAGTAGATGTTGGATCTGAGACATGAGTGACATGAGAGTTAATCCTGTGAAAATTGGGGTAAGAACGTCAAAGTCTTCTTCAGAGATCACATAGCTGTTCAGAAACCACCCCCACCCCTAAACTCCAGGACTCACTGCCTGAGATATTCATGTGCTCTTGACTTGCTTTTTACCTGTCTGTGCCTAACCAGATGGTAAGTTCTTTAAAGGCAGGATCTGGATGCCACAGTCTAAAAGTCAGAGGTTAATAGAGCATGATTGCATACAAGGATCACCTAACTAAGGCAAAATAAAGGAGAAATCATCTCACTTTGATTTTCAAATGTGAGTATCCAAGGAAAAATTTCTTCCCTGTGATTTGAGGAAGGCTACTTTGCACATGTCATTCATTCCACAGTGGAGGTTTTCCTAGCTGAAGGTGAGGAAGCCAGCTAAGGCCACTCTGTCTGGTTTATAAGCAGGCATATAATCCATAAGCAGGCAATAAAATCCTTATGACTGAGGCAGAAAATGCCACCGACAGCTCCAAGATGCAAGGACATCTGTTGTCAAACTATCTTGAAATCCATGAGCTGAAATTGCAGTGAAAATGTTGTCCTGAGGATGCTTCCGACTTCAGGATAGTGATTCCAGGATAAATCATTTTCATGATGAGCTGCTGTTGAGAATGAACGAAAAAGATACTGAAATGTATCCAGAGTTGACTGAATTGAATCTTACTTTGTAAGTAATTTTAAAGTATATAGTATTAATAGTTTTAATGTAAAATGTTTTTACTTTAATGCATTTAGTTGCTTTAATGAAGAGTTAGATTTTTGCCAACCAGCTAACAAATATTAACTGAGTGCATCCAATCCCTGAGACTACACAATGAGGTGGGTAGTGAATGAACAGATACAGTCCTTGTCGCCAAGAACTTACAGTACAGCAGAGAAGATAGATGCTATATAAATTAGCATCAATAATTAGAAAAAACAAAACATTGCAATACAGAAGCACGGGGGCTACTGAAGGGCATGGGGAAAGGGGTGGGGGTTGGGGGGTGGTCAGAGCGAATTTTCTAAGGAAGGGACATTTCATCTGAGACAGAAACTGACTGGCAGTACTGGTGAAAGAAGGGAGCACAGAAGTATGTTCCAGGCAGAGGCCATCCCCTGTATCACCAGTGGAGAGCATCACAGCCCTTGGAAGAACAGTGAATTCAGTGGGGCTGGAGTGAAAGGGGCCCAGGACGTGGCTGGGACGGCAGCAAGCGGCAAAACCAAAGCAGGCTTTGCTATTGGATTCTGACTTTGCCCTAGGAGCTACTGAAGGCCATTTCACTTCTGGATATCAGGGAAGCATACTAATCTCAGTAAAAACAGAATCCTATAAGTCCCTCTTCAAGAAAGAAAAATTTGAGATGAGATATGAACCACCTTTTATGAAGAGAATCAGTTTTGATTAAAGGAAAACTGAAGAAAATCACTGGGACCTAAAAATACTTTTGTTTATCCAGGCATCATGCTGTAAATGGGTTTTCTTGGCTGATAAAAGAAGCTGGAGGATAAAGATTATTTACAACCCAGGTAGTTAAATATCTATTTGCTTACAAATCACACTGAGATAGGTCCCCCACAGAAACTATACTAAATTACGCTCCACTCAAGTGGCAAATTTCTTAGCTGCCATTTTACAGAAAGAGATAAGGACTGGCTTTCTTTCAAATTGCTTTGACACCCCTATTTTGGCCCATCTGATATGCAAACCTTTAATGTTTGTAGGTGAACATGAAGAACTGTGAAACATGTTTTCAGTAATCATAGGGAGATAAAACTGGAAATTGTAATGGTTTGAAATTTGTAGTTATTAGTGGTAACTTCAGATATAATTAAACATAAAATAATTGAATTATTTTCTTCTTCTTTTCTTTGCCTAAACCCCCGTTGTTGCCAAAAAATATAAAACCCAGTTTACAACTTTGGGAGTCTGAAACTGTAGCTGTCAGTCTTTCTTTTGAAGCTGCTATTAATAAAATAAAAATGGGAGTTTTGCTCTCACTTCACTCCCGCCAGTTAACCCCATCAATGGCTGTCACAGTCAATCTTCCCCAAACCAGACTATGCCAGCTTCTACACCTCTGCTTGTGTCCTTGTCCCCACCTGGAATTCCCTTCTTATTTCCAGATGCAGAGTATTTCATACCAAATGATTGGGAAGGAAGACACTGCTATTTATTGCTAAGGAATCCTTATTGTGAATTCATGTCTTTGGAGTAAAGAATAAACTTCCCGAAAGATGCTAATTTTGTCTTGGGGGGAGTTTTTTGTTTTTTTTGGCTGTTCAGCATGTGGGATCTCAAGTCCCCAACCAGTAATGGAACCCGCGGCCCCGGCAGTCCAAGTGCAGGGTCTGAACCACTGGACCACCAGAGAAGTCGCCAAAAGATCATGCACAATCCAATTTGCTACCATTTGCTGATTTCCTTCTTTATGTAGGGAACGATATCCAAGGAAGGAACAGGTTGAGAATGAACATACAGTCAAATGACATGTCACATAAATCAGAGACTCTCACTGACCCACGTGTAACACAGCGTGCGTTTTGTGCTGCCCCCTAGTGGCTAAAGTGAGAGGGCCAATGAACTATTTTCATGATCTCCAGTCCTGCAAACGGAGAAGGTAATGGCAACCCACGGCAGTACTTTCACCTGGAAAATCCCGTGGACTGAGGAGCCTGGTAGGCTGCAGTCCATGGGGTTGCAAACAGTCGGACATGACTGAGCGACTTCACTTTCACTTTTCACTTTCATGCATTGGAGAAGGAAGTGGCAACCCACTCCAGTGCTCTTGCCTGGAGAATCTCAGGGACGGGGGAGCCTGGTGGGCTGCTGTCTATGGGGTTGCACAGAGTCAAACACGACTGACACGACTTAGCAGCAGCAGCTGCAGTCCTGCAAAGATCAAAAGCACATGCTGCAAGTGACCCAGAGTACAGACACATTTGCAGTCAGATGGAGGCTGCCTGGCTCACATATGAAAGTGAACCTGTCCACTTTGCCCTATGGGAAGGATCTGCCTGCCAGCGCAGGAGACAAAGAGACATGGGTTTGATCCCTGGGTAGGAAAGTGTAAACCCACTCCAGGATTCTTGCCTGGAAGGTTCCATGGACAGAGGAGCCTGGTGGTCAACAGTCCACGGGGCTCAAAGAGTTGGACATGACTACGTGACTGAGCACCTTGGCCTCACCAAATGCCAAGCCAACTGGCAACAAATTGGAGCTAGGGTCATCCCTTGGTCAGTCTGGTAGTACTAGTAAGACAAATGCCAAGATCATTTGAAATAATAATACCCTGGCAACTCTTTAAAATTTCTCTCGGAGAAATGGAAAGTTGGCAGGACCAGAGACAGAGGTCAAGTGGCAAACAGGACCCCGGATGCTGCAGAGAAGGGGACAAAGGCAAGGTGAGTGACCTCCAGGTTACTTCTGAGTACACAGGTCTTTCTGGCATGGTACCCAAAGCAGTAGCCTTAAACTGCCAGTCAAAATGGCACCTTGAAAATCTGGTGTTGGATCTGGGTGAATAGTCACATCAGATCATTCAAGACAAGAACTTCCAAGTTGAATGCCCCCCTAAGTTTCCATGAGTCCTAGTAGTTCAGTATGTGCCCCACAGAGAGAGCCCCTCAGGACTCCACCAGGTAGATGTCTCAGCCTTTGCCATTTGAGCCAGCACAGCTGCTCCTCCCCAGGCTGTCCTCATTAGCAGCATGGCACTCATTCACAGCGGCTGTCGGTTTAAACGTTCTCCCCCACGTGGAGCAGGACCTATAAAACCTCCCCAAAATATATCCTCCTGTGAAAGCAGTGCATGCTTGGAAACAGATGTTTGCTAAAGATGGGCCTGAAAATTTGCCTGCCAGGATCTAAGGTTCTGACCCCCACCTGATCCCTGCCTCCCTCATGCCCAGTCCCCAGCCAAATCAGGTGGGCAAGCATCCCAGAAGCACTACCACACTGACTCACGGTGCTTAGCTGGGCACAGAGTAGGCACAAAATTAATGTTAGCTAATATTAATGTATCAGCAGGGCTGATACAAAGCAAACATGCACCAAGACAGCATAAAAGTTGTCAAAATGTGGGGAAATGCCCTGCTGGATGTTAAATAGCTGCTTCCCCAATGCCCCTGCCCACCCAATGTCCACCATCACGCGGTGGTGCGATGCCTTCCCTCAGTAACCTGGGAACCTCTGGGCTCCACCTTCCAGCATCCATTCTGATTGGCCAGTGCCGTAGATACCAGCCATTAAATGTGTTACCATGCCTAGTTATTATCATCCTCATTGTCATTGTCGTTATTTATGGACTCACATATTCTCACCAACGTTCACACCCAGGAACTGTGCCTGCCCTGGTTTGTCCCCAACCTCTGGGATTTCTCCTTCTCCTTCTCCAAGTAGGCTCCTACCTTCTGCCCATCCCTTCAATAATGGTATTTTCTGGCTCCTTGCAATCCCTGGGTCATTTCACCCACAGCCTTGACCTCTCTTAGGTTCACTGGGGATTTGTCAATCCTCATTGTAATGGGATGTGTTGATTTTGCTGGACTGGACCATCTCTTTCCCACCATCTTCTTCCCTGCACAGGTCTGGGTTAGCGTGGCCATAAGAGATATTTTACAGAAGATTTAGAAGGTGGAAGTGAAGGAGAGACAGTTTTGTTTTACTCTCAGAAAGCCACTGCCAGGCAGTTGATGCTGCTCATCTGCTGGTCCTCTTGCCCATGTGAGGCAGCAGCCAAGCAGGCGGCTCCTCCAGCTTCTGCCAGATCTCTCCCGTCAGCATCTCTCTCTGCTGAGAACAGGAGTTTCTCAGCAAGCTCATGACGCACATTAGCTCTGCGATGGAGGAAGCCAGCTTCTCCTCTGTGGAAAGCCCGAAGCTGACGGGAGATCAATTCCGTTTCTAGGCCAGTTTCACAGGCTCTGCCTCATCTTTGTAGAGCCCCTCTAGTCTTGCATTCCCACACTGTATCTTTTCTTGTCTATTCTTTCCTGATTTCTGCCATCCAGACACAAATGTGACAGCCCTCCATAAACTGTTGGTCAGCTCTCACATTGCATACTGTCAATCCTCTATAATAAATCTATATCTGTATCTATGTCTACGTCTGGATGCATATCTATGGATAGATCACATAAATACATAGAGACAGAGCTCCTAATGGTTCTGCTTCTCTAACTGCCCTCTAGCTGACGACAACACATCCACCAGTCACCTAAGCCATAAATTAAGTGTTATCCCAATTCCTGTCTCTTCTCGCTCTCTACATCTGAGCAGCCACCCAGCAAGTCATCCACTTCCCAACCTGTTTTGTTCTCCAATACTGGGATCTTTGTTTTGCTCTGTTTTGTGTTGAGGTTTGACAATGGGACTATATCTGTTTTATAAACAGCAACTAGAAAAGTGTGGTAGAAAAAGCAGAAGTGAATTCATGAGTGACTGCTAATAATACTTAAAGGCTCAGCAAAGAACTGTGAATAATCCAAGTGTAGGTCAGCTTGCCTTTTCATCCCCTCACAACTGTGCAAACATTAAACAACCGGTCATGATCCCATGGAAGGCAGAGCCGTGGAAAGCCTGTAGGTCAGAGCGTTTGTTGTGACCAATGACAAGCTGGGTACTCACTGGGGGCTTGGCAGCAGCTTAATTATTAAGAATGCCTGTTACAGAAATGTGTCTGTGTTTATTTATCATAAAGGCGACAGGAGTTGCTAAGCAAATTCATAATACAAACAGCAGAAATGTTAGCCTACTTAAAAGCAAGGAGCTTAAGTACTGGCCTTTACGTTCACATAATAAATATGCTCATTACACATCTTCCTCCTTGTGTAATACTGTCCTGGCGTGGATCGCTAACACGTCCTCCTTCTTCCCTTTCGGCATTTGTCCTGCGGCTGCTTGATTATAATGGAATTACATTTCCTTACAAATGTTCTGTTTCTCCAGCACGTCATTCATCATCCATTAATTCACAAAGCATGTATTAAGGGCCTATTGTTGGCCAGGTGTTGGAAATATGACAGCTCATTAGAATAGGATTTGAATTTTTGGAATTTTCATTCGAATGGGAGTTGATCATCTATCAAGAAGTGATGAAATAAATAATGTCATTTCATTTAGCGACAGGTGCCACAGAACACACAAGGTTGGGTAAGAGATAGCAAGTGTGAACAGCTGCTCAGAGAAGGCTTCCTGGAGGGGGTGGCAGCTAGGCAGGAATGTGAACGCCGGGAAGGACATGCTAGGCACGCGTCCCCTTGAACAAGAGCTTCTGGCCAGAGAGAACTTCCCTGTTGCCAGCACTCATGCTGTGACAAAACGAAGGAACAATAAGGAAACCTGGATGTGTCTCCCTTCAGCTTCTGGAGCACTCCAAGCTCTTTTATGCTTTTGCCCACTCTATTCTCTTCCCGCTTGCTCCTACGCTCACCTGAATGACTCTTCATTTTTCAGGTCCCAGTCCAAACACTCATTCTTCAGAGACGTCTTCCCCGACTATCCAATCTAAGGCACCACCCCCTTGCAACTTTCCCTGGTAACACCTGCTTCTACCTTTACAAAGTACAACTGTGTGCATGTTTTATTAGCCAGACCTCTCCAGAGAAACAGAACCAAGACCTGAGAGAGAGAGAGAGAGAGAGAGAGAGAGAGAGAGAGAGAGAGCTATACCCATAGCTATTACTACCTACCTATGTCTATATCTGTGTATTCATATTTGTATACATTAATCATGGGAATTGGCTCCAATGATCATGGGGGTTGAGAAGCCCCATGCTCTGCTGTCTGCAAGCTGCAGAACCAGAGAAGGAAGTGGTGTAATTAGATCTGAGTCCAAAGCCTGAGAGCAGGGGTGAGGGGCCAATGGTGTAAGCCCCAACCCTAGGCTGAAGGCCAGAAAACCAGAGTTGATATCCTAGGGGAAGAGAGGATAGGTTCCAGCTCAAGCAGAGGGAGAAAATTTGCCCCTGCTCTGCCTTTATGCTGTATTCGGGCCTTAGGAGAATTGGGTGATGCCCATCCCCGTTGGTGAGGGTGATCTTCTTTACTCAGTCTGCTGATTCAGATGCAAGTCTCTTCCAGAGATACTCTCACAATCACACCCAGAAATAATGCTTTACCAGCTATTTGGGCAACATTTAGCCCAGTCAAGTTAACTCATAAAATTACTTATCACATATGCATACTTACGTAATACGTAGAAAGCATTGCAATAACTGTTGAGTGAATGAACCAATGGGTGGATCAAAAACCAGTCATCCATAGAGCACCCAAACCAGACCGACTGAAAAAAGGGTAGGAGTGGGACACAAAGGAAAATGTTTATTGTAAAGCAACAAGGATTTAAAGAAGGAAAGAAGGTAGAAGGGAAGCCTGCTGAGAGGAGCCGAGCTGAGGGACTGGGTTCCGAGGGAAAGGGGCCAAGAGTAAACCAGGCAGAACAGTGGCCAGCAGCAGTGGCAAAGACAGTCTAAGAGCGAAACTACAGCTGTACTGCAGACCGTCACCAGCACAGGCTTCAGCACTATTCAGATGGACAGCGCCATGCACGCCTGAGACGCAAAGCTTAAGGGGCCCACCTGGGTCACCTGCTGCCTACCACGCAGTCCTCTGCCTAGACACCTTCAGCACTGGGTGGGGTGCTCACTCTCAGCACCAGTTATGCATCGACCCCTACATGGTGTGTCTTTTCTTCCTTATTGAAAGCATTTGTAATCTCTGAACCATTCTTCATGAGACAATGGCCAAACCATCCACCCTCACCCACACCCACAAGTTTCCAATTTGTCAAGATCCACTTTGCAGGGTGTTGTTGAAACAGCACCCATTGGGCCAGAAGTGTCTGAAGCTCAGTGCACTGGGACACCCGTGACATTGGGAATTGTGATGGTGTGACCTCAAAGCTTTTGAAACCAACCAAGCTGCCAGCTGGCTGGAAGCCAAGGATGACTTTGAGCCCCGCCTGCTTTGACAGGAGAGGTTCCAGCAGATGCTCCTGTATTTCATTGTGTGGCAAATGAATGCAGTGTGGGAGTAGAGGAAAATAGAGCCAGGGAAAGGGCATGAACCCTTCTGGGCGGCCCTAACAGATGGGCGTACATAATGAGATAACACAGGTTCCAATCTCGGGCCCAGCTGCTGAGGCATGACTGCTTTCTTAATGGAAAAAGAAGAAATTCTCCTTGAAATGAAAAATGCAAGGCAGACAAACGTGCCCGAGGAGAGCTGCAGGATTGAATGCCTCCTCAGAGCTCTTCGGGGAACCCGAAAGTTCTAGTGAAAATACCACTGCAGGTGGAGCCGATTCCTTGTTACCTGCTCAGACTGGGTGAAAAACAGACCTGGAGTGTTCTGTGCACACCTTCCATCGGCACAGGGCACCTGCATCTCTGACTGATGTCATTTTGGATGGCTTTCTCCTCGGAGCTATTCTTTCCCCAAATTTCTGTTGCCAGAAAAATAACTAGAGAGCTCTCTAGTCTCCACCCATGCCCCCCCCCCCAACTTCCTGGGACATCTTTTAAAATGTATCCATAAAAGTATATCTTAAAAAGGACTTGCTCTGTTTTCATCATGTGGATAATTGATTCGTTACAACTCACAAAACAGCATTTGTCATTTCTAAACAACCAAGAGCAAGATGTGTTTCTTCCTCTGGAGCTGAGCGTGGAGACACTTGACTTATTGCTGCCATTAAATTGAAGTGTTTGGCTGATTATTTGGTATTTCAGAATTCCTTATAAATCACCACCTTATTTTGGTGATTACAATTTTAAGAAGAGGCACTTGATTTATAGGTGACATCAGGGAGGATGGGGGAGGAGAGAGGGAGGCCAGGAGGTACAGCAGAGGCAAGAGCCTCAGTGAAGATACAGTTGGAAACATCTGTTTGATACATCACCCCCACCTTCTCTGCAAACTGCAGCCCTGGAATATGCCTACATCTGGGAGATTTTTATTATCCAAACTTTGGCAGATAGATAAAACAAGAAGGAGGTGGTGGGGCGAGAGCAAGAGGGACGGTGTCCATGGCTGTTTCCAATTTTGGGTGCACCAGTCCACTCAGGGTTCCTCCCCTCTCCCCAGCTGGGGCAGCAGAGAGTGGAGTTCTAAAGTGAAATTCATCCTACCATGCTACATGAACAAGCCATGAGACCTAGGTCGAGGGTCACAGTAAAAACAAGAGGGCTGGACACAGCTGGACACAGGGGGATTCTGAGGTGCAACAGAGCGGCAAATAACTTCTTCAGCTCCAGTGAGTCCATCAATCAAACACGTTTATTGGCAGCCAAAAGGAGTCAGACCACTGCAGCAGGTATTTAAGAGGCCCCCAGAAATGATTAGACGTGATGCCCACCTTGGATAAACTTATAGCCTAACTGGGAAGACCTGAGTGACATGCCAGTTGTCCACATCAGGTTAAAAAAAAGTCAAATCTGTCATAGGGTAGCTATGTATACGTGTCACCTGGTTCATAATGACCCTCATAGCTGGAAGTAAGTGTCTGAAGTTCCTTCCCAGGGAACTAAGACCTCTGCTCTGATGATTAAGAGGTTCACTTTGCATTTTAAACACCCCCAAAGAAGGACCTTGACTGGTGAGATATGTTCAATGCTAGATTTTTTTAATTAGGACATGCACACATGCCCCAGTGTCCAGGATGGTGAGAGACTAAAACTAGTGTTACAGAGGATATATCAAGAAAATGGAGCATGCTGCCAGGAAAAGAGAAGGGATATGAGAGCTCATGCGTGTCTGAGAAGTTGTCATGAGAAGGAAGAAGCAGATTTACTTTGTAATCACTCCAGAGAGAAGAGTGAGTATCGCTGGTAAAAAGCTGCAAAGAAGCAAATTTTAGTTCAACATCACCTAGCAATTAGAGCTCTGTGGGTATAAAGAGGCGGTAGACCACGAGCTCTCTGCCACGGAGGGGATGGAGGGACAGTCTGGGTGGCCATGTTAGAGCTACAGTTCCGATAATTCTGCATTTGGCAGGAAATGAAGTTAGACGCAGTTTCAGTCCCTTGTCGTTGTAAGAGTTTTGGCAATCCACTCCAGCACTATTGCCTGGAAAAATCCCATCGACAGAGGAGCTTGGCAGGCTAAAGCCCATGGGGTCGCAGAATCGGACACGACTGAGCGACTTCACACACACACACGTGATTCTATGACTTGAATTCACATTAGAGTGGGAATGGTTGATAGATTCTTTCCAGAATGTATGCTCTATTAAAACCAAAGGAGAGCTTATCAAAAGTGATGGATATGTTGATGGAATTGTGTGTGCCCCTAATAGGAGAAATGGGCTTAGAAACAGATAATGAGTGCTCTAGTCAACGCTGAACTTGGTATCCTAAATTGGAGAGGAAATAAGCTTTGGTCATCAGCTTTGGCTCTAGCACTTAGTAGCTGTGTGGCTTTGGAAAACTTACTTAACCTTTCTGAGCTTCTTATTTCTTTACTGGCCAAGTGAAGGTCTAACAGCGTCACTCTCATAGAGACTTTGTTAAGATTCAGTGAGATCATTGATGCAAAGAATTAGCCCAGTGCCCAGCTCAAAGCAAGGACTCAATCACTATAAGCTATTAAGAATAGTACTGCTCTTTCTTAAGATGCACAGTTTCATATATATTCAATGTTGCTGAAATCAAAACATGTCTTATTCACATTGAATGTATTATTTTTCTCCCAATATACTCAGGCATGGGTGCACATGTGCACACACACATGTGCGCAGGCACGCACGCACACAGCTATTTCTAAATGTACAGCACACCTTCCAAATGGCACCATCTTAGAATCAAGGGGTCTGTGTGCTCCTCCAGGCAGCCTTTCATGGTTACCAGCCTGAACTCTTGGTGGGAATATAGACAATAAAATCTGCAAAACCTAGCCCCCAGCTACACTTGTTTCTTCCACATCCTGTGCAGGGACCCCATTCAGAATTTGGCAAACAATACAAGCTACCGTTTGCCCTGCTCTTCCCGTGTGCTTGGCTGTGGTTCTGTACCGATGGCTGCAAGTACATGTGCCCGTTTAATCCTCCTGTCGGCCTGTGGGTGGCACACACCCCCACCTGGACACTGAGGCTCCCGTGTCTCAGAGGCCAGCCCAAAGCACATGGCTAATTCTTGGAGCCCCGAGTTTATGAGCCAGGCCTACTTGGCTTCATTGGCCAGGGTACCTCCCAGGATGTTGTAAGAAAGGTGGGAATTACAGCTGTTCTTCACTTCTGGGTTTTTAACTCTCAGCCAATGACCTAGTATATGGATTTTAATCAACAGTGATTCGCTGGGGACCAGGGAGAGGCATGTGGGGAAAGGGAATGGTATAGTCTCCATGTCTCAGCCTCCAAGGACCTTCCAAGAAGCTCTTGCACACACACACACACACACACACACACACACAATGCAGCCAGCTGAGGGAATGGCCTGCAATGAGGGTGGGCCTCACTGGAGTAAAGATGCTAGTTGTTTCCCAGCCGTCTCCCAGGACAGCATCTTCTTCTTCAGCAAACCTCCCAGTCCAAGGACTGGTCCTCAGCCTCACAGGCCTGGAAACAGGCTCTTGTCAATCCCCAGAGGACCAGGACTCAGGAATACTGTCTCAGAGCAACACTCACAGGGGACTGGCATCTCAACCAGTTGTTGGTGTATGCATTTGCAGAGAGAGCTCTGAGTGCCGTGTGGCCCAGCATGAGTGGGCCTGTCTAGGCTTCATGTCCCTGGAGACAGCCATGGACATGGCATATGGTTATGTGAGCAGGGAGGGGGGATGGAGGAGGGGGAAGGGAAGGGAGGATGGGAGAGGGGAGTGTTGGGAGAAAGGCCTGATGGAGGAGCAAACTCAGCACAGGCCTGGTCCTTCTCTCTCCCCCTGCATAAGGCTCTGCCACTTTGCCCCTTCAGCCCCTATATGGGGGTTCCAGGGGCTGACGATCTCTCCTTCTCTGGAAATTTACCTCTTTACAGGGGTTACAGGCTCCACCTGCTCACTGCCCCTCCCCCTGCGTGCATACCTGGAGGCCACCCTCATCTGGAAGGGCAAGCAGGCATCACTCAACAATCAGACACTGCAGGACAGAGAATGGGGTGCTTGGCTTGAGGGTCTTGGCCTGTCTCCCACTGCTGCTCCAGTGCTGGGTGAGCCCAACCTGCAAGGTCCCCCGACCCCTCCCACCAGAGGAGTGTTTTGCATGCAGAAAGCTCCTTCCTTCCCATTGTTCACTGGCAAAGCATCCAAAAAAGGAGGATTGCAAAGAGAAAAAAATAAAACTATAGCTTTAAGATTTCCTGGCATAATTCAAAGGAAGATTATGCTAAGTATGGAGAAAACAATCTTTTCATCAAAGAAGCCTCTTAAAATTTTCCACATCATTTAAACCTCTGTGGTGATTTTAAAGTGTATTTATTTTAAAAAATAAATATGATAATAATAAGACTACCATTCTAAGAACACACAAAACATGTCGAAGCAAATGCCTGGGAAGCTGCTCAAGCTGTCTTTTAATGGGTCCTTTTTGTGGGAAATGGGTAGGCGCCATAATAAAATGATTAAAGGATAGCAGGTCTGTTCAACAAATACACTTTGAGCACCTACTAGATGCCAGGCCCTGTGCCAAGCACTTATTAATACAATACAGAGATAACAAAGACCTGGCCCCTGGCCTCAGGCGGTTCCTAGGCTACTGGAGTCACAGCCTGACGTGCCAGCAACTGCAGCCTGGTGAAGGCACTTGGACCTTTGATGCACACAGGCAGCAACTCCAGAGCTCAGCTTCCAGCTCTGTAAGTCATCTGGGAACGTCACCGAACCCCTCTGGGCCTCACTTTTCTGATACAGAAAATGAGGAGAGTAATAAAAAGGTCCGTCTAGTCAAGGCTATGGTTTTTCCTGTGGTCATGTATGGATGTGAGAGTTGGACTGAGAAAGCTGAGCGCCAAAGCATTGGTGCATTTGAACCGTGGTGTTGGAGAAGACTCTTGAGAGTCCCTTGGACTGCAAGGAGATCCAACCAGTCCATTCTGAAGGAGATCAGCCCTGGGATTTCTTTGGAAGGAATGATACTAAAGCTGAAACTCCAGTACTTTGGCCACCTCATGCGAAGAGTTGACTCATTGGAAAAGACTCTGATGCTGGGAGGGATTGGGGGCAGGAGGAGAAGGAGACGACAGAGGATGAGATGGCTGGATGGCATCACTGACTCAATGGACGTGAATCTGAGTGAACTCCGGGAGTTGGTGATGGACAGGGAGGCCTGGTGTGCTGTGGTTCTTGGGGTCACAAAGAGTCGGACACGACTGAGCGACTGAACTGAACTGAACAATGATCTGAAGTATGTAAAGTGCCCTGAAGAGTGTCTGCTGCACACAGGATATTTGACCGCCATTGTTGTTATAGTAGGGGAGACACCCAGTCTAGTTCCCACGCTCTAACCTGCCTCTACCAAGGGCAAGGTTTGGGGAAGTCTTGGTGAGTTGTGTTGTCAAGGACTGGGCAGTCAACCAAGTGAAGAAGGTGGAAGGAAGAGGGACTAGCATGGGAGAAGCAGAGGCATTAAAGGGTCTCTCTCAGGGGACTTCTTGGTACTCCAGTGTTGTGAATTTGCCTTCCAATGCACGGGACCATGATTTCCGTCCCTGGTCAGGGAAACAAGATTCCACATGCTGTGGGGCAACTAAGCCCATCCCCACAACTGCAGAAAGCCCACCGACCGCAAGGAGGAGCCCACTTGCCACAGTGAAGTCCCAGCGCAGACAAAATAAAGAAACTAAGAATTAAAAAATAAAGGATTTCCA
Source organism: Capra hircus (assembly GCF_001704415.2). NCBI lineage: Eukaryota > Metazoa > Chordata > Mammalia > Artiodactyla > Bovidae > Capra > Capra hircus. The sequence continues at coordinate 40,737,062 of NC_030822.1, read as the reverse complement.
CCACAGAGATGGTGGGTAATGAGACTTGGAGTGGGGAACAGTGATAGATGAGGCAGAGGGGGACGAAGGGGTCAGCTCCTGGGAATCCACACGGAGCTTGAATGATTATGTGTGTGTGCTGAAAGCTGTTGAAGGGTTTTAAACAGAAGAACAGCACAATCAGATTTGTAACCTAGAATAGAGCTTTGTTTGGGAAAAGGCTGGAAGTAGGATCAGCTAAGAGAAATCTGGTGGGATCTTCTTCCTAAAAAAGAATGACAAAAAGTACCGTAGGACAGATCAAGAGAGGGAATCAAAAGGTTGGGGATTTCCAGTTTAGGACGGTGGACTGGACACATGCATCTTTGTCTCTGTTCCTGCCTGAAATCCCACTGAAACACCAAAATATAATTTTTTTAACATGTAAACCCCAAAGGTAAAGAGAATAGAAAAAGAGTCAATAGCAGTAAACTTCTGGAAACCTGAAGGCAGGCAACTAGTTGGCAATCAACAAGCAAACCCAAGGAAACTAGACCCTAGCCTGATGGTGAGGAAAACCAGGAACCACTTGGTCTGCGTCAGAGAAGACCCATAGGCCCCGACACCGGCAGCACTGGGTTTCTGCAAATGAGGAAGAGCAAGGCTCAGATGGAAAGCCTGAGTGTCTGTCTGTTTATGGAGCAGTTAGACAAACCAGATGACTGTCTCTCCCCACTGGAACATCACCTCCAGCCTCTAGGACAGCACTGTCCATAAAAATAGTATAAGCCGCATGTGTAATTTAAAATTTTCTGGAGTCCTCATTAAAAAAAAAGTCACATTAATTTTAACAATGTTGTTTATTTAACCTAATGCATTTCTAAAATATTATCATTATGAGAAAATCATTGACTAGATCTTGGACATTCTTCTTTTCAGCATACAATGTGCATTTTACACTCAGATGCACATCAATTTGAATGTTTTCATTGGAATCCTTGATCTGTGTTTAGATTTCACAAATCTACAATTTAAAAAAGTACAGGCACATACCCAAATTGTTCCAAAGTGTGTAAAATTTCCCAGTATCAAATAAAGTATGCATGTTATCAATAAATTAATTTAAATTAGAAAATGTAATCCCTCAGTTACACGAGCCACACTTCAAGTGCTAATATCACTGTGTGGCTGGAGCCTACTGTAGTGGACAGCACATATCTAGGATCTCTGGACTAAGGACACCAAGTCCAGTTAATACTAGGACCACCACACTAAAAACAAAGGAATTAAAAGACTGTTTGTCAGTATTCTAGATGTTGAGACTTACGATCTTCTTCTCCAAATGGACTCCAATGATTGCTGTTAAGCCAGGCAGGAGACTGGAAGATGCTCCTCCAGGAAGCAGTCCAGCAGGAAGATCCAAAACCTATGATATCAAGGAATCCAACTAAACAGTCAAGCAAAATTGCCCTGCATTGTGACCCAGGGCTGGTAAGTCCCAATCATGAACAGATGAACAAACGCAGACAAACGAGGACCCCCAAACGCGTGAGGAATGCCTCCACCCTGAGAGACTGAAACACATGGGAGAAAGCAGCTGTGGGAAAGAGTGCAGGAAAAAGAAAACGTCCAGATATCTAATGGTAACGACCCTAGAGAAGCATGCGAAGATTCTGAAACCACTAAATTAAAGCAGTGAGTAAAGGAAGTGCTCAGTTGCCCAGTCATGTCCAACTCCACAACCCTTTGGACTGTAGCCCACCAGGCTCCTCTATCCCTGGGATTTCTCAGGCAAGAATGCTAGAGTGGGTTGCCATTTCCTCCTCCAGGAGATCTTCCCAACCCAGGGATCAAACCCAAGTCTCCTGCGCCTTCTGCATTGCAGGCAGATTCTTTATCCAACCCGGAGATCAAACCCAAGTCTCCTGTGTCTTCTGCATTGCAGGCAGATTCTTTACCTGCTGAGCCATCTGATGCTATTAAAAAGCAATTTTGAGAAAACAAACAACAGCAAAAAAGAGCTCTTGGAAATTAGTGGAAACCTGTGAGAAGAAGTGATAGCTTCAATACAAGAGCTAGGAGCGAAAACTAAGTCTCTCAGAGATTACAGCATAAAGCTAAGGAGATGCAAAATGAGAAAGGGTTGATTAGAAACTTAGAGGATTAATTCAGAAGCTCCAGTAGCTGAAAAGTAGAATTCTAGACATAAAGAGGAGAAAGTGATAGGAGGAAACATTTTTAAAAGCTTTTTTCAAGAAAATATCCTGACGCTGAAGAACGTAAGTTTCACAATAAACAGGCCCATTGAGTACCCAGCACAACTGATAAAAATAGTCACTCCAAGGCATAGAAGGGAAATTTCGGAACCCTGGGGCCAAACAAAATACTCTAAAAGTTTTCAGAGAAGGGTTTTTAAAAAAGATTGCCATAATGCATTAAAATATGATTGCCATGAAATGTCCCACTGGTGAGTCTGAAATCTAGAAGAAAATTAAGCAATCCCATTAAGATGCTGAGGGAAAATAACTTTCAATTCAGAATTTGATACTTATTTGAAATATCAAATGAGTGTAAAAGCAGAATAAACACACTTAAAGATTTACCAAGTTTAAAAAACAATTGCCTCTCATGAACTCTTTCTCAGAAAGTTACTAGAGGATACACTCTACCAAAACGAGGAAGTAAACGAGGAAAGAAGATGGCATGAGATCCAACAGGGGACCTGGGACAAGTGAGAGGCCCAGGGACTCTTAGGACACAGTGAACACTGATTGAGGTCATCTCTGTGCAGCAGGCAGAGAGGTCAGCAGGCCACCTTGCAGTGGGTCAAAAACTTCATAAGCAACTTCTTCCAGAAGACACTGATGGAACAGAGACAAGAAGACAAGACCAGGGAACAGCCTTGGGCAAAACAGGCCTTGAGAGCTAAAGAACAAAGGCCCTGGGGCCTGAGTCCCAGAGATGAAAAGCCAGGCTCACAGGAATGAAAGAGTCACCTTACCTCTGTTACACTAGTATGCCTAGTTCAGCTCAACTGTGAATCTTAACCTTATCTGTCTCTGTGCTTTCTTGCAGAAAATTCTCATGCATTTCTTGCCTTCATAGAAGTGTTCCCAATTCCTGATAGCCACAATGGAGCCTCCTGCTGCTGCTCAAAGAAGTTTGATGACTTCTGGAAATTATCAGTGGTCATGAGACAAACCCTCCCTTTGGTTTTGCAACTTGTGTCTTCTACTCAGGGAGCTTTACCAATTGAGCTACTTCAGCTGCTGCTAAGTCGCTTCAGTCGTGTCCAACTCTGTGCGACCCCATAGACGGCAACCCACCAGGCTCCCCCGTCCCTGGGATTCTCCAGGCAAGAACACTGGAGTGGGTTGCCATTTCCTTCTCCAATGCATGAAAGTGAAAAGTGAAAGTGAAGTCACTCAGTCCTGTCCGACTCTTAGCGACCTCATGGACTGCAACCCACCAGGCTCCTCCATCCATGGGATTTTCCAGGCAAGAGTACTGGAGTGGGGTGCCATCGCCTTCTCCAGAGCTACTTCAGAGCTGGAGGTAAATACCAAATTAACCACTAAAGGAGAGGTGACTGGACACAGTGGAGTGGCCTGGCATGGGGACAACAGCACTTGTTAGAGGACTTGTAGAATTGCCAGAATCTCCAAACTGTGGTCATTTTGAACATTAGTAAAAATTAAAACTTTAAAGGAGAAAGCTAGTTAGACGCTAGGATTGACAGAATTCTCTAATTCAAAGGAGGAAAAAGGAAGAGGAGAGGATTAGTCAGCTCGAACTGCCATAAAAAATACTATAGACTGGGTGCTTTAACCAATAGGAAGTTAATCTTGGCAGCTCTGGAGATTGAAAGCTTTCAGTCAAGTTCCCCTAGGGTCCGTTCCTGGGGAAGGCTCTCTTCCTGGCTTGCAGATGGCCAGCTTCTCACTGTGTCTTCACGTGTCCTCTTCTTATAAGGCCACAGTCCTACCTGATTAGGGCCCTACTCCTATGCCCTCATTTAACCTTAATTACATCCTAAAGATCCCGCTTCCAGACCCAGACATATTCGGGGTTAGCTTTCAACATGTGAATTTGTAGAGGAACACAATTCAGTCCATAGCAAGGAGTTAGGATTGACTGTGTTCTGTTTAAATAACGAACGGATGGGATGTCACAACAAAGATATAAAGCATAGGTGGAGGAAGGGGACAGATGGTCTATCAGTTGGTAATGACAAGTTCCAGTGCAGGCAGAGTCCAAAGAGCTGATGCTACACTTGAGAGGAACCATCCTGTTGGTGATTGTACATAAGAATCCAGAGCTCAAGGTTCAGATCAGAGCTGGAGACAGTAGTTCTTGACAGATAGTAGTTAAAACCACAGACTTGCTGCAAATGGAGTGGGGTTCAGAGAAAAGAAAAGGCAAACTTTGACCCCCTAAAGACCAGCGACACTTAGGTGTCAGTGGTTCTCACAAAGAGGAGACCCTAAAGAAACTGAGGATGTGATCAACAGTCAAACATGCCAGAGAGACCCAAGTAGATAAGGTTTGAAAACTGTGCATTTGGTTTGATGGCAAGGACATCGGTAGGTCACCCAGAGCAGACTGAATGGGGTAGTGGGGACAGAAGCCACGCTACCCTAAGTTGAGGAGCAAACAGGAAACGAGGGGATGGAGCATGAGAAAACCGTAGAGCACTTTTTCCAGTTTTTGGCTGGGGAGGAAAAGAGAGCGTTAGGGTGAAGGCATGCCTTCAAACTCAGTGGTCATGTGCTGGAGGAGGGAAAGCCAAGACGGATAGGGGATACGGAAGCAACAGGTGGTAACTGAAAGAGTAGGGCTCTGGTGTAAATGGGAGGAGAGGGGCCACAAAGCCGTGGCGATGGGTAAGTCTTAGGAAGAGCACACCTCTTTAGGAATGGGAGAGAGGAGAGAAGGAGAAAGAGGATAAAAGAGAAAATATGGAGGCTGGATCACCCCCACAGTTAAGTTTCTTTTGTGTTCCTCTCCCAGCCGTTGCTGAGTAGAATACTTGGTCACCCTCTATGTTGCTTTGTTCTCCTTCCACATCCACCCTTTCCTTGTCTCGCTTCTTTGTGCTCCAGCCCTCTTGTCCATTTCCTTTCCTGGACCCACTTGCCTGGCATTAATATGGTATTTGCTGAAGGACTTCCCTGATGGTCCATTGGTTAAGACTCTGCACTTCCAAAGGAGGAGGCACAGGTTCAATCCTTGGTCAGGGAACTAAGGTCCCACATGCCACAACAAGTGGATGAAAAAACAAAGATAAATATATATATATATATATATATATATATATAGTGTTTGCTGATCTTCCACTTCCACCAAAACCAGCCTCACAGCACAGGACCAGCACAAAGACAGCTGAGGCCAGCTGGAACTGATGTGCCCAGGTCCAAGCACCCAGTGCCCAGATAATGAGCCCTCCGGGGGTACCGAGAAATCCAGCTGGAAGCACAGGTGGGTCATAGCTGTCCTTCAGAGAGATGCCTCCCTGGCAGGTGAGGATGATACTGTCACCTTCCTCAGCACTGGCCTTGCAGATTGAGGTGATGGAAGAGAGCAGGGCAGGTCAGCCCACCAAGATATGAGTCTTTCATCAGACCTCTGGTAATTTCCAGCCCTTTCAAATGAAATACAAAATATTCTCAGACTCACACGGCTGTGCTTTGGGTATTCATTGACTGAGAAAACACAATTCAAAAAGCTTCTCTGCATCTACTATCATCTTCAAGCAGTTTTTTCACAAGAGCATCTACAGATTTGCAATATATGTGAATATATAAGTTCCAGACATAGCTGTCCATAAGCAATGCTTGTCGAGTGTATAGATCTGTGGGACTCTCTGCAATAAATCTACTTTTTCCCAGCCATCAGGGTCCAAGTTCCACTTATTGAAAAAGATTGATCCAGATTATGTTGGAGCTTGAACGGGAGGTGGAGTGTTGGGGTGGGAAATACTCGGCCATGGCAGAGGAGTTCCTGCATAAGATCAAAACAGATATCAGCAAGATCAGGAAAAGGAGATCTTCCCAGAGTCAAGATTCTCTGGGAAGACAAGGGTTCTAAGCCATCATCATCTCCTGTGTGGAGTCCGCCACCCATGCCTGCAGGCACCAAAAAGTCATATCTAAATGAGTATGTGACTCTCCATGTCTAAATGAATGTGTAGAGATCACTAGAGTGAAAAACTGCTTAAATTAGCAACTGCGTCAGTTATTATTGGCATCAAAGCTCCCTCCTCAGTCTAATGATAATTATCATTGTCCCTCCATCTCCAGCCACTCAATTTTACAATCCATTATGTGCCAGGCTAGATGCTACATACACCACGTATGCCATCTTATTTCATCTTGAAAACACCTTCATGGAGTAGGTATTATTATCCTCATATTATAGGTGTGGAAACATCTATAAAGGATCAGAGGTTGGTTTGTTCTGCTCAAGATCACACAGCCAATAACTGATGGAGTTAGAATCCAAACCCAGATTCTGTATGGTACAAATCCTCTTTTCACTGCAGTAGGTTGCCTTCTTTCCCTCTGACTACAGAAATTGCACTGAGAGATGGGGTAGAAGTAGAGGTGGTAGTCATTTTTTAAGTTTTCAGGCAGAAGGAACTCCTCCTAATGGCATTTCCATAATTAGAATGCATTTTTTTCTGATAGTTATAATTCAGGCAATTGCAGTGACATTCAGCTGAAACCTGGCATGCAAGATGTTCATTTCTCTTAAAAGTTCACTTTTAATCGGCCTCAGTTCTTTCCAACTCTGGAAGAAATACAGAATGTATACTTCTGACGTTTCCAGCATTGAAGGCTGTTTGACATAAGGACTCAGTCCCTGACGTTTATGCTGAATTCCTTGGTAAGAGAGGGAGAACTTGATGAAAGGCAGACAAAGAGGAAAGGAGGAAGGGAGAAGAGGAGGGGCTTGGGCAGACCACACTATTCCCAAAGCGATTCTAGAATCACGAGTACATTCTTTAAACTAAGTGGAGTAGGAAAATACCCTGCAAAGGAGACCACATTCCCTCACTCCCCACAGACCTCTAGGGATGTGTGGGCTGCAGCCAGGATGCCCCTAGTTTAACAGTTTGAACAGTCCTTACTGGGTCTTCTACCACCATGATAAAGTAGGTACCCTCAAGAGAAGCTGAGCTGTGTTCAGTCAAGTGAGAGAAGAATTAAATAAGACTCTTCTAGAATTCTCAGTGCTTTTCTGAAATTAAGGAATAGCCCACATTCCAAAGAGCTCTAGAATCTGCATTAAATGAAGAGAGAACACCAAGGACCCAGAGTAGTGTGGTAGAGAGAACTTGGAGTGAAATAGAGCCAAAAGATGTAAGTTCAAGTCCCAGCCCTGCTCTGCTACTTGCTGTCTATGTATACTCCTTGAATCTCAACTTTTTGGGTCAAAAACATCCCAAGATTATTGTGAGAACTAAATGTAACACTGCATCTAGCTTAGTTCAAACTACTATTTCTTAAACCAGATATTCTGACAAACCTTCCACTAGGCTAAAAAGTCTGCAAATAAATGAATTTGGAAGAAGGCAACAAATCCTCAGGGGTCAAAAATAAGGTAAAGGAGGACACCTATGAGAATACTTGAAACCAATGTTCCCTGGAGGGCATTTTGCAAACCCAGATGACCCCGAGCTTCAGTGTTCATGACTCAGGAGTGTACAGGAAACAGGAGACAAAGATTACAGCCCATCTAAAGTGGATAGTCTAATAAGAGAGCCACTGTCCCCTGCAGAAAGCTAGAAATTCAAAGGACTCTGTCCTCAAAGGGCAAAGTAGAAGTAACACCCTACCTCCTCATCAGAGGGGACAGTAAAAAAAAATTGACTACATCAGCCATTGAATTCTAGGTGGAGAAGACAAAAATTTCTGAGTACTGACTGCAACTACAAATCCATGTTAGAATTGGGATTTGAAACTCAGAGATAAGACAGACTTCCTCAGTGATCAATGCAAAGAAATAGAGGAAAACAATAGAATGGGAAAGACTAGAGATCTCTTCAAGAAAACTAGAGATACCAAGGGAACATTTCATGCAAAGATGGGCTCAATAAAGGACAGAAATGGTATGGGCCTAAAAGAAGTAGAAGATATTAAGAAGAGGTGGCAAGAATACACAGAAGAACTATATAAAAAAGATCTTCACGACCCAAATATTCACGATAGTGTGATCACTCACCTAGAGCCAGATATCCTAGAATGTGAAGTCAAGTGGGCCTTAAGAAGCATCACTATGAACAAAGCTAGTGGAGGTGATGGAATTCCAGCTGAGTTATTTCAAATCCAGAAGATGATGCTGTGAAAGTGCTACACACAATATGCCAGTAAATCTAGAAAACTCAGCAGTGGCCACAGGACTAGAAAAGGTCAGTTTTCATTCCAATCCCAAAGAAAGGCAATGCCAAAGAATGCTCAAACTACCACACAATTGCACTCATCTCACATGCTAGTAAAGTAATGCTCAAAATTCTCCAAGCCAGGCTTCAGCAGTACATGAACCGTGAACTTCCTGATGTTCAAGCTGGTTTTAGAAAAGGCAGAGGAACCAGAGATCAAATTGCCAACATCTGCTGGATCATGGAAAAAGCAAGAGAGTTCCAGAAAAACGTCTATTTCTGCTTTATTGACTATGCCAAAGCCTTTGACTGTGTGGATCACAACAAACTATAGAAAATTCTGAAAGAGATGGGAATACCAGACCACCTGACCTGCCTCTTGAGAAACCTGTATGCAGGTCAGGAAGCAACAGTTAGAACTGAACATGGAAAAACAGACTGGTTTCAAATAGGGAAAGGAGTACATCAAGGCTGTATATTGTCACCCTGTTTGTTTAACTTATATGCAGATTACATCACAAGAAACAATGGGCTGGAGAAAGCACAAATTGAAATCAAGATAGCTGGGAAAAATATCAATAACCTCAGATATGCAGATGACACCACCCTTATGACAGAAAGTGAAGAGGAACTAAAAAGCCTCTTGATGAAAGTGAAAGAGGAGAGTGAAAAAGTTGGCTTAAAGCTCAACATTCAGAAAATGAAGATCATAGCATCTAGTTCTATCACTTCACAGCAAATTGATGGGGAGACAGTGGAAACAGTGGCAGACTTCATTTTTCTGGGCTCCAAAATCACTGCAGATGGTGATTGCACCCATGAAATTAAAAGACTTACTCCTTGAAAGAAAAGTTATGACCAACCTAGACAGCATATTAAAAAGCAGAGACATTACTTTGCCAACAAAGGTCCATCTAGTCAAGGCTATGGGTTTTCCAGTAGTCATGTGTGGATGTGAGAGTTGGACTATAAAGAAAGCTGAGCACCGAAGAACTGATGCTTTTGAACTGTGATGTTGGAGCAGAGTCTTGAGAGTCCCTTGGACTGCAAGGAGATCCAACCAGTCCATCCTAAAGGAAATCAGTCCTGAATATTCATTGGAAGGACTGATGCTAAAGCTGAAACTCCAGTACTTTGGCCACCTGATGAAAAGAGCTGATTCATTTGAAAAGACCCTGATGCTGGGAAGATTGAAGGCGGGAGGAGAAGGGGATGACAGAGGATGAGATGGTTGGATGGCATCACCGACTCAATGCACATGAGTTTGGGTAAACTCTAGGAGTTGGTAATGGACAGGGAGACCTGGCATGCTGTGGTTCACGGGGTCTCAAAGAGTTGGACACGACTGAGTGACTGAACTGAACTGAAGTAGACATAGTGAATCTGCAGAACATCAAAAGCAAAGAAAGTGTCTTTAAAATAACCTGTAAAAAAAAGACAAAGAAAGAAAAAAATTGACAGATGACTTCTTTTTTATTTCTCCAGATGACTTCTTAATGAAAGCCAAACGACAGTGCGATGCTTTCTTCAGGTGTTGAGAAAAATATCAATCGTACACCCAGCAAAATTTTTATCAAGAATGGAGGTGAAGCCTCGAAATGAAAATCGAGACAGGTGTAATCAGAAGACCTTCACTGTGCCAATTATCAATTTCATGTTTCTCAGCTCCAAACTCACCCTCTGATTCTGCCAAAGTGGAGCTCTGCTCTTAAATATTTTTGTTTTGCTGGCTGATAGCATGTTAAGCTTTGTCAACAGAGGGCACTGGAGAGACACTGCAGGGGAGTTTGTCTTCCTGGTTCCAGTTCTTAAACCTCTCACGTATGTGTAATAATACATATGAGAGTAGTAAGTTAAAAATATATGACCAACAGACACAGGAAACAGCCTATATTACTATATTCTCCTTGTTGCTTATTATGCAATTCCTTCTTACGCCAGTCCCCATTATAGTTCATTGCTTATATTAAACTTTCCTTGCTCAAATTACTGTGTGATTTCTCTCTCCTGATTGGACACCAGATTAATATCCTCACTAAAGGGCATGCTAATTTCAAAAGAAGAGTGATCACAGGTAGAAGGTCAGAGATGCAATAATGATAACCCAAGAAAGTGGTAACTATGGGTCAATCTGAAACAAATATGCATTTCCTTCTTTTTCTTCAGCCTGGTACTTCAACAGCAAATATCTTAAGAACATTTCCTTTTGGTGCTCCCCATCTAGAAAAGCCAGGATGATGGCTTGATGAAAGCATGAGGTTTGGAGTCAGTTACAGTTCAGTTAGAGTTCAGTCGCTCAGTCGTGTCCGACTCTTTGCGACCCCATGAATCGCAGCACGCCAGGCCTCCCTGTCCATCACTAACTCCCGGAGTTCACTCAGACTCACGTCCATCGAGTAAGTGATGCCATATCACCAGTAGCATACTGGGCAGCTACTGACCTGGGGAGTTCCTCTTTCAGTATCCTATCATTTTGCCTTTTCATACTGTTCATGGGGTTCTCAAGGCAAGAATGCTTGGAGTCAGATCAGGGTACAAATCACTGCTCTGCCACTTGACAGCTTTGTGACCTCAGAGAAACTTCCTAACCCCTTCAAACCTGTTTCTTCATCTGAAAATTGAGATATTGATGACTAACTTACTTATATGCCACGCGACTTAATTGAGATAACCCATAGGAAAATGCCCGGAACATAGCAGCTTCTTCATTTTGAAAAGACACTTTCTCCAGGAAATCCCTGAATCTTTCTCCCAGTCATAGAGCTTTCTTTCCTCCAGAGAGCCTCGATGATTCTCCTGAAAGGAATTCTCCATCATTCTTTTCCTAATGGGTTTATTTCATTAGTTGAAGTCTGCTCCTGACTCAGAAAAAGAAAAGTACCGAGCCAGCAGTTTCTACACCCTGGTTCTCTTCCCTACCTAATGGACTTCTAAATTGTTGAATCTGAGCTTTGGGTATCTAGCCCTTGTGCTGTAATCAGATCTGGAAGAGACCAAACTGTCCTGAGCCAAGGATGGAATGGCAAGGCAGGGTAAATGCTTATATATTCTCTAACGATATTTGCTGTCCTGTGAGTTTTGAGTCAGCCCGTCCTTGCTGGCTCTGACTGAACCATAGTATTATGTAATACACAGGGCTGGTGGGGAAGGGAGAAGTCTGACATCAAGGTTCTCCTCCACAGTTTGGGTATCAGCCAGCTCTGCTCACTCACCCTATGTCTGAGGGTAGCTGGTCCGAGTGGACGCCAGCTGTCCCCTATACTATTCAGTCATTCAGCCACTTAGCCACCACTCTGTCAGTGACCCAAACAACATTCTGTGTGCAAAGTCCGGAGTGAGAACCAGCATCAAATCAATTGAAATTTACACAAGGCCCCTGTTACCTGACACTCATCCAAAAAATAGGAGGGAGACCTCACAGTTTCACGATCAGCATTAGGAAGGCCTCAGAAGCTGTCTAGTGACTCCTCCTTCCCAGCCCAGGGCTTTCAGCATTTGAGGGGATGTTTCCAAGGATGAGGAGTCCACGTTCTCCATGGCAGGGTCTCCTGTGAGAGAAGAGTTGAGCAGTGGAAAGCTTCTCTATGCTTGCAGCTGGATATTTCTTTCCATGAATAAAAGAGCATATGATGCCGAACCCCAAAACAGCAGGGCCAGTGTCTGAACTACAGATACGTGGGGTGATTGGAATGTCCCAGGACCAGAAGTCAGGGGACAGTCTTCAGTGATCGCTTCATAGCAGAAGTCACCACCTACCTATTCACTTGAGCTGAGATCTCCCACTGGTGTCTTCTGAATCAGAGTCTTGCCCCAGGCAGGGGAATGTCCACTTATAGGAAGATGGACTAAACATACTTTGCCCTATCCCTCTTGTTAAGTACAACTAAAAGCCCTTGATACTTCCCTCAAAAACAAACCTAAGAAAGATCTGGAAGATGGAGAAATGGAGGCAGATCAGCTAGAGATCATGGAACCAAGGAATGAGTTGGTAAGGATGTGCCTGGGTTTTATTTTTGCCTCCTATATCTTATCATAGAAGTGGAGTTAAAGAAAACAGCAGTCTGAAAATGCCATGAGATGCAGGCCAAAAAAGCCCCAACAGAAGTCTCCTCTCTCAAGAAAAGAACCAGAAAAGGAGAGGCCTAGTAAGACAGAAAGGTTTTACCCAGTAACTACTCTACTTCCACAAACACTGCATAAAACATCCATGGCCTCACCCCCATCTATGCCAGCAGAGGTTGAGAGAGGAGCCCAGACTCCCACTCTTGTGAGGCTATGATGAGCCGCTCTAACAACAGTCAGCTGGTGTCATGAAGGACAAGTCGGCAGCTGAGACCTGTATCCCTGCAGCAGTAATGAAGGCAATTGTGGCCCCCCTGCAGTATTAGAGGGACCACATGGGGATGCTGTGCCGTCATCCCCACCTGGCAGTAATGAGACATCCTTCCACCTCTCACTGAAGTGGTGTCGCAGAGGCCTAGTGGACGGTCAGGGCTTTCCCAGCAGTAATGGGGCCACCCTGATGGTGTCAACAGAGGCTGACTGAGGACTCTGCCCTGCTGCTTCTACCTGGCAGTAACGAAGCAGCCACCCTCCTCCTTTTGTCAGAGCTGTGTCAAAGAAAACCGATCAAAACAGGAGGCTTGAATATGACTCAGGGTCTCATCACATAATGTGAAAATGTCCAGGTTTCAAACAAATATTTCTTATCATTCTAAAAACTAGAAAAGAAATCTCAAACTGGATGAAAAATTCAATCAAAAGTTGCCAACCCCAAGATGAAAGAAATGTTAGAATTATTTGACAAAGACCTTAAAGTAGCTTTTAAAAAAATTCTTTCATGAATGACAAACATGCTTGAAACCAATGAAAAAATTGGAAAGCCTCAGCAAAGAAATAGAAAGTTTCAGCAAAGACATAGAAAATATAAGAAAGAACCAAAGTGAAAATACAAAAACCAAAATAAAAGGCTCTGTGGATGGGCTCAACAGCAGAATGAAAGAAAAGGAGTAAAAAAGCATCAGTGAACTAGAAGGTGAAACAATAGAAATTATTCTAATTATTCTAATAGGGAGAAAATAGACTGAAAAAAAAAAGAAACAAAGCCTCAGGGGCTCTGAGACCATGACAAAATATCTAATATTCATGTCATTGGAGTCCTAGGGAGAAGAAAAAGGGCAAGCATGGAAAAGAATTCAGAGCTGAAAAGGTCTTAAATTTGGCAAAACAGATAAACCTACAGGTTCAAGAAACTAAGCGAGGGGACTTCCCTGATGGTCCAGTGGTTAAAGCTCTTTGCAGCCAGTGCAAGGAGCTTGGGTTTGATCCCCTCGGGTCAGGGAACTAGACTGAGAAGGAAATGGACAACCCACCCCAGTACTCTTGCCTGGAGAATCCCATAGACAGAGAAGCCTGGTGGGCTACAGTCCATGCGGTCGCAAAGAATAGGACACTGCAGAGCACACAGCACGCATGCATGTATGCAGCCAACTTTCATAGCCTTCCTACCAGAAGGGTCGGAGAAGGCAATGGCACCCCACTCCAGCACTCTTGCCTGGAAAACCCCATGGGCAGAGGAGCCTGGTAGGCTGCAGTCCATGGGGTCGCGAAGAGTTGTACATGACTGAGCGACTTCACTTTCACTTTCACCAGAAGGGTGGCATTAGGTAATTGGTTAGGATGCTATAGGGTGGGTAATAGCATAGGTATTTTACCTAATATGGGGTTAGGAAACTGGCCAGCTTAGATCCAGAGGCCCATGGCAACAGTTGTTATGGGTTTCAATCAGTTCCAGAAACTTTGGTCCTGTGACCTTGGTATAGGCCTCCACACCTGGGACCTTGGTGTAAGACTCTATATCTGTGACCTTGGTATGCTGCTGCTGCTGCTAAGTCGCCTCAGTCGTGTCCGACTCTATGCAACCTTGGTATAGAGCTCCACAATGATCATATCAGTCAATGCAGGCAAGCATTAGACAAAATTCAGCACCCAAAAATTACAGGAAAAAAAAAACACTCAGGAAAATAGAAACAGAGGGGAACTTTCTCAACTCTATAAAGAGCATCTACAAAAGACCTATTGCTAATACTATGTTTAATGGTTAAAAAAATACAAAACTGAATGCCTTCTCCTAAGATCAAGAACAAGTCAAGAATGTTCATTTCCCTCTACTCTTATTCAACATAAGAACGTGCAAGGCACTGCTGGAAGTTCTGATCAATATAATAAGCCAAGGAAATAAAAGATAAGGAATACAGATCAGAAAGAAAGAAAACTGCCTCCATTTGCAAATGACATGATTCTCTACATAGAAAATCCCAAGGTATCTACAAAATAATTACTAGAACTAATAAATGAATTTAGCAAGGTCACAGGATAGAAAATGAACACACAAAAATCATTGTATTTCTATGGACTAGCAATGAACACAGCGATTTTAAATATTACTTTAACTCACTACAGAAATGAAATACTTAGGTGTAAATATAACAAAACTGGCACAAGCCTTATATCCTGAAAACTATATAATTCTGAGCAAAGAAACCAAAAAGGAATTAAATAAACAGAGAAACATTTCACATTTATGAAATTGAAGACTCAATACAGCAAAATGTCAATTCTCTTCAAATTGATAATACAGATCTAAAGCAATGTTTCTACTCACAGCTATTTGCAAGGCCTCCTCAGTGAATGCAGAGTTCCAAAAAATAGCAAGGAGAGATAAAGAAGACTTCTTCAGCAATCAATGCAAAGAAATAGAGGAAAACAATAGAATGGGAAAGACTAGAGATCTCTTCAAGAAAATTGAGATATCAAGGGAACATTTCATGTGAAGATGGGCTCAATAAAGGACAGAAATAGTAAGGACCTAACAGAAGCATAAGATATTAAGAAGAGGTGGCAAGAATACACAGAAGAACTGTACCAAAAATATCTTCACAACCAAGATAATCACGATGGTGTGATCACTCACCTAGAGCCAGACAGCCTGGAATGTGAAGTCAAGTGGGCCTTAAGAAGCATCACTACGAACAAAGCTAGCGGAGGTGATGGAATTCCAGTTGAGCTATTTCAAATCCTGAAAGATGATGCTGTGAAAGTGCTGCACTCAATATGCCAGTAAATCTAGAAAACTCAGCAGTGGCCACAGGACTGGAAAAGGTCAGTTTTCATTCCAATCCCAAAGAAAGGCAATGCCAAAGAATGCTCAAACTACCGCATAATTGCACTCATCTCACATGCTAGTAAAGTAATGCTCAAAATTCTCCAAGCCAGGTTTCACCAGTATGTGAACTGTGAACTTCCAGATGTTCAAGCTGGATTTAGAAAAGGCAGAGGAACCAGTGATCAAATTGCCACCATCCGTTGGATCATAGAAAAAGCAAGAGAGTTCCAGAAAAATATCTACTTCTGCTTTATTGACTATGTCAAAGCCTTCGACTGTGTGGATCACCACAAGCTCTGGAAAATTCTGAAAGAGATGGGAATACCAAACCACCTGACTTGCCTCTTGAGAAATCTGTATGCAGGTCAGGAAGCAACAGTTAGAACTGGACATGGAACAACAGACTGGTTCCAAATAGGGAAAGGAGTACGTCAAGGCTGTATATTGTCACCCTGCTTATTTAACTTATATGCAGAGTACATCATGAGTGACTGAACTGAATTGAAAGCGATTTTGACTAGAATTCCAGAGTTTCTTTGTGGATATAGACAAGATTATTCTAAAATGTATATGGAAAGGTAAAAAACAAGAATAGCTAAAAAGAGTTTTGTAAAAGAAATCAGTGTATGCGATTTTCAAGATTAAACTAATGAAGACTCCATGGTATTAGACCCAGTGACAAGAATGGATGGGAAGAGAGGACCCAGAAATAGACCCACACATATATATGCCCAAAGGATTTTTCACAAAGGTGTCAAACAATCCAGTGAATGAAAGATTGTCTTCTCAACAAATGGGGCTGAGCAGTGGGAAATCCATAGACCAAAAAAATATGAAGCTTGTCTGAAGACTCACATATTATACAAAAATTAACTCAAGATGAATCAGGAGATGAACGTAAAAAATAAAACTTTGTGGGGGCTGGGGGGAAATTGGGGGAAATCTTGGATGTCTAGGACTAGACAATGAGTTCTTAAACTTGACACCTAAAAACACAGTCCACAAAAAGAAAACTTGATAAATTGAACTTCATCAAAATTAAAAATTTTTGCTTCATGATAAGCTCTGATTAAAAAAAAAAACAACCTACAGACAGGAAGAAAATATTTACTGACCACTTATTAAACAAAGGACTATATTCAGAATATATAAACGGCTTCCCAGGTGGCTCAGTGGTAAAGAATCCACCTGCCAAGCAGGAGATGCAGATTCAATCCCTGGGTTGGGAAGATCTCCTGGAGGAGAAAATGGCACCCCACTCTAGTATTCTTGCCTGAGAAATCCCATGGATAGGAGCCTGGTGGGCTACAGTCTATGGAGCTGCCAAAGAGGTGGACACGACTTAGCCACTAAGGGCTTCCCTGGTGGCTCGGTTGGTAAAGAATCTGCCTGCAATGCAGGAGACCTGGGTTCAGTCCCTGGGTTGGGAAGATCCCTAGGAGAAGGGAATGGCTACGCACTCCAGTGTTGTGGCCTGGAGAATCCCATGGACTGTACAGTCCAAGGGGTCACAGAGAGTCGGACACGACTGAGCAGCTTTCACTTACTTCACTAGATACTAAACAACAACAAAAGAACACTCAGAACTCAACAGCATAAAAATAAGCTCCTTCGGGGGTAAAGAAAACCCTATTAGAAAACGGGCAGAGAAAAAGAAAAATTGTGTCACCAAAGAAAATACACAGATGGCAACTAAGCACTTGAAAACGTGTTCAATCAACATCGCGGCTCACTAGGGAAAAGGCAAATGAAAACCACAACAAGATGTCACTGCGCATCTATTAGAGTGGTTAAAATAAGCAGTGACAATACCAAATGCTGGAGAGTTTGCAAAGGATCTGCATGGCTCCTATGTAGTGGGAGTGTATTATATGCAATGTAAAAAACGTAATATAATAAAATGGCACAGCCACTCTGGAAAACAGTTGGGTAGTTTCTTTAAAATGCCAACATTCAGGGACTTTCCTGGTGGTTCAGTGGCTAAGATTCCAAACTCCCAATGCAGGGGGCCCAGTTTCATTCCCTGGTCAGGGAACTAGATCCCACATATGGCAACATCTGGCACAGACAAATAAATATTAAGAACAAAAAAGCCAATATTCAACTACAATCCAGCAGTGTGATCCAGCAGTTGCACTCCTCTGCACTTATCCCAGGGAAATCCTTATAAAAAAAAGCTCGTAGGTGAATGTTTATAGCAGTTTTATTTACAACAGCCAAAAAGTGGAACTGATTTGGGCATCCTTCAATGGGTGAATGATAAAACAATTTGCGATACATCTGTATCATGGCAGCACTCAGCGATAAAAAGGAATCAACTATTGATGCATACGACTCAGAAGGATCGCCATAGAATTATGCTGAGCAGTAAAAAAATCAATCCCCAAAGGTTACTTACTGTACGATTACATTTATATAACATCCCTAAAATGACGAATGTTCAAGCTGGGTTTAGAAAAGGCAGAGGAACCAGAGATCAAATTGCCAACATCCGCTGGATCACAGAAAAAGAGAGTTCCAGAAAAACATCTCTTTCTGCCTTATTAACTACGCCAACATATTTGACTGTGTGGATCACAATAAACTGTGGAAAATTCTGAAAGAATGGGAATACCAGACCACCTGACCAGCCTCTTGAGAAATCTGTACGCAGGTCAGGAAGCAACAGTTAGAATGGGACATGGAACAACAGACTGGTTCCAAATAGGAAAAGGAGTATGTAAAGGCTGTACATTGTCACCCTGCTTATTTAACTTCTATGCAAAGTACATCATGAGAAATGCTGGGCTGGAAGAAGCACAAGCTGGAATCAAGATTGCCAGGAGAAATATCAATAACCTCAGATATGCAGATGACACCACCCTTATGGCAGAAAGTGAAGAACTAAAGAGCCTCTTGATGAAAGTGAAAGAGGAGAGTGAAAAAGTTGACTTAAAGCTCAACATTCAGAAAACAAAGATCATGGCATCTGGTCCCATCATTTCATGGCAAATAGATGGGGGAACAGTGGAAACAGTGATAGACTTTATTTTGGGGGGCTGCAGATGGTGACTGCAGCCATGAAATTAAAAGACACTCCTTGGAAGAAAAGTTATTACCAACCTAGACAGCATATTAAAAAGCAGAGACATTACTTGTCAACAAAGATCCATCTAGTCAAGGCTATGGTTTTTCCAGTAGTCGTGTATGGATGTGACAGTTGGAGTATAAAGAAAGCTGAGCACCTAAGAATTGATGCTTTTGAACTGTGGTGTTGGAGAAGACTCTTGAGAGTCCCTGGACTGCAGGGAGATCCAACCAGTCCATCCTAAAGGAAATCAGTCCTGAATATTCATTGGAAGGACTGATGTTGAAGCTGAAACTCCAATACTTTGGCCACCTGATGCGAAGAGCTGACTCATTGTGAAAAGACCCTGATGCCGGAAAAGAATGAGGGCAGGAGGAGAAGGGGATGACAGAGGATGAGACGGTTGAATGGCATCACTGGTTCAATGGACAGGAGTTTGAGTAATCTCCAGGAGTTGGTGATGGACAGGGAGGCCTGGCGTGCTGCAGTCCATGGGGTCACAAAGAGTCAGACATGACTGAGTGACTGAACTGAACTGAACTGAAAATGAAAAAATTACAGAAATGGAAAACAGATGAGTGTTTGCCATGGTTAAAGAGGGGAGGGGGAAGGAGGAAAGTCAGTCTGACTGTAAAAAGGCAACAGGAGTGATGGCTGTGGTGGTGGGTGAAATATTCTCTATCTCTGTGATATCAATATTATATCCTGTTTTTCATATTGTGCTACAATTTTGCAAGATGTTCCTGGTGGGGGAAATGCAGAAAGGGAACAGAGGATCTCTGTATTACTTCTTTGCAGATGAATCTATAATTATCTCCCAATGAAATTTTAAATTAAAAAGTATCCTCCCCATCTCCAGTAGCCTTTGTTTAGTCACCACTTGGTCTTTCACACCAAGCTCAAAGCCAGACTCCTGGGAGCCGGAGTCAGGCCTACCCTTTCAGCATTTCCTCTCTGCTGACAGCAAGGTCAAGGGCAGCCTGCTGGCTCCAGGCCTATCAGAAAAGACTGACTCTTAAAAGGACAGGATTCAGGGAAGGAAGCAAGCAACCTAGCATGGTAGCTTGAAGCAGCAGATTCCCCATCCCGATCATTGTCCAGTGCCGACCAGAAGGTCACTGTGTTCTTGATGGTATAAGGCAGTATACCTTCTGATCATTTGGCCTTGTCCCAACAGCCAAATATAAAGTGAGGCCTTTGTTCTTTGGATCAGTCTTTGTAGGATGTGCAGAATGGCAGAACACCTCTGGCTTACCTGTTTTGTTACCTTCTAGCAAAAGCTACAAGCATAGCAAAACCACTCCCCCAAGACATTAATTTGTGGAGGAAGTCTGATTATGCACAGATACAGGCTCGCTCTCTTTCAGCCCCTGTAGTTCTCCAACACTCTCCCATCACCAGAGTCCCTGAAGCATCCAGCACTTTTCCCAGCCAGGCATCTTGCCGGTGTATTTCAGCACAAGTGAGCCTAACATGGGTCTTAACCTGGAGGCTGATGGAGTCTGCCTCTGCAGGTCATGGATGCTGGAAGCTGCTCCTCAGAGAAAGTCTATTGACCTTTTCATGACACCTGAACCTGAATCAGAACACCCCTGGATTGCTGTGGGAAGTTTGGGATGCAATAGCTTGAGTAGAAGATTGGCAGGCAACTGTGTGTCCAGAAAGGGTGGAAAGGGTGTCCAGAGAAGGCTGAAAGAAATGTAATTTACACTCTTAGATAATTTAAAGATTTTCAGTAGAGGGGATGGACCAGAATAGATAACTCTCCGGATCCTTGCAACACTAACTCTGATTCCCACAAAGCTGGGCTCGGTAGAGATCGGGTAGGAAGTCAGGATCCATGCTGCAGGTGGGGGTCTTCACCCAGGGACCATGACAACACCTAGTACCCAACCCCAGAGAACTCCTGGGGTCAGATCCCTGCTTTCTCAAGACTCAGATATCATGCTGAAAACTCCTGAAAGAGGAGGAAACCTCACCCGTGGAGAGCCCAGGGCACTCTCCCACAAGGACACAGCTACCTGGAGGGAACACAGCGTCCCGAGTACAAGGCCTCTATCACCAAGCACTGGTAGGGCAAAGCTCTTGGAAGCCCCACTCAGCATCAACAGCTCAGCTAAGCCCCAGCCCAGTCTGAACCACACTGGCCTGAGCAAAGACCACTCTGAAAACACACCTGCAGGACACGTGTGGAGGCTGCTTGTCCAGCCTCCTTTTCTTGCTGTCCAGCTCATCTTTACTTTAGATCGGAAGTCAGCACATTTTTTCTATAAATGGCTGATGGGAAATATTTTCTATTTCATGAGCCATACAGTCTCTGTGTTTGCCAATACTCTGAGGTTGTAGCATAAATGAACATCACTGTGTTCCAATAAAACTTTGTGCAAGAAAACTGGTGATGGGCCAGGGGCCATAGTCTGTCCACCCCCGATGTCAGCTCATGACCACCTTAGACTGGCAAGCTGGATTCTCGCTTGATCCTGAGTTTTATCCATCAAACAGCCCTTCCCCTCTGTGCCTGGCCCATTCTCCCAGCTTCCTCCAGGACTTCTGGCTCTTTGGGGGCTCTCCTGGGTCCTCCAGTCTCCTGATCTCACCATGCTACTCCCTGACTCCTGCTGTATTCCCCAAGTGTCTTGTGGTTGTCCCCAGTTCCCCTCCAAGCCCCTACTCATGCCATCCCCTCTACCTGGACTGCTCTATCTTCAGCTGCTTTTTCAACCTCGCAAAAGCAGCCATCTGACCCTCCACAAGGGCTTCTCTTCATCAACCTCCATCACTCTGCAGCCCAGGCTGTCCCAAAGGACCCTTCCTTTCCACTTCTGTAACATGACTTCCCAAGTGCTTGAAAATTATCCATTTGTTGGTCTAATTTTCTAATTAGGTCGGGGGTTCCCAGAGGGCAAGAACACTGTCTCACTCGTTTCTGTGCCACTAGCACCCAGGCCTGGCTCAGAGTAGGTAGCTGGTAATGGCCAGGAGAACAATCAGCTGGGAGATTGAATCACCTGCCCGGCCTTTTGCAGGGTGTGACTGTGCTCTGCGTGCACATTTTCTCAGCTCCTCACATATTGCCCTGGAGCTTTGCACAATCATGTCCCCAGGTCTGACTCTCATTTCCACCCCCACCCCATCTGCATGTCTAAAGTTTACACACTCAGTTCTCTTCTTGGAGGATGGAGCCCACATGCTTTGTTCTCCTTGTTCTAGGGACTTCATGAGCACCCCGTGCCCTATACCTCAGCCCTTCTTGATTTATTATCAATTCTCTTACCTGAGAATTAATAATAACTTTTCAAGCCTGAGGGCATCATCACCATTAGAAGATGCTCCGTGTTTGGTAGTTAGCCAGACGTGCCCGTGGTTGCCACGTTCCAGCCAGAGAGACAGAGGAGGGGGAGAAGGAGAGAGGACAGAGGCAAGGAGTCAGAGGCAGTGGAAAAGTGGACGCCCTGCCTTCTGCAGCTCATCTCGGCTGTACACTCAAGTCAAACATCTGCACGTTCCTCCTGGCCAGTCATTAATGTCTCCCTGAACCAGGATGGGGAGAAGTTTGGGAGTCTCCGGTCCATTAGCAGGGCTGGGGTGGGGAAGCGTCAGGAGAGACTTGGACCTCCTTGTTCACATACACTTATTGACTACCCCAATCTCCAATCATGAGCTGACCCACGCCATAAGTTTGGGCTTCTGCCCCCACTTCCCTCTCAGCATGTCAGTCCCAGGGCACACTGCCTGTGCCCTGAGCCCCTGCCTCCATGGTTACGGTATGGCTCCTGACCTCACTCTCACCACCGTTTTCTCTGAGGTCCAGCATCCTCCCTGTGTACGTCCTGTCCTCACCACCCGCCTGACCCTAGATGTTGTCTCACCACTCTCATGAGATGCCTACTGTCCCTGCTAGGTCTCCAGATGGTGACGTCAGCCATGCCAGGCTTAATGTTCTTCACCCCATGGACCTTTCATGAGGACACCTGGCAGCCACCACAGGGACTGACCCAAAAGCCCTGCCAAGCTCCAGACCTCATCAGCCCTGGCACCTCTCTTGTCCACAGGCCTGGTCCTGGTGCCTTCCTAGTCTTCCCATCAAGCTGTCACTCAGGTCAGCCGGGTATTTTGCAGGAGAAGGGCAGGCAATGGGGAGCCTTCCCTTTAAGGCATTTTAGCAACTCGCACTGGCCCCTCTGGTAGAACTGTTGACTCTGAGCTCTGGGACTGCACCCCCACAGCCCATCCCACCAGAATCCAGGGACTGAGCTTCTCCTGGTTGAGCGGGTAGAAAGGTTGGCTTGGCTCTACTAAAGGCTGAGGGGCTGCAGGGCAGGGACCCAGACAGGGGCCCAGGAGCACCAGCCTGGATGGCCCAGGGGCTCTGGAACAGAAACGGGGTCCTGCCAGGAAGACCATACACCTCCATCATCTCCCACAAGCTCCATCCATCTCCCATGAGCTGGGAGCAGCATGGGAAGGTATTAGCAGAAAGGAGAGTGGGCAGGAGGTCAGCGAGACCAGGGAGGGCTTGTGCAGGAAGCTGCCCTCCCACTTCCCCCTGACCCAGCTTCTCTCTCCAGCACAGGCAGGTAGGTCAGAAAGAATGAGAGTCCTAGTTCAGAGCTGACCTGCTCTGAGAGTCAAGGTTTGACTGGCCCCCTCTTCCCGAGCAGTTTCCAAGGGCCTGGCCCTGGGATGGGAGGTTTCCAGACCTGACTCTCATCCTCGGCACAACTCTTCCTAGAGTGTATGTCATCCTTATCTTACAATGGAGGGGAAGGAGGCTCGGAGAGGGTAAGCGACCTGGGTGACAACACAGTGACGGAGTCCGGATGCCACGCTGCTTGGCTCCCTTTCCACAGCGTGACCCAACCTCCCTCAGAAACACATCCAAGAGGAAGGCAGGGAGAACAGGAGCAGCGCCAGCCCTAGGCAGCAGCACTGGAGGGGCTGAGATGAGCAAGAGCCTGAGAGGCATGGTACGGGCAGGCTTCCTGCAGAGAGCGGCTGCCTGAGTGGGAGGCAGGAGACACAGAGACACCAGGTCTCTGAGATAACTTCGGCACAAAAGGCCAGCGGGTGGCCAGAGTCTGAACACAGGCACCCAGCAAGCACCGCCACCCAACAGCAGTGCAGAGGCCAGATGACAGGGGCCCCCGTGTGCCCAGAGGAAGAGCCTCCATTTCTCTCCCACAAGCTTTCTCCTTTGGAAAAGTGCTCACCCTCCTCTGGTGCTCTGAGCTTCCTGGCAAAAAATTCAGACTCTGCAGCAGCCTCTTTTTGGCAGGGTTTCATCAATTAATCTTTCATCCACATTGATTTCCTGAAAAATGACTTCCTCATTATCCATCTTGCAGACTTTCCACTTGGCAGTCTGAATGGCACAGGCTGCGTCAAACTCAAGTGCTCTCTGGGCCGGGGGAGGGCCGGGGCTTTGGAGTCAAATAGACCTGAGGGAGAGGCCAGGTTCTGCCACCCTGCAGCTGCACAATCTTGGGTGAGTCACTTGGTCTCTCTGAACCTCAGTTTCCACATTTGTAAAACAGGTTAAAAGAACCCCCTTTATTGAAAAGACAGAACAACACAATTCATCTGAGATTTTTACAAATAAGCGTCAAGTCTGCTTTTCTTATTGTTTTTTCACTGGTCCCCAGGCAGATGGAGGCTATCCAGCCTCTAGGCCTCAGAGAGGCGAAGTTGAGGGCACAGACTTGATAGGTGTCCTTAAATGCTCCCCGTCAATCCACTGGCCAAAGAAGTCACAACTTATCCTGCAGAGCAAAAGCCGAGGTGTAACGGAGACTCGATGTGAAAGCCAAGAAATGGGAGCTCGTTGCAGCTGCAGATATAAAGACAGAGGGTGGTGTGCTCTGAAATGCCTCAATTACCCCTCTTCAGACCAACCAAAGCCTGGGGAGGGTTGGGTGATGCCATTTCAGAAGTTTCAGGCTGTGATTTTCCCCTGTGGAACCTTGGCTTCCTTTGCCCTCTGTTCGTGCACAAAGGGAAAGGAATTGAAAGTCCGAGTCACCGTGGGCCCTCTTTTCTGCTCCCTGTCCCCCTCATGCTGTGTGACCAAGATGATGCAGGCTTTGATGTCAGATGCCTGATGTCGAGTCCTAGCTCCATCTACTGCCCCTCTCTCTGGCTTCAGATTCTCCTCGTAAAATGGGGACGAGACCCATTTTTCAGATTTCCGTGAAGACCAAATGGAATAGAGTGCTTTGTTAGCCATGACGTGCCCCTGCACGTTGTTTCCTGAATCGCTTCCCTTTTGGATGGCCCCACTTCTCCCCCAGTCAAGCCCAGATCCTCCTGCTCTATAACCATCCTTGCACACGCTGCAAGGCATGAGTGGATCCATGGAGAGCAGCCAAGATAGTGGAGTAGACAGACCCTGGGCTCACTTCCTCTCAAGAGCATACCAAAATCACACTTATCTGCAGAACAACCATCTGGAACCTACTAGAAAAGACTGCCTGCAGCTAAAGACATAAAGAAGGAACCATAATGAAATGGGCAGCCACTTGCTAATCAGGCAAGTTGAGGGATTGCAGAAACAAAGGAGAAGCAGTCAAGAAACTATAGTGCAGCCATTAAAACAAGGTCCTGGATCCTCCATGGAGAAGGCGATGGCACCCCACTCCAGTACTCTTGCCTGGAAAATCCCATGGATGCAGGAGTCTGGTAGGCTGCAGTCTATGGGGTCGTGAAGAGTCGGACACGACTGAGCGAATTCACTTTCACTTTTCACTTGCATGCATTGGAGAAGGCAATGGCAACCCACTCCAGTGTTCTTGTCTAGAGAGTCCCAGGGAAGGCAGAGCCTGGTGGGCTGCCGTCTATGTGGTTGCACAGAGTCGGACATGACTGAAGCGACTTAGCAGCAGCAGCAGGAACAAAGGCCCCCATGTCCAAGGTAAGACAAACCAAAGTAAGACGATAGGTACTGAGAGAGGGGATCAGAGGGCAGACAGACTGAAACTACAATCACAGACAGCTAGCCAATCTGATCACACAGACCACAGCCTTGTCTAACTCAATGAAACTAAGCCATGCCATGTGGGGCTACCTAAGATGGACAGGTCATGGTGGACAGGTCTGACAGAATGTGGTCCACTGGAGAAGGGAATGGCAAACCACTTCAGTATTCTTGCCTTGAGAACCCCATGAACAGTATGAAAAGGCAAAAAATCAGACACTGAAAGATGAACTCCCCAGGTCTGAAGGTGCCCAATATGCTACTGGAGATCAGTGGAGAAATAACTCCAGAAAGAATGAAGGGATGGAGCCAAAGCAAAAACAGCACTCAGTTGTGAATGGGACTGGTGATGGAAGCAGGGCTCGATGCTGTAAAGAGCAAATTGCATAGGAACCTGGAATGTCAGGTCCATGAATCAAGGCAAATTGGAAGTGGTCAAACAGATGACAAGAGCGAATGTTGACATTCTAGGAATCAATGAACTAAGATGGACTGGAATGGGTGAATTTAACTCAGATGACCATTATATCTGCTACTGCGAGCAGGAATCCCTTAGAAGAAAAGGAGTAGCCATCATGGTCAACAAAAGAGTCCGAAATGCAGTACTTGGATGCAGTCTCAAAAATGACAGAATGATCTCTGTTCATTTCCAAGGCAAACCTTTCAATATCACGGTAATCCAAGACTATACCCCAACCAGTAACACTGAAGAAGTTGAAGTTGAACAGTTCTATGAAGACCTACCAGACCTTCTAGAACTAACACCCAAAAAAGATATCCTTTTCATTACAGGGGACTGGAATGCAAAAGTAGGAAGTCAAGAAACACCAGGAGTAACAGGAAAGTTTGGCTTTGGAGTACAGAATGAAGCAGAGCAAAGGCTAGTAGAGTTCTGCCAAGAGAACGCACTGGTCATAGCAAACACTCTCTTTCAACAACACAAGAGAAGACTCTACACATGGACATCACCAGATGGCTGACACTGAAATCAGACTGATTATATCCTTTGCAGCCAAAGACAGAGAAGCTCTATATAGTCAGCAAAAACAAAACCGGGAGCTGACTGTGGCTTGGATTATGAACTCCTTATTGCCAAATTCAGATTGAAATTGAAGAAAGTGGAGAAAACCCCTAGACCATTCAGGTATGATCTAAATCATATCCTTTATGACTGTACAGTATAAGTGAGAAATAGATTTAAGGGACTAGATCTGATAGAGTGTCTGATGAACTGTGGATGGAGGTACACAACATTGTACAGGAGACAGGAATCAAGACCACCCCAAGAAAAATAAATGCAAAAAAGCAAAATGGCTGTCTGAGGAGGCCTTACAAATAGCTGTGAAAGGAAGGGAAGTGAAAAGGAAAGATATACCCATTTGAATGTAGAGTTCCAAAGAATGGCAAGGAGAGATAAGAAAGCCTTCCTCAGTGATCAATGCAAAGAAATAGAGGAAAACAACAGAATGGGAAAGACTAGAGATCTCTTCAAGAAAATTAGAGATCCCAAGGGAACATTTCATGTAAAGATGGGCTCAATAAAGGACAGAAATGGTATGGACCTAACAGAAGCAGAAGATATTAAGAAGAGGTGGCAAGATACACAGAAGAACTGTACAAAAAAGATCTTCATGACCCAGATAATCACAATGGTGTGATCACTCACCTAGAGCCAGACATCCTGGAATGTGAAGTCAAGTGGGCCTTAGAAATCATCACTATGAACAAAGCTAATGGAGGTGATGGAATTCCAGTGGAGCTATTTCAAATCCTGGAAGATGATGCTGTGAAAGTGCTGCACTCAATATGCCAGCAAATTTGGAAAACTCAGCAGTGGCCACAAGACTGGAAAAGGTCGGTTTTCATTCCAATCCCAAAGAAAGGCAATGCTAAAGAATGCTCAAACTACCACACAATTGCACTCATCTAACACACTGGTAAAGTAATGCTCAAAATTCTCCAAGCCAGGCTTCAGCAATACATGAACTGTGAACTTCCAGATGTTCAAGCTGGTTTTAGAAAAGGCAGAGGAACCAGAGATCAAATTTCCAACATCTGCTGGATCATCAAAAAAGCAAGAGAGTTCCAGAAAAACATCTATTTCTGCTTTATTGACTATGCCAACATCTTTGACTGTGTGGATCACAAGAAACTGTGGAAAATTCTGAAAGAGATGGGAATACCAGACCACCTGACCTGCCTCTTGAGAAACCTATATGCAGGTCAGGAAGCAACAGTTAGAACTGGACATGGAACAGACTGGTTCCAAATAGGAAAAGGAGTACGTCAAGGCTGTATATTGGCACCCTGCTTATTTAACTTATATGCAGAATACATCATGAGAAATGCTGGGCTGGAAGAAGCACAAGCTGGAATCAAGATTGCCGGGAGATATATCAATAACCTCAGATATGCAGATGACACCACCCTTATGGCAAAAAGTGAAGAACTAAAGAGCCTCTCGATGAAAGTGAAAGAGGAGAGTGAAAAAGTTGGCTTAAAGCTCAACATTCAGAAAATGAAGATCATGGCATCTGGTCCCATCATTTCATGGCAAATAGATGGGGAAACAGTGGAAACAATGGCTGACTTTATTTTGGGGGGCTCCAAAATCACTGCAGATGGTGACTGCAGCCATGAAATTAAAAGACGCTTACTCCTTGGAAGAAAAGTTATTACCAACCTAGATAGCATATTAAAAAGCAGAGACATTACTTTGCCAACAAAGGTCCATCTAGTCAAGGCTATGGTTTTTCCGGTGGTCATGTATGGATGTGAGAGTTGGACTATAAAGAAAGCTGAGAGCTGAAGAATTCATGCTTTTGAACTGTGGTGTTGGAGCAGACTCTTGAGAGTCCCTTGGACTGCAAGGACATCCAACCAGTCCATCCTAAAGGATATCAGTCCTGGGTGTTCTTTGAAAGGACTGATGTTGAAGCTGAAACTCCAATACTTTGGCCACCTGATGCGAAGAGCTGACTCATTTGAAAAGACCCTGATGCTGGGAAAGACTGAGGGCAGGAGGAGAAGGGGATGACAGAGGATGAGATGGTTGGATGGTATCACCGATTCGATGGACATGGGTTTGGGTAGACTCCGGGATATGGTGATGGACAGAGAAGCTTGGCGTGCTGTGGTTCATGCGGTCACAAAGAGTTGGACACGACTGAGCCACTGAACTGAACTGAACTGAACTGAACAGGTGGAGGATGGCAACTTCCAGCTGAGCCCAAGAGTCCTGGAGCACAGCCCCATTACCTCACCACCAGCCAATCAGAAGACAGTCACATACTCTGCAGCCCTCACTCCAAAATTTTGCCTATAAAACTTCTCCCTGAAAACTGTCAGGGACTTTGGGAGTTCTGAGCAAGAACCACTCGTTCTCCTTGCTTGACCCTGCAGTAAACCTTTCTCTGCTCCAAACGAATGTTTCAGTTTATTTGGCTTCACTGTGCATCAGACACATAAAAGTTGCATTCGGTAACAGTAGGAGGGGAGGACTTTCAATATAATCAAACTTCATTTCCTCCACCTTCCCCCATAGGTGACCCACAAACTGGAGAATAATTATAGTACAGAGGTTATCCCACAGGAGCGAGAGTTCTGAGCCCCCACATCAGGCTCCCTGGCCTGGGGGTCTGGCACCAGAAGATGAGCCCTAAAAGCATTTGAAGGTCAGCAGGGCTTAACTGCACAAGCCCTTCAGGAGTAGGAGACCTAGAGATGCCACTCTTATAGGGCACACATAAAACATCGTGGGCTGGGACTCAGGGTGGAAGAAGCAATTTGATAGGAGCCTGGGCCAGACCTACCTTCAAGTCTTGGAGAGTCTCCTGCAGCTCACCCTGGGAACATAGACAATGGCAGTGGCTACCCCAGTAGCTGATTCTACAGGGAAGGCAGTGCTGGCCCGTACCACTGTGTGGGCTCCTCCCTCTCACTTTTAGTTCCAAGACCAGGCCCCACCCAACAGCTTGCAGGTACCAGTGTTGGGATGCCTCAGGCCAAACAACTAAACGGGCAGGGACACAGACCACCTAAAGACGTCCTAAAGACTAAAGAGTCCATGCATGCGTGAATGCATGCAAAGTTGCTTCAGTCATGTCAGACTCTGCAATCCTATGGACTATAGCCCGCCAGGCTCCTCTGTCCATGGGTTTCTCCAGACAAGAATACTGGAGTGGGTTGCCATGCCCTCCTCCAAGGGATCTTCCCCAGTCAGGGATCAAACCTGTGCCTCTTACATCTCCTGCATTGGCAAGTGGGTTCTTTACTACTAGTGCTACTTGGGAAGCCCAAAGAGCCCATAGCTGCCTCTAGACACGTCCCTGCCCACCAGAAGGCCAATACCCAGGACCACCCACCAGTGGGCAAACATTAGAAGCAGTCTAGGGACCAGCCCTGCCTACTGCAAGTCACACCCTACCCAGGGACTAGCTGGGCCCTGGCCCTGCCCACAAGCAGGCCCACACAAGATTAAGGGCCCCAGGCTCCACATCCAACTGTGTCAGGAACCAACCCCCACCTCTCACCTCATCTGAAATGGCACCTGGGAGCCCTGGCCCTGCAGCCAGACTCCAGGAATCAGCTCTGCCTGCCAATAGTCCTGCACGAATCCCGAGGCCCTGGCTTCACCTGCCAGTGAGTGGGTTATGGAGAAGCTGAGTTATGTCCAACTCTTTGCAACCCCATGGACTGTAGCCTACCAGGCTCTTCAGTCCATGGGATTTTCCAGGCAAGAGTACTGGAGTGGGTTGCCATAGCAGCCCCAGAGTTGTGGGACCCTGACTCTGCCCATCAGTGAGCCAGAACCAGCCCCGGGGCCCTCTAGGGGTTCCACAACCAGCCCCCTCCAGACCAGGCCCTGCTAAACAGCAGCCAGTGGCATCTGCACGAGGCCAGGCCTGGCAACCATCCAGACTCAGGGCCTACCAGGCCCACCAGACCACCCCCATGGTCAGCCCACCACAATAGAAAGACCCATGCAGCTCTCTTAGGGGGAACCCTAGAACATATAGCTTGGGGAATGAGAGGCAAGTGCACAGCTGCGATGCATAGGCCATTTCCTACAGAGGACCAGTTCTCCAAGGTCAAGAAATCTAACCAACTTACCACATACACAGAAATACACAGCAGCTTAGACAAACTGAGGTAGCAGAGGAGTATGTTTCAGATGCAGGAACAAGATGAAATCCCAGAAGAACTAAATGAAATGCCGATAGGCAATCTACCTAAGGAAGGCAGGAGTGGATAAGGTCAGATGCAGAGACCACAACTCAACCACAACAATGTGTTTCCCTCCCAGACGACCATGCGTTTGTTGACCTGAAGCAAATAGGCTGCCAGTAATTTCTCCAGCAAAAATTGGTTTATATGGGATCAGCCGAGAATGCATTCCAGAGTCTGCAATCGTGGCAAGACTCAGGCAAGTCTCCACGTGGCAAGGAAAGGAGAATACTCTTATAGAGGAGAAAAGGAAGTTGGGAGGGCTGCAATAAACCAAGGGCCCGGTGCTTTTCATTGGCTGAGTCCTTGCTGGGAAAGAAGAGGACTCTTGCTTCTTCCTGTTGGGCTTCGCTAGGATCACAGAGCGCCCCCTTCTGGTCTCTTGACTTTCTTTGAATAAGGTTTCTATTCATCAATTTTTTACACATTAAAAGAGTAAATGTGTGGAGGGAAAAGAGAGAGCCCTTTCATTGCAAGATTTTGGGAGAAATAAGCAGGTAGAAGAATTTAGGGGAGGGGGCATGGTTGGGTTCCTTGCCTCTGAGTTCCATCAGTACCATCACTGTTTCTTGGGGGAAATTTGTACAGGGTACCTAGTGTTTCCTTTGTACCTTTGCTGTTCCCAGGTAACTTTTGCCCCCTGATGCGAAGACTGACTCATTTGAAAAGACACTGGTGCTGGGAAAGATTGAAGGCAGAAGGAGAAGGGGATGACAGAGGATGAGATGATTGGATGACATCACTGACTCAATGGACATGAGTCTGGGTAAACTCCGGGAGTTGGTGATAGGCAGGGAAGCCTAGCGTGTTGCAGTCCATGGGGTCGCAAAGAGTCAGACACAACTGAGCAACTGAACTGAACTGAACCGAACCTAGTTGTTCAATCAGAAAATATTGCAGGATCTTTTATTCTTTCACCACTCTTTTCTTGGCCCAGACTCCCCAAGCTGGGAGACCAGAACTTAGTCTCCTTGTGAAACTCCATGTTAGAAATTCTACCTATTGCTTCCTACTGACCGACCACAGCTCTGCTACTCATGTAGAGACTGAGGACAGCTCATCCATAGAAACATCCAAATATAAAGAGTTAAGATTTTTAAAATTTATCTTATTGAAGTACAGGGCTTTCCAGGTGGCTCAGTGGAAAAGAATCTGCCTGCCAAGCGGGAGATGGTTTGATCCCTGGGTCAGGAAGATCCCCTGGAGAAGGAAATGGCAACCCACTCCAATATCTCACCTGGGAGATCCCATGGATGGAGCAGACTGGCAGGCTACAGTCCATGCGGTTGCAAAGAGTCAGACACAACTTAGTGACTAAACAATCAAGACATAGTTGATTTACATGTTGTATAACTTTCCGCTCTATAGCAAAGTGATTCAGATATATTTATATAGATATATATACTTTCTCCTATTCTTTTCCATTAGAGTTTATTACAGGATATTGAATATAGTTACCTGTATTTTACAGTAGGACTTTGTTGTTTATCCATTCTATATATAAAAGTTTGCATCTGTTTATACCCAAATCCCAATCCGTTCCTCCTCAACCCCACTAAAGATTTTTTTAAATGCCCATCTGAATGACTCTTTGCTATGAATTTGCCATTTGGTCAAAAACCAGTGATGGTTAAAAGCCTAGACTGCCCAAGTTCATATTCTTAGCTCACTTAGTAGCTTGAGCTAGTTGCTTTTCTTGTTTGCCCAATTATCTCAAAAACAGAAGTAAGAATAACAGATTCTTAAAAGGATAAAATTAGTTAGTATGACTGAAGCATTTGAATAGTTCCTGGTATGAGGTAAGTTCAGCACATGTTTGTAGCATCTGTTGTGGTTATTGTTGCTGTGGCTGTGCTGCTGTGTAATTGCTGATAACGCGGTGCACTGAAACACACATTGATCTCAAAGTTCCCAGCGCCCCCAGCATCTGTTTTAAGAAGCTCTCCAGGTGATTCTGATGCACATTGAAGTTTTAAACTTCTGGGCTAGAAGGGTGAACAGTAGCTCCCATTTTTCTAAAAAGTACTGATACCCTTAACTTGAAAAAAGTGTGCAGACTCATTTATTATAAGAGAAAGGAACATTATAATTATACTAAAATATCAATTCTCATCATTCAGTTGGCAAAAACAAAAAATTTCACAATAAATTCTGTTGGTGACTCTATTGGGAAATAACATTCTTATACATTGCTGGTGGGAATGCATAAGGGTACATTTGGCAATATTCAGCAAAATTACATATTTAGTCACCTTTTAAGCCATAACCCCACGTCTAGGAGTCTATTCTAAAGGAATACTAGCAAAATACAAAGGAGTCCTAGGCACCTAGGGAAAGCAATGATGATCTCCACCTTCTGTTGTGGGATGATCCCTAAGATACTGGGTTAAGTGAAGAAAGCAAGTGAGAATAAAGCACACGAAGTGTTATTTTACCATTTATCTAAGAGAGAAACAATATGCTTAAGGGTTGTTTTTCTTTAAATATATATACATGCAAGGATATGTTGGACTCTTCCTGCCCCATCTTACATTTTCACCATCCACGTATTAGTTCCATGCAGCCCTCGCTGCAGCGGCCAGCATGCACAACTGTAGCCCAGCACAGCTCTAGCCCAGGCTGCATCTTTCTCTGAGATGCGCTGGCCACTGCTGACAGCCACTCTGGCTCATAAAGCATGCTTGGGAGTTCCAGGGGAATTAGCACCCCCATGGCAACCCTTGACCATCAGACAGGGGACAAGAGCACAGGCTCTGTGGATCAATACTCCCAGCCTCCACATCTTGAGCAGACAGTTCCGAGGCACATTACATAGTCCCTCAGAAGGTCCTTGGTGGCTTAAACCTCAACTGTCCTTTGTACTTATCAGTTCAATAATTCGGTTGATCTTCTTACTTCTGTTTCTCTCTTCCTTTTTGTCTCCTGGGGTCACCTTCAAAAATTGACCAGCTGTATACCGTCTTTGTCTCAAAGGCTGCTGTGTGGAAAAACCCAAACTAAGGCAAATAATATACTATAATAGCTATTCAAAATGTTGATGATTACTAACAGGAACAGGAGAATAAAGTAGAGAGAACAGGAATAGAAACTAGACTTTACAAATATATCTTACATTTTGGATTTTGGATTTTGGATACTTTTTTACATAATTATAGAACAAGTTCAACTTCAAAAAGTCATCCCTAAAATTGAAAATAAAGTGAAATGAAAACCTAAATGTGTTATAATGTTAGAGGCATAATCGTACAGAAAACTACTCCAAGTGACTTTAAAATACATAACTTAACTCCATATCCCTAGTGCAACCCAACCCTAAAAACAGAAAGAATGTGAAAATAATTTTAACCTGTTTTCAGTAGTTATGTTGACGGTGGTTGGGTTACTATAGCTATTATTATAAAACTGCTGAATGTGTCAGTTCAGTTCAGTCGCTCAGTCATATCTGACTCTTTGCGACCCCGTGGATGGTAAAACACACCAGGCTTCCCTGTCCATCACCAAATCTTGGAATTTGCTCAAACTTACATCCATCAAGTCAGTGATGCCATCCAACCATCTCATCCTCTTTTGCCCCCTTCTCCTTCTGTCGTCAATCTTTCCCAGAATCGGGGTCTTTTCAAATGAATCAGCTCTTCACAGCAGGTGGCCAAAGTATTGGAGTTTCAGTTTCAACATCAGTCCTTCCAATGAATATTCATTGGATTCCTTTTGGATTGACTGGTTGGACCTCCTTGCAGTCCAAGGGACTCTTAGGAGCCTTCTCCAACATCACAGTTCAGAAGCATCAATTCTTTGGCGCTCAGCTTTCTTTAGAGTGCAACTCCCGTATCCATGCATGACCACTGGAAAAACCATAGCTCTGACTAGATGGACCTTTGTCAGCAAAGTAACGTCTCTAATTTTATTATGTTGTCTATGTTGGGTTATAGCTTTTCTTCCAAGGAGCAAGTGTCTTTTAATTTCATGGCTGCAGTCACCATCTGCAGTGATTTTGGAGCCCAGAAAAATAAAGTCTCTCACTGTTTCTACTGTTTCCCCACCTATTTGCCATGAAGTGATGGGACCAGATGACATGATCTTGTTTTCTGAATGTTGGGTTTTAGGCCAACTTTTTCACACTCCTCTTTCATTTTCATCAAAAGGCTCTTCAGTTCCTCTTCACTTTCTGCCATAAGGCTGGTGTCATCTGTGTATCTGAGGTTATTGACATTTCTCCCA
Organism: Capra hircus; assembly: GCF_001704415.2. Taxonomy (NCBI): domain Eukaryota; kingdom Metazoa; phylum Chordata; class Mammalia; order Artiodactyla; family Bovidae; genus Capra; species Capra hircus. Next base: position 40,702,078 of record NC_030822.1, on the reverse strand, counting down.
GCAATCTTGATTCCAGCTTGTGCTTCATCCAGCCTGGCATTTCACATGATGTCCTCTGCATAGAAGTTAAATAAGAGGGTAACAATATATAGTCTTGATGTACTCTTTTTCCGATTTGGAACCAATCTGTTGTTCCGTGTCCAATTCTAACTGATGCTCCTTGACCTGCATACAGATTTCTCAGGAGGCAGGTCAGGTGGTCTGGTATTCCCATCTCTTTAAGAATTTCCCACAGTTTGTTATGATCTACACAGTCAAAGGCTTTGGCATAGTCAATAAAGCAGAAGTAGATGTTTTTCTGGTCTTGCTTTTTTGATGATCCAATGAATGTTGGCAATTTGATCTCTGGTTGCTCTGCCTTTTCTAAATCCAGCTCAAACATCTGGAAGTTGTCAATTCACATACTATTGAAGCCTGGCTTGGAGAATTTTGAGCACTACTTTACTAGTGTGTGAGATGAGTACAATTGTGCGGTAGTTGGAACATTCTTTGGCATTGCCCTTCTTTGGGACTGGAATGAAAAATGGACATTTTCCAGTCCCGTGGCCACTGCTGAGTTTTCCAGATTTGCTGGCATGTTGAATGCAGCACTTTCACAGCATCATCTTTCCGGATTTGAAATAGCTCAACTGGAATTCCATCACCTCCACTAGCTTTGTTCATAGTAATGCTTCCTAAAGCCTACTTGACTTTACATTCCAGGCTGTCTGGCTCTAGGTGAATGATCACACCATTGTGGTTATTTGCGTCATGAAGCTCTTTTTTGTATAGTTCTTCTGTGTATTCCTGCCACTTCTTCTTAATATCTTCTGCTTCAGTTAGGTCCATACCATTTCTATCTTCTGTTGTGCCCGTCTTTGCATGAAATGTTCCCCTGGTATCTCTAATTTTCTTGAAGAGATCTCTAGTCTTTCCCATTCTATTGTTTTCCTCTATATTTTTGCATTGATCACCAAGAAAGGCTTTCTTATCTCTCCTTGCTATTCTTTGGAACTCTGCATTCACATAGGTATATCTTTCCTTTTCCCCTTTGCCTTTAGCTTCTCTTCTTTTCTCAGCTATTTGTAAGGCCTCCTCAGATAACCATCTTGTCTTTTTGCATTTCTTTTTCTTGGAGATGGTCTTGATTATTGCCTTCTGTACAATGTCATGAACCTCCATCCGTAATTCCTCAGGCACTCTATCGGATCTAATTCCTTGAATCTATTTGTCACCTCCGCTGTACAATCATAAGGGATTTGATTGAGGTCATAGCTGAATGATCTAGTGGTTTTCCCTACTTTCCTCAACTGAGGTCTGAATTTTGAAATAAGGAGTTCATGATCTGAGCCACGGTCAACTCCGGGTCTTGTTTTTGCTGACTGTATAGAGCTTCTCCATCTTTGGCTGCAAAGAATATAATCAATTTGATTTCAGTACTGACCATCTGGTGATGTCCATGAGTCTTCTCCTGTGTTGTTGGAAGAGGGTGTTTGCTATGACCAATGTGTTCTCTTGGCAAAACTCTGTTAGCCTTTGCCCTGCTTCATTTTGTACTTCAAGGCAAAATTTGTTGTATGTGTGTATAGGATAAATCAATGAGAATTATATTGGTGTCATTGAGAGCCTATATTTGCAACATCAATGATACAGATATAAAATTGATGAGATTGTTTTTAATCCATAATTTGCGTGAGAAGTATCAGTTTAAAAAAACTATAAAGAAAACAAAACAAAACAAAACCTCACAGTGTATTTCAGTTCAGTTCAGTTCAGTTCAGTCGCTCAGTCGTGTCCAACTCTTTGTGACCCCATGAATCACAGCATGCCAGGCCTCCCTGTCCATCACCAACTCCCGGAGTTCGCTCAGACTCACGTCCATCGAGTCAGTGATGCCATCCAGCCATCTCATCTTCTGTCATCACCTTCTCCTGCCCTCAATGCCTCCCAAGATCAGAGTCTTTTCCAATGAGTCAACTCTTCACATGAGGTGGCCAAAGTACTGGAGTTTCAGCTTTAGCATCATTCCTTCCAAAGAAATCCCAGGGCTGATCTCCTTCAGAATGGACTGGTTGGATCTCCTTGCAGTCCAAGGGACTCTCAAGAGTCTTCTCCAACACCACAGTTCAAAAGCATCAATTCTTCTGCGCTCAGCCTTCTTCACAGTCCAACTCTCACATCCATACATGACCACTGGAAAAACCATAGCCTTGACTAGACAGACCTTTGTTGGCAAAGTAATGTCTCTGCTTTTAAAGATGCTATCTAGGTTGGTCATAACTTTTTTTCCAAGGTGTTTAAAATTAATGCATCTTTTCTTGCTCAGTTATTTTAAAGAACTAGAAACAATGATTAAAATTATTAGAAATAGTATTAGTGAAAAATCATAGCACCCATATTATGGCCAATTAAAACCATTTCCCATTTTTTTTAAAAAGTCTCCATGGAGAAATAGCTGATTCCAGATTAGAGCAAGAAAGAAATAAGATGAACATGGAGCATTTTGCCATACCAGAAAGGAAGTGAAAGTGAAAGTCAGTCAGTCGTGTCCAACCCTTTGTGACCCCATGGGCTCTACAGCCCATGGTATTCTCCAGGGCCTGCCGGGGTCCAGCCCCAGTGGATCCAGGGTGATTCGAAGGTGGGGACAGCATCGGCGTCCTTGGAAAAATACATATTTAATTACAGATATAGAGAGAGATTTTAACGGATAGTGTAGTAGGAAGATTAGTGGAGAAAAAGAGGCTGAATAACTTGGATTACGTGCAATAGCATCCATGCTCCAGATGGGAATTCAGCCAGAGAAACGAGGAGCAAGAAAGAATAACATGGGGGTATCAGTCTTTCTGGAAACTGATCCGATTTCTTTATTTTGGGGGTTTGCTTATATACCTTTTGTTACATATAGGAATGAATACAGAGTCACGTGGGGGTCAGCAGTCCTGACCTTTATCAAAATCAGGTGCTTCACATAAATGTATAAAAAAAAGGTCTTAGGGATATTACATCATCTTCTGGCCATGAGTGAGACCTGCTGACATTTTATGATCCTTTCTTTCTGATAACCAAAAAACTTATTTCTTCCAAGGGTGTTTTTTCTTAAACCAGGCACCACCCTCCAAATAAAGTTACATTCCTATAGGATGAGGGTGTAGTGAGTTACAATCAAGAAAGGAATTTATTTAACCCAAGGTTAACATGATTAATCTTAAAGGTTAACACTTATTTCTCCTATATGCTTAAAGGTTAATACTTATTTCTCCTATATGCTAGTTATATTCATTATAAGGGCAGGGAATATGGAGATTTAGCAGCAAACATCAACCCAACAAATGAAAATCCTTTCACCAATGTTCCCCTTAAGATCTATTTAGTCTTAAGATGGTGATAAAGTTACATTTTTACATAGCAAGGACACAGTGATTTATAACAAAACACAGTGATCTATTACAAAAGAGAAAATCCATTAACTCAAAAAGTCTAGTATTGCTAACATCAAAAACTACTATATTTCCTTTTCTATATTCCAAATACATTGATTAATATATTCCCAGGTGCCTAAGGATATGGAGGCCTGGCAGCAATCATTGACTCAACAAGAAGAAAAAGCCCTATGCTAATTAAGACTCTCAAAATACTCCAAAACTCTCTGTGCTGTTTATGGTTAAGAGGTAGTAAACAATCATGTGGCAGGAGTATGGATAATCCTGTCACACAAGCTAGTCTGTCAGCAGAGAGGTTTGACCTGAGACATCCTTGTCCCACCCAGGGGAGGGAATTAGCAGCAATTATTGACACAACAAATGAAAAACCCTTCACCAATATAATTCCTAACCAACACACTATACTAATAATTTCCAACTCCCCAAGAGAATTTGCCTTTAGTAAGTCTAAAACATCTCGTGCCTCTCAGGTTGGGATGCTGTAAGCAATCACATGTGGCTGGACGAACCTATACAGGTGGGCTAGATAACCTTCAGAGGAGTCCGTAAGCTGAAACACTCTTGTCACGCCCAGGAATTTTTATTGCCTTGGAGCTGCATGTTTACTCCTTCTCCAAGAGAAACAGCTATGGGGGAGAGCCCCCCGTAAAGTCAGAGGTGTAGGTGAGAGCATAAAACAGACTCTGGTTTTGGGGTAGATGCTCGGGAACAGGGGGTTTCCTGAGGCTTGATCACACCTTTGCGTATGCCAAGCCTCCTTCCTCATGACCTTTGCCATGGGTGGAGTTCCTCACGCTGGCCCCCTGCAAGAGCCAGAATACTGGAGTGTGTAGCCTTTCCCTTCTCCTTGGGGGATCTTCCCAACCCAGGAATTGAACCCCGTTCTCTCACACTGCAGGCAGATTCATTACCATCTGACTCACAGGGGACGCCCAAGAATACTGGAGTGGGTAGCCTATCCTTCTCCAGGGATCTTCCCAACTCAGGAATCGAACTGGGGTCTCCCACATTGCAGGCAGATTCTTTACCAACTGAGCTATCAGGGAAAGAAGTCATCAAAGCCCATTGAGGTGGTGGTGGTTTAGTCGCTAAATTGTGCCTGATACGTGATCCCATGGACGGCATTAGGCTATGTCAAAGGGTCTTGAGAGGCCACCTGAGTAAGTTTCTGCTAGTCAGCTGATGAAGGGATGACATGAGCATCAATAAGGAGATGCTTAGCACTGCAATGGACTGAAATGCAGCAAACATGTTTACAAATTGCAAATTGATAAAAGGAAAGAATCTAGCATTTTGCTGCCTTTTTTATATGATTGTACATGATAACAATGAGACAGGTCCTGAGAGGAAGTTTCTCTCCATAGAAATGTATTCTAATTTAATAAATATTTTAAGAAATGATCAAAGTAGAATATCACCATTTTGCAAACCCTGAAACATTAATGAGTCTAATGAATGATTATCTACAGTTGTAGCATCACAAAAGAGGAGAACTAGATATTACTACAGAGAGACAAGCAGCAAAATTCAGATTGGGGGAAATTCTGCAAGACAGAAGGCTCAGCTTCTTCAACAAGTAAACTTTTGAAAAGTAAGTTTAAAGAAAGATAAGAGTAAAGGACCCTATAGATAAAAAGTTTCTTGAGAGACACAACTGTGATGTATGGACCTTATTTGGATCCCAGTTAGGTTTGGCATACACGTCAAAGACAGGTCTCTGTTTTTACCATGGTCCCTACCCAGACTGAGAACAAACCACCCCATCCTAGGGGACTAATGAAGCCTATTGGGAGGACATCCTGAAAAGCAGGCCATGGCAAGTATTCACATACCTGACCCTTTAACCCACCGTCCCTTTCCCTGCCGCAGCCACCAACCCCTCCCACTGTCCATGACCTCAGTGCTGAATTCCATGTCTGCTCCTTGGCTTTTATTCCATCCTGTTCTTCACTACCCTGCTTATAGACCTCACTGCCCACTCTCCTGCTTTTCATTTCATCCATCCCTCCAGAGGGGATGCTCTATATCAGGGGTCCCCAACATTTTGGGGACCGGGGGACCAGTTTTGTGGGAGACAATTTTTCCTCAGACCTGAGGGGGAGGGAGATGGTTTCAGGATGATTCAAGTGCATTACATTTGTTGTACACTTCATTTCTATTATTATTACATTGACTCCAGGCTGAGCACTGAAGAATTGATGCGTTTGAACTATGGTTCTGGAGAAGACTCTTGAGAGTCCCTTGGACAGCAAAGAGATCAAACCAATCAATCCTAAAGGAAATCAACCCTGAATATTCATTAGAAGGACTGATGCTGAAGCTGAAGCTCCAATACTTTGGCCACCTGATGCGAAGAGCCAACTCACTAGAAAAGATCTTGATGCTGGGAAAGATTGAGGGCAGGAGGAGAAGGGGATGACAGAGGATGAGATGGTTGGATGGCGTCACAGAGTCAATGGACATGAGTTTGTGCAAACTCTGGGAGATAGTGAAGAACAAGGAAGCCTGGCGTGCTATAGTGCAGGGGGTCACAGAGTCGGACATGATTGAGGAACTGAACAGCAACAAGCTCTCAGATCTTCAGGCATTAAATCCTGGAGGTTGAGGACCCCTGTTCTACACTACATGCCCACTAAGTCTTGGGCTCCCCACCCAACCCCTCATCCAGGTTCTCCCTCCAACCATGCTGTCTTAAATAGCACTCCACTGTTCCCTACACTCACTCTCCAAACTCCACATTTCATTCCTCAGCCCACCAGGCCCATCAGCCCCACCAGACAGTATACATTCTCCCCTGACTGCACCTACTCTTTCCTGCCCAACCATTATCAGGGGCTCTCAGATTGTCCGAGTGAGAGCTGTCTGCTTTTGCTGATGGGTATTAGTTATGGGTCTCCAAGAAAGCCTCCTTCCAAGAAGTCTAACAGATAAAATCTCACTCTGCCCATTGGGACTGACAATAAGTTCAGGCCCATCAGAAGTCAGGAATGGACTGACTTTTACAGAGGGTTAGACAGAGTTCTAACAGTTCCTATGAGTTTTCTCCCAATCTGGTTAGCTCTCTTGGTGGGGGTCAGGGCAGCGACATTGGCCTCTCACCCTTGGCAGGACTTGGGACACGGTCTCCAGGGGTGGAGTAGCGTCTCAACTCAAGGGCATTAAGATCAGGGAGGTCATCCAGCCCCAGAAGTTAAAGTCCACTTTAAGACTTAAAGGGCCTCTTCAGGGCTAACCAAAGAGACGTCCAGGGCCCTGGCTAACAATAAACGATTGTGAGAGCCAGTTGACTTGTACGCGTGCTTTCCGTTTCTCACTTTCAAAGAGTAAAAGATGAAAAGTAGATGAATAATTTATATTAGGAAATATGATAAGGCAGGCCAAAATGAGAGGAAATAAAAGTAAAGGCATTATTCCAGGAGGAAAACATGAACATAAACAAAGCAATAGAAAAAGCAAGTCTGTTTTCAAAGCCAGATGTGGTTGTTAGAAAGTTTTTTCTTGCCCTGGGTTCATCCCCCGCCTCCTGCAATTCTACTCTGCGCAGCGTCTGTCTTTTGAATGGTATATAATCCTGACAATGCTGGGAAAAAGGCATTTCTGTCCACATTTTACTGGTTAAGTCTTGAAGCTTGAGGGGGTCACATGATTTGCCTGTTGCCACCCAACCAAATGGGAAGGAACCAGGGTGTGAACCCAAGTCTGTCTTATGCTACAGCTCTTTATCCAACTCTCTGCTGCCTTGGGTCCAATGCCTACTTCTCTCTTCCCACAAGCGCCCTTCACAATTTCTAAAACAACCTTGGACTCCCCACCTCTTCCCCGCTCCCAGACTCATGCTCTGTCACCCACCAGCCCCAGCCCCTTCATCACTCAGCATGACATGGTTTCAAATCTCTGCATCTTCTTCCCTGAATACATTCCAATTTGCCCAAATCCCCTTTAACATATGAGGCCAGGAGCTGGACACCAGTTTTCAGATCCAGACTGATGAGCTGACCAAAGCAAAACCTGCAGGGATTTCTCTCTTGCTTTGATGAGGAATCAGAGCTGACCGGAGCGCAGTTTAGGATGGATTCATGAGCTCTGCTGACAGCTGCAGCCCAGAGCCAGCCCGGGTGGGTGCACACTCAGCTAAAGTGCCCCGGAGCTTTGGACCCGGCCTCTGCTAAGCCATCTCTCCTTTTCCTACACTTGAACAGCTTATTGTTTTGAACCTCAATTCAGAATTTTCTCTCTACTGATTTCAATTCCATCTGACACATACCCACTGAGCTAGGCACAATGGCTAGTTGCTGGGGAGCCCAGTTAACAAGGCATTATTCATCCCCACACTGTTTTGATTAACAAGGCATTAATGATCTCCACAAAGAGACACTGCTTTGCCAAAGGTCCGTCTAGTCAAAGCTATGGTTTTTCCAGTAGTCATGTATGGATGTGAGAGTTGAACTATAAAGAAAGCTGAGCAGCAAAAAATTGGTGCTTTTGAACTGTGGTGTTGGAAAAGACTCTTGAGAGTCCCTTGGACAGCAAGGAGATCCAACCAGTCCATCCTAAAGGAAATCAGTCCTGAGTGTTCATTGGAAGGACTGACGTTGAAGCTGAAACTCCAATACTTTGGCCACCTGATGCAAAGAACTGACTCCTTGGAAAATACCCTGATGCTGGAAAAGATTGAAGGCAGGAGAAGAAGGGGACAACAGAGGATGAGATGATTGGATGGCATCACCGACTCAATGGACGTGAGTTTGAGTAAGCTCTGGGAGTTGGTGATGGACAGGGAAGACTGGCGGGCTGCAGTCCTTGGGGTCACGAAGAGTCGGACACGACTAAACAACTGAACTGAACTGAACACTGTTTTTGTTTTCCAGGCTCAGGTCGGCTCAGAGCCCCTCAAGGAGCTCCCTGCCCCCACCCCACATTGCCCCTCAGGGGGCCTGGGACACCCTGCACTCTGTCCACTGCCTGGCCTTCCTCAAGAACAGAGCCACACCTTGCAAACCACCAAGCCTCTGGAGTGGTTTCTGAGTTGACCATCACTGCACCAGGCAGGGTGTTTTTGTTAGTGATTGAACAGCTGCCAAGAACATTTCGAGAGATGATTTACTCATTCTCTGAGGGTTGTTTACATCAGAGCTCTCTGTTTCCTTCAGAGCCTGTGCCTCCCATGGAAAACCTGTCACCATTTGTGATCTGAGAGGAGCCTGCTTGCCTGAAGGAAGAAACTGCATATATTTTTTTTTCTTTTTTTTTTCCCACACAGTGAATAATGCCATGTTTTCTTACTTGCCCAAGGGGTGTTCTCCTGGCCTGGAAATGAATGTGGATGTACCAGGGGCATAAGCTGACCCAGGCCAGGACCCTGCCCCAGTGAAAGATTCTCCATAGTTTGAGGTGCTATTTCATGGTACCTATACCCTCTGGCAAGCTGATAGTGCCTGGGTTGAGTTCTGAAAGATTTAATTCTTTAAGGACAGGAGATCACGGTATAATTCTGTGTGTGTGTGCTCAGTGGTGTCTGACTCTTTGAAACCCTGTGGAACTGCCAGGCTCTTCTGTCCAAGGGATTTTCCAGGCGAGAATACTGGAGCAGGTTGCCATTTCCTACTCGAGAGACTCTTCCCGACCAGGGATCGAACTCTCATCTCTTGTATCTCCTGCATTGGCAGGCAGATTCTTTACCACTGCGCCACCTGGGAAACCCAGGATAATCCTAGTCCTTTCCAATTAGTCAACGCAAAGCTTGAGTTTTGGCTAAACTGACTTGAAATTTGGTTTGGTATAAAGCATGGCTACATGGGACTTCCTTGTCGATCCAGTGGTTAATAAGACTCTGTGCTCCCAATGCAAGAGGCTCAGGTTCAATTCCTGATCAGTGAACTAAGATCCCACATGCGGCTTGGTGATACAGCAAAAAATGAAATGAGGTAAGATAAGACAAAATAAAATAAAGCATGGCTACATGGTGGTATGATAAGAGCTCTAAGCTGGGTTCAAACTCTAGTACTAACTGACTGTATGACCTTGGACAAGTTGTTTATACTCTCTGGGCCCCAGTTTCCTCATCTACTACAGTAAGAGGATTAATATACAGGCTCTCCAAAGGCATTTCAGACTGTGACATAATGTAGTATTATGGATTATAAGCATGGCTGCAGAGCCAGAGTGCCTAGGTTTATACCCTGGCCCTGCCATTTACCAGTTGCATGACCTGAGGCAAGTGTACTTAAGTTCTCTAAGCCTCAGTTTCCTCTTTGTAAAATGGTTATAATGCTAGTACTTAGCGAGTTTGATCCCTGGGTTGGGAAGATCCCCTGGAGAAGGAACCCACTTCAGTATTCTGGCCTGGAAAATCCCATGGACAGAGGAGCCTGGGGTTGCAAAGTGTTGGACATGACTGAGCAACTTCATTTTCACTTTCAGTTGGTGATGGTGCTCTTGTTGCTTTTATTTTTAATTACCACCTGAGCCTAGCCTTCACTATCAATAGTAAAATAAGCTGCTTTTGAGACAGTCAAGGACATGGAGACTTTGTGTCTCCAAACATTCCTCTGGCAGAGGTTATCTGTAGGTTGAGGTCCTGCACAGCAGAAATGGGGGCTGACACCCATGTCCCCCAGCCCAAAAGAGCCAGGGACTTTGATTCAGAATGCTACTGTCAGGTCCCGAGTTTGCATGAACACCTGAAACTGTTTTACAGGCTAGATCCAAGAGAGCTCTCCTTCCTTCAGTACAGCCCACACTCCCAGCCGCTCCGAGTGACCCAGCAGGGGTGAGGGAACCTCCTCCAACGCTTTCCAGACTGTACCAATCCCACAAGGAAGCCCCTGGGCGTGCAGCCGCTCCTCACTTCCTGCTCCACCAGTTTTTCAGCCTAAGGTGAGCTCTCTCTGGAAAGGCCTTTCTTCCCCTGGAAAAGGCCTGTCGAGATGGTGGTGACAAAAAGTGAAGAAATGTCAAGCTTCTGGCATTGCTAACCAACTGAGCTTTGAACAGGAAGGCAAGAAATGAAAAGTCCTGATGACTTTTTCCCGACCCTTAAGTACTGCCCATTGAGGTCATTTCAGGACAAGCCTGATGGCTTTCTGGGCACTGCTTCTTGCTCTTGCTAATTTACCTTGTACATCAAATAGCTCAAGGGAGGCCCATAAATGGCAATGCTCTCTTCCCAGACTGAGATCTCAATTTATTGAGTGGTCAGCCAAAAGTTGGATTTTTTTTTTTCACTGTGCTGGGTCTCTGTTGTGGCGCACGAGCTTTTCTCGAGTTGCAGCGCACAGGCTCCCTAGCTGTGGTGCGGGCTCTCGAGCACGCAGCCTCGGTAGTTGCAGCGCACAGGTTCTCTAGTTGCAACATGCCGGCTTAGTTGCCCTGTGGCATGTAGGATCTTCGCTCCCTGATCAGAGATCAAACCCGCATCTCCTGCATCGGAAGGCGGATTCTTAACCGCTGGACCACCAGAGAAGTCCCTGAAGCTGGAACTTTATTACTGAAAAGGCTGATACAGGAGGACAAGGCTGAGGTATACCACAAAGGACTTCCGTATAATGAACCCAGAAGTGAATGGACACCCCAGCCACAGCCGTGGACCACCATGGCTCCTCACCCTGATGCCTGCCCTGGTCACTCTGCCTGGTCACTCAGCCCTAGGAGGAAAAGGGCGAGCTGCACATGTCTACTTCCTTGTCCCAAACATGCCCGTCGAGGAAGAAGCCAGGAGGGTTGTAGAAACTTGTCCTCTGCGTGGAGGGGAACATCAAAAGTGGGGAATAAGTGTTCCCGCCAACAGCCTTCTGTGCGCTTTGTCAAATCCACCCCAACCTTCCACTCTCTGGTTCCTCGGCCTTCCTTGGTGACCCTGGTCCATGTCAGCGGCTTGTGTTCCACTGAAGTGTAAGATCTTCAAGGGCCAACACAGTCATCTTCATCCACGCAGTGCCTCAGTGTGTTGGCTACGGGACTCTGCCGTCTGCTAGCCCTGTGGCTTTATACCAGTTATTAGCCTTTCTCTGTGGGCCTTAATTTCCTTTCTGTGAATGGTACAATAAGACCTACCTCACAGGCTGGTGTCAAGATTATTTGAGATCACTGTTGGAACAGAACCAGAGCTATAGTTTCCATGAGAAGGATGATGGTGCTGGTGAGGATGATCTGTATTGCCAAAATTTGGCAAAGGCTCATTAATGGAAGGGGATAAAGTGGAACCAGAGGGCCTGCCCTGCTCCGTCTCTTTTGCTTGAACAGCCTCCCACATATTCTCTGGCAGCTGCCCACCCTCATCTGCCCCCTTCCCTGATGGCAGGCCAGACCAGGGCCCCAGGCCTCACCAGGACCCGTGTATCCCAGGGACCAGCAGCCACAGCAAGTAAAGATGAGGGCATCTCAAAGGATATTGCCCTTGACCTGTGGGTCAAGCTCCCCTGGATCAGATAATGTAACTCAAAAGAAATGAGAGGTGAGCCTTGAGACCCCTGTTGCCTATGAGTGATGACGTTGGCCAAGACACAGACCTGGAACACCTGACCCCAAGTTCCAAAGTCTGCTCCCGGAAGCCACAGGGCCCCAGAATGGGATAGCTGAAAACCAATCTCCTTACTGAGCTCAAAGGTTGGGGGCCTCGGGGAGCCTCCTGTAGAGACAGCTGTAGTGGCAGCACAGTTTCCTGACTGAGTCCGTGAAGCTGATTTCCAACAACAGAAAAGTCAGTAACCTGGGGACCAGAGTTGAAACACAGGATGACCTGGACCAGCTCCAGGCCCAGTCCTAAACCAGCCCAGCCCTGGACCTAGCCCAAGCCCGAGCAAGGCTTCTCGATCAGGCCCAGCACCAAAATCCCTCCTTCCCAAGCTCAGGCAGACTCCTGGGCCAGAGGGGTGGGTTTGCACATCTGGGTCCCACAAGTGCAGAATCACTAAGCGATTAAACTCGCCTTTTATTGTGGCCCTGAGGATTGTAAATAACCAGGCCTGACATATGGGTCATTCCTGAGACTCCCGCTTCATTGCTTTTAAGAGTCCCTTGGTGGTCAAGAATTTCAAAGCCGCTAACTCCATGGTATATCAAAGTGGAATAAATTCCTCTGAATGGTCCTCAGGTGAGCCCCAGTGTTGAGCAAATACCTCTGGGTTTCCTCTTGAAGGACCCAAGACTGACCTCTGGTGGTCTCTTAGACCAGCTAAAACACCTCCATTCCCCATGTCCATGCTTGGACTCTGCTGTCTAACTCTGACTCCTTCTTGCTCTCTCTGACTCTGACTCCTTCTCACTCTCTGTGTATCTCTCTGTTTTGGTCTTTCTCTATTTCTGTGTATATCTGTATATAGTGTATTTCTTTCTGTGTCTCCCTCCCTTCTCCTCATGAGGCTCCCAAACCCTTAGAAATGGAGGTGCAATAAGATTTTAGAATGAGACTTTTGCCTTAGTTTCAACCTAGGCACCAATATGTGAGAAAACAAATAGGGAGATACCACATACCAAAATGACTATAAAACTCAACTCTCCAAATATGCAAACTAACTAAGGAAATAGTCCTTGAGGAATTTGTTCATTAACCTTTCAGAGCCCCTTAGTCAGTTTCAAAAGAAAGTTGTCACTAACTTTCCCAGCTTCGTTTGCATCACACACCCATCCCTCCTGTGTAGTACTGCTGAAAACTGCTCATTTCTGCACCCCAGCAAGCTGGAGGCTGTCAGAACTCTACACCTGGCTTTATCCTGACATTTCTCCTTAGAATCCCTTTCCCTATCTTGCTTCTCAAAATTCTGTTTATCCTTGAACACTAGCCTCAAATGCCTGACCTTCCTAAAGCCATCCCTGACCCCCCAGAAGTGACCTGTGCTCTCCTCTCATCTCCCACCTGCGCTTTTAGCATAGCTGTCAGTTCTTTGCCCCTGGTGTCAGAGTGTGTGAGCGCACCTGTCCTCCCTCCCAGCCTCTGGGATCTTCCGGGCATGAGCTGCATATGGGCAGTGCCTGTCAGAGTACATGCACGTTGGTAAGTGCCTGGCAAACGAGCTAGTGAATGGATCCTATTGGCAGGCGTTCTACCATTCTTAAAGAAGGACTGATGGCTCTTAAAGATTCTCTCAAGGTTTTTGCTAAAAGCCTGCTGCTGCTACTGCTGCTAAGTCACTTTAGTCGTGTCCGACTCTGTGCAGCCCCATAGACGGCAGCCCACCAGGCTCCCCCGTCCCTGGGATTCTCCAGGCAAGAACACTGGAGTGGGTTGCCATTTCCTTCTCCAATGCATGAAAGCGAAAAATGAAAGGGAAGTCGCTCAATCATGTCCGATTCTTTGCGACCCCATGGACTGCAGCCTACCAGGCTCCTCTGTCCATGGGATTTTCCAGGCAAGAGTACTGGAGTGGGGTGCCATCGCTTTCTCTGAAAAGCCTGCAGGCTTTGACTTTAATTTTTAGTTGAATTTTATAGATAAATATAGAATCACATGCATTTGTAGAAATAATACAGAGAGATATTTTGTACACTTTTCCAGTTTCCCCCAGGGATAACAAAACATTTTATTTTGTTTTTCAAAACTACAGCATAATATCAAAGCTAGCACATTGATATTTATATAATTTACCCATCTTATTCTAACTTCCTCAGTTTTACTTGTTCTCATTTGTGTGTCTATGTGTCTGTGTGTGTGTGTAAGTTCCATACAATTTTGTCACCTGTGTAGGATCATGCAGGCTTCCCAGGTGGCACAGTGGTTAAAAAAAAAAAAAAAAAACCCGCCTGCCAATGCAGGAAACATGAGTCATGGGTTCAATTCCTGGGTCAGGGAGATCCCATGGAGCAGGAAATGGCAGCCCACTCCAGTATTCTTGCCTGGAAAATTCCATGGACAGAGTCTAGTGGGGTACAAACCATAGGGTCACAGAGCTGGGCACGACTGAGCTACTGAGCACACACACATGTGTGTAGGAACATGAACCCACCACCTGAGTCAAAACAACGAATAGTTCCAACAAAGCAAGAATCCTTCATTTACCCTTTTATAATCACACCCACCTCCCTCCCGCGTCTCTCTTCCCCCAGCTCTATCCTCTGAAAACCACAAATCTGTCTTCTCATTTCTAAAATGTTTTCATTTCAGGCATGTTTTATAAATCGAATCATACAGTATGTAACATTTTGGTAGTGGATGGATTTTTGCTCATCAGAATTCCTTTGCAGATTTACCCAAGTTGTTGCTTGTCAACGGTCTCTTTCTTTCACCACTGAGCAGTATTTCATCATATGTATGAACCACAGTTTGCTTAACCATTCACCTGTTGAAGGACATCTGGGTTGAGTTTAGTTTTTGGCTTTTACGAAAAAGCTCCTATAAACGTGTGCCCACTTTTGTGTGAACATTGTCTTCATTTCTCTGGACAAATGTCCAAGAGTATAATTGTTGGGTTGTACACTAGTTTTAACTTTTAAGAAACTGTCAAACTGCTTTCCAGAGTGGTTGTACCATTATTTTGGCATTATATATTCAACCCATTTTCTAATTGGACTGTTTGACTTTCTACTGTTGAGTTTTAAGTGTTCTTTGTATACTCTGGATGCTAGTCCTTTGTCAAACATGTGGTATGCAAATATTTTCCCCCAATCTATAGTTTTCTCTTATCCTCTTCACATAGGCTTTCACAGAGAAAAAGTGTATAATTGTGAAAGTGTCTAATTTATCCATTTTCTTTTTTCCTTCTTTTCAAATTTATTATATTATTATTTTATTTTATTGAAGTTTACTTGACATACAATATTATATGTTACAGGTATAAAATATAGTGATTCACCATGTTTAAAGGTTATACTCCATTCGTAGCTAATTTATCCATTTTGTGCTCTTGACATCAAGTTTGGGAACCCTTTGCCTACCCCTAGATCCTCAAGATTGTCTCATGTGTTTCTTTCTAAAAGCTTTATCTCCTACATTTTCCCACTTTAATTTTTCTATAAAGTATGAGACTTTGATTGAGGTTCTTTTTTTTCTTCTTTTTCTTTTCTTTCTTTCTTTTTTTTTTTTTTTTTGCCTATCAATGGCCAATTGCTCCACTACTATTTGTTGAAAAGGCTATTTAGCTTTCATTTTAATCTAGGCTAAATCAAGGGTACTTGAGGTTTATAATTATTCCCCCCACATACACACACACACACACACACACACACACAGGAGTAAATAGCATAGAGTTTGTCAACAGTCAACAAAGTATACATATTTATAGCCAGTTACTAACCACCTTTAATAGTGATATTAAACTTTTTTCCAAAAAAAAATATGCAATGCATGTCATAGTTAAAGGTCTAACATCCATAATATACAAAGAACTCTTAAAAATTGAGGACACAGGGCCCAAACACCTGATAGACAAATGGGCAACGTTCATGAACAGATAATTTATCCCCACAAAATATTAAATGGTTCTGAAGTTTATAAGAAGTCATTCGAGTCATAAAAAGAGAAATGCAATTTAAAACTACACTGAAATACCGTTTATCTTCTATCAAAATAGCAAAAATTTAAAACTGGCACCACATTGTATTGGCAAGGATGAGGAGAAATGAACCCTTTCATCCACTGCTGATAGGAGTGCAAAATTGTGCAGCCTTATGGAGGGGAATTTGGCAGCATTTAGCAAAACTATATATGCATTTACCTTTTCTTCCAGAAATCCACTTCTAGGAATTTACTTTAAAAATACACCTGCAACAATACAAACTGATACATGCATGTCTATTCACTGCAGCATTATTTGTAATTGCAAAATGTTGGAAACCACTTAAGTGTTCATGCGTGGAAGATGAGTTGAATCAACTAAATTGTATCCATACAATGGAGTACTGTGTGTGCAGTGGTAAAAGACAATAGACCTGCTTTCTGTGAAGTGATATGGAGTGAGTTCCAGAACATATTTTGTAAGTAAAAAAGCACACAGCAAAAGGCTATATATAGTATTCTTAATTTTGTGTGAGAAGAGGAAATAAGAAATTTTCTTGTGATTGCTTACTTAATTGCGAAAGGAAATTGAGAAAAGACAAACCAGAAACTAACAAGAGTTGTTACCTACAGGGGTGGATGGGAACCAAGTGGATAAGGGAGTAATACTTCAGTGAGAGTAATTTTTTACATAGTTTGGAGTTTGGAATCACGTTAATGTTTTAAACATTAAAAAAACATTAGTCAAATCAATATGGATGTCAGTTTGAAAACTCTAAAGTGGAATACAAACAGAAAAAAAAAAAAAAAAACAAAAAAAAATGAACCTAACCATAATTTAAAAGTCACATAAGTGAAGGAGAAAAAAACAAGATAATAACACATTCAAGTAAGTTTGTTTTTATTTTGAATTGGAGGATAATTGCTTAACAATGTTACATTGATTTCTGCTGTGCGACAACATAAATCGGTTATAAGTATATGTATATCCCCTCCCTCTTGAGCCTCCCTCCCACCACCCCATCCCACCTCTCAAAGTAAGTTTTAAGCACAGTGCTTTGACTGTGTACCTTCAATATGAAGGGGGGAAAGAAACCTGTAAATAAATAATTTTACTATAGGCTTGGTTCTTGCAGTGGTATGGGTTAGCAATTCTGAAACCATTTTCTGTGAAAAATATGATTGAGCAAATGCATAAATAGATTGAAATGATGGGTGCCAGGCTTCTCACTGTAAGAGACAGCTCTTACAAACGTGGAAAGGGAGAAGCTTAGGGTGAACCCTGTTGTGTAGGATTGGAATTAGTGGTATGACATAGAGAGAGAGAGAGAGCTATGCGTGTGTGTATGTTTCCTAGATCTTTAAGCTGAAAGGTGCTAGAAGCAATAATGTGCCAGTAACAATGAACGTGTCTACTGCTTGCACCTTATAAAAATTCTATCTTATAATAGGATAAGGAACCAGGGTTCCTTGGAGAAATGGTTGATTCCAAGGTTGAGAGAAGAACTTAGAGCATCTTGTCACAGAAAGTAAAGAAATGCTCAGAAAATTATAGAAACATATCAAAAAATATAGGAACCAACTTTCAGGGGCTCCCTCCAGCTAGCTAAATCTGGGTCAATGTGAGTTAGAAAAATCACCGTTTTGCATTCATCATAGTAATAATAGATTCAAGTAGGAATTAGCAATGGATGCTAGAATTATCAATGGTGATACAATAAAGAGACTATTATATGATAAAAAGTTTCTTTCCACAAATTGTTGTTGTTGTTTAGTCACGAAGTCATGTCCAGCTCTTTTTGACCCCAGGGACTGCAGCATGCCAGGCTTCCCTGTCCTTCACTAACTTCTGGAGTGTGGTCAGACTCATGTCCATTTGGTGCACTTATGTCCATTGAGTCGGTGATGCCATCCAACCATCTCGTACTCTGTTGTCCCCTTCTCCTCTTGCCCTCAATCTTTCCCAGCATCAGGGTCTTTTCCAAAGAGTCAGCCCTTTGCATCAGGCGGCCAAAGATAAAGGCTACCATCACCAGTAATGGGAAGAAGCAACACCATGTCCCTTCCAATGCAACGTCCAGAAAACGACGCAGTATCATTTCTGTGATATTCAAGCTAAAAATGCATGATCTGAGTTTCATCATGAGGAAACACTATCCAAACCCAAATTGAGGGGTAATTTACAAAATAACTGACCTGTACTCTTCAAAAATGTCAGGGCCAAAAAAGACAAAAGCTGAGGAAATATTCCAAATTAAGGAAGACTGGAGAGACATGGCAAATAAATGCAATGTGTGAACCTGGATCAGATCCCAGACCAGGAAAAAAATAGTTATAAAGACAATTGACAAAATTTGAATTTGGACTGTGATTTGGGTGACAGCATTTTGTCCATGTTACATTTCCCAATTTTGATAATTGTACTGTAGTATAAATTACAAATTACACAATATCCTCATTCTTAAAAAAATATACACCAACATACTTAGGGGTAAAGGGATATAATTAATGCCTGCTGCTGCTGCTTAGTGGCTTCAGTCATGTCCAGCTCTGTGATGTTATGGACTGTAACCCACCAGGTTCCTCTGTCCATGGGGATTCTCCAGGCAAGAGTACTGCAGTGGGTTGCCATGCCGTCCTCCAGGGAATCTTCCTAACCCAGGGATTGAACCTAGGTCTCCTGCATTGCCAGCAGATTCTTTACCACTGAGCCACAGGGAAACCCATAATTAATGCCAGCTTACACTTGAGAGTCCCTTGGACTTCAAGGAGATCCAACCAGTCCATTCTAAAGGAAATCAGTCCTGGGTGTTCTTTGGAAGAAATGATGCTAAAGCTGAAACTCCAATACTTTGGTCACCTCATGCGAAGAACTGACTCATTGGAAAAGACCCTGATGCTGGGAAAGATTGAAGGCAGGAGGAGAAGGGGATGACAGAGGTTGAGATGGCTGGATGGCATCACCTACTCAATGGACATGAGTTTGAGTGAACTCCGGGAGTTGGTGATGGACAGGGAGGCCTGGCGTGCTGCAATTCATGGGGTCGCAAAGAGTCGGACACGACTGAGTGACTGAACTGAACTACCCTCAAATGGTTCAGCTATGTTTGTATTTAGAAAAAGAGAACAGTGATTATGCAAATGGGTCCTTGGTATTATTGCAATTTTCTGAACATTTAAAATTATATCAAAACTGAGAGTGTCAAAAAATATTTTTCAGCCAGTAAAATACTTTCTTAAAGGAAGTTCAATCAGAGTTATTTTGAATGAAATGTTGGATGTTAGATCCAGACATCTGGATGTTTCTCTGAGTACATGGATTCAAGTTCAAAATTTGTTTGCAAGTCTACCTTGCTTTTATCTTACGCCCCCTACCTGTAGGTGAAGTTACGGAGCTTTTGTCTGCTCAGCTCTTCTTACCCCCACCCTTTATCAACTGAATAAACTGCCTTTATCTTGTATAGCACTAGCCTAGGATGGAAGCCCCTGAAAACAACAGCAAAGGGGTTGAGCAAGAAGATCCTCTGCTAATTTTCCAAGGCTATGGCTGGGATGGACTGAGGTCTCCCCAGGAGCTCTCATCAATAACAATCACATATGTAAATCAAAAAGGAGCTGAGCCACTATGCTCCTGGAGAATGAAAGGGGGAAAAGAATATTGGTTCATGTCTGGACTGATTCTAAAATATATGGGAATGAAAGTCTTGGGGGTGATGAATTTCCGTTTAATGCTGTCACATCTGTGGTCCTGAGGTTTAACCTCTGATTTTTGGCTGTAAAACCGACATTATTTCTGCAAACTTGACACCAGATGCTGTCAGGGAGATATAGCTGAAGTGATAAAAATCTATTTAACAGATTTAGTGAAGCAAATACAAACTAATTAACAATTTTGGAATTGGGATTAAACACTAATTCTTTTAAACCATAAAAACTGAGATGAAAAAAAAAAATGCCCTGTCTCTGTATAACTCAAAGAAGCCATCTGTTTGTCATTGAGAAAATGGCCCAATTGATAGATTTGGAACAAATTCCAACATATTTTTTATCTGGATTGGAATGCATATGGACAGCCATCCCATAAAGAAGGCACATTACTTTCTGGCTAACATGTCGATCTGGGCTTCCCTGAAGCTCCAGAAAACAAGTTATTTGTTTACTAACTCAGAATTGAGGAGACAACGAATAAAGCAATCTCTTTATAAATTCTGCTTCAGACATATGGTTCCAACCATTAGGAAGGAAAGATGGCCCGAGGTTCCTTCTAACTTTATTGTGCGGCAGCCGTGGATGGGACACGGCTCTTTGGCTTCAGTGTCATCTTTCAGTGGTGGTAGGCGGGGGGGAGGCTGCTGCTCATCTGCTACTGTTCTTAGGCTTTCCAAATTAAGTGGAGCTGGAGCTATGAGACTGTAGAAACGGAACTTGCTGCCCTCCCATCCCCCCACCTGGACACTCGAGGCCTCAACAAGCAGTCTAATTCTAGAACATATGCTCTATATTAATCCCACCCTAATCAGGGTTGGGTGATGGGGGAGAATTATGTTTGCTCTGGCCCCAAAATCAGTGGATTGCTCATCAAATTAGTCTGACCATTAACCCTAATCTGAGTGGCTCCTGAGAAGACCTCAGATCTCTTATGAGTTACTTGAGGGTGGAGAATTTGAAATCCCTGATGCCCAGCCCAAAGGCCTGCATGTATTAATGCTCAGTTAACAAGAGTAACAGGGACTTCCCTGGTGGTCCATTGGTTAAAACCATGCTTCCAATGCAGGGGGTACAGGTTCAATCCCCCATTGAGGAACTAAGATTCCACAAGCCATGTGGGGCAGCCAAATAAAGAATAACAATAATAATAAATTGCAGCTTAGTGCCTACTATATGCTGACACTGTGTTACCTCATTTAGTTCTCTCAACAACAGTATGAAATAGGTACTCGTATGATTCCTATTTTGGGGCTTCCCTGGTAGCTCAGTCAGTAAAGAATCCACCTGCCACGAAGGAGACACAGGCTCAGTTCCTAGGTCAGGAAGATCCCCTGGAGGAGGAAATGGCAACCCACTCCAGTATTCTTGCCTGGGGAATCCCATGGACGGAGAAGCCTGCAGGTTACAGTCCACGGGGTTGCAAGAGTCGGACATGACTTAGCAACTAAACCACCACCACCATGATCCCTATTTTACAGATAAGAAAACTAAGACTAGGAAAATCGAGCAGTTTTACTAAGGTTATACAGCTCCTGAGTATTAAGACAAAGTTAAAATTCAGGCTGTGTGAATTCAGAACTAACTCCCATGCATATTCTCTTGTATGTGTATACAAGATCATTCAATCATTCACACCCCAATTCATTTTAAAATACATGTGAGCTGCTTGTTTAACTTCTATGCAGAGTACATCATGAGAAGAAACACAAGCTGGAATCAAGATTGCCGGGAGAAATATCAATAACCTCAGATATGCGGATGATACCACCCTTATGGCAGAAAGTGAAGAGGAGCTAAAAAGCCTCTTGATGAAAGTGAAAGAGGAGAGTGAAAAAGTTGGCTTAAAGCTCAACATTCAGAAAACAAAGATCATGGCATCCAGTCCCATCACTTCATGGGAAATAGATGGGGAATCAGTGGAAACAGTGTCAGACTTTATTTTGGGGGGCTCCAAAATCACTGCAGATGGTGACTGCAGCCATGAAATTAAAAGACACTTATTCCTTGGAAGAAAAGTTATGACCAACCTAGATAGCATATTCAAAAGCAGAGACATTACTTTGCCAACAAAGGTCCATCTAGTCAAGGCTATGGTTTTTCCTGTGGTCATGTATGGATGTGAGCGTTGGACTGTGAAGAAGGCTGAGCGTTGAAGAATTGATGCTTTTGAACTGTGGTGTTGGAGAAGACGCTTGAGAGTCCCTTGGACTGCAAGGAGATCCAACCAGTCCATTCTAAAGGAGATGTTCTCCTGGGTGTTCTTTGAAAGGAATGATGCTGAAGCTGAAACTCCAGTACTTTGGCCACCTCATGAGAAGAGTTGACTCATTGGAAAAGACTCTGATGCTGGGAGGGATTGGGGGCAGGAGGAGAAGGGGACAACAGAGGATGAGATGGCTGGATGGCATCACTGACTCGATGGATGTGAATCTGAGTGAACTCTGAGAGTTGGTGATGGACAGGGAGGCCTGGCGTGCTGCGATTCATGGGGTCGCAGAGTCAGACACGACTGAGCGACTGAACTGAACTGAAGATTATTTTGCAGAAATATAACCAGTACCACTAAACTGAGACTACTGAGTTTTATGGGAAATAAGGGTAGAAAGGTCATGTTAATAAGAGCATTGGGAGTTGAAGTTGGCAGCAGCACTTAAGGAGGAGTTTGAAGTACTCTTTGAGGTTTGGTACTTGGATTGTTGGAGCAGGCAGACCTATGGGCAATCAGCTCTGGGAGGTAAGAGAAAACCCATCTTGGCTGTGGTTATACTGACCACTGATGCTGCTGCTGCTAAGTCACTTCAGTCGTGTCTGACTCTGTGCAACCCCATGGACTGCAGCCCACCAGGCTCCTCCTTCCATGGGATTTTCCAGGCAAGAGTACTGGAGTGAGGTGATACTGACCACTAATGGGCCATAGAAGGTGAGCTGCAGGTGAATGAAGCCTGTTAATCGGACCCTGGGGAAGGCTCCATGGATCAGGTGTTATACAGCCTCAGCCCAGGCAAGTCAGTGTTTGAAGGCTGAAAAACCACGTTTCAATAACAACTCAAAATGTTTTGCTGGGTTTGGGGGTTAGTGCTGCCAGTCACAGAGCAGTTCAAATTCTTTTCATCTGCCCAGCTTGTAAAAGGCAAAGAGCTCGTGGGTCCCTAGTAGCTGCTTGAACATTTCCTTGGTCAGAGTTCCTTCCTTACTCTGAAACATCCTTTATAACCAGAAGCTATTCCAGAAGGCAGTTTTCTTGGGCCCTCCCAATGGCAATTAGCTAAAATTCTCCTGATGATAAACATACACAATCAAACATAGAAATGGCTGAAAATTTATTCAGACTAGGGTTTCCAATCTGTGTTTCTGAACAACGAGTGGTCAGATTCCACTACATAAACCACCCAATCCTATGCCCAGCAGTAGGCAGGATGACAAGCCCTCACCGGGGGAGGTCTGGCAACACACAGTCAGATGCAGAATGAGAGCCGAGCATCAGAACGCATGTGAATAGATGAGCTGCTTCCATTTCCCCAGTAAATCTGAGAGCAGACCAGCTTTGAGGAGACAGAGATTAAAGTAGATAGAAACTAATCTGGGCATCGTCTGACAGTTTAAGTTCCTGGTGTTCCCCTCCATTTCCCATAACAGTGAGACAGTCATCCCATCAGGCTTTTCACATTCGTGTTTCTCAGACTACACCCTAGAGATGTTTTCTCTAGGTTCATGAGGTTTTAGCTTTTTAAAAAAATTTTGTGTTTTCATTTTGATGAAAATCTAAAAATGATCAATCTAAGAATCCTGTGGATCAACTGGCTGACAAGCTCAACCACAGAATTTCCATATCCGCGTGTAGGTTTGTGTTTGTGACAGCAGAGGGGACAACCAGTACTGCTTTACTTGTCTCAGGCTAATGGAAAGTGAGCAAGACACACCTCCACACAAACAATGCGATCACTGTTGGCCGAAGAACAAACACCCTTGCTACGTACTGTAGAAACAAAGGCATCACGATCCTTACTGGGTTGGCCAAAAAGTTCGAACCTGAATGAACGTTTTGGTCAACTCAGTATAAGGGAGGCTATTTAGAGGAATGTTGTTAGCTTTGTTCATTTGTTGACACTTTATAAATTTGGAAAAGGTTTATCTGAACAGTAGTGTTTGCAGTGTCGTTTATACCTAAATGTACATATTTGTTTCGGTCTTTAAGGTGATTACCCGTAGGTTAATGTCTGCACATATTTGAGTTAATTACGGTAAGAAAATAACTGGTTAGCCTTTTTTCATTAAAAAGGGTCTATGCATCACGTAAGCTTGCATGCGTGCTACGTCACTTCAGTCGTGCCTGACTCTTTGCGACTCCATGGACCGTGGCCCACCAGGCTCTTCTGTCCATGGGATTCTCCAGGCAAGGACACTGGAGTGGGTGCTTCTTTTACTGGTGGCACCACCTAGGAAGCCCCATTTAAGCTTGGAGCACTATTATTTTCTGAATATTACATCATCAATTTCACTAACACAGTACCGTTTTCCCTCTATCGGCCAGTGGGTGTTGGAAATATTTTTGATTGATCAGACTGCCCCGCCTTGTGCCCATCCCCCTGAAGAATGCTGAATGCGCCAGCAGCTTGCATGAAGAAACTGTTCATCTGAGCACTTTGTTCTAAATAGGAACAGAAAGTTCTCGAAGGTCCTCAAGGCAGGTCCTCGAGGGTTAGCATTCGGTGAGAAGGACAAAGCAGAAGCCTCACAGCAGATGGGGTAAGAAGTGGATCCAGAGAGGTGGCAGGACAGCCTTCATGCTCAAACCCACAATATCTTTCCTCCCACCAGTATCTTTCCTCCACAGTATCTTTCCTTCCCCCTGAAAACAGGATTGGCCCCAGAGCCTGAAGGAAGGAGGCTGGGAGGACAGAGCCCAAAGCTGAGGCTTCATTTCCCCCAGCTGTGGAGGGGTGATGGCTAGGAGGCAGGAGCTGGACTAGTGAACTGACAAATCAATGGCTGACTTCAAAGAAAGCAAATTATTTTAGGCATAATTGACTGTGGACAGTGGAAAAACCAAGGCCATCCCAACGAAACATCACCTTGCTTCTGACCTGAGTTGAACTAAAGAAGGGAAGCAGGGATCCACAACAAGAAATTGTTGAAATGTAGAGGCTTTGCCCTTAAGTCCCATGCATGGCCCTTTCAACATGGGCAGCCTGCCCTTGGACAGTGCAGGGACCCGGGAAGGAGGGGCCACCAGGGAGGGGTGACAGTCAAGGCCAATGTTGTCTGTTCTGAGACACAGCTCAGGGTTGCTCCTGCTTATCTTGAAACAAATACTTACAAAATCCGAGAAAATACTGTGAATGAAGAGATGGCCAAGCTCTAAGACACAGATCCACTTGGTTTATATGTAAAACACATATGAATGTTTTTTAATCCCACGAAGAATTATGCTTTCCCACCGTGTTGCATAAGATACTCAAAATCTTTGGGGCCTATATTTCGTTAATGTTCCTGAAGACATAGGTATAGGGAAATACTTCTCTATCATAAGGAGAACAATAGATGATTGTCAAGGTGATTCCAAAGGCAATGGATACACAGTTTAGAGTCAAGAGGCGCTTGAGAATGGTGGAAACTGTGCTGAGCTGAAGAACACTCACTCTGACTACGGCAGGCCCTGCTCACGTCTGCTGAATCTACTGTTTTCTTTGCCTAGGCAAATAGATCTGCTCAGCATTCATTCTAGTAGTCTGCAAAGGAGTGGAGGGTGATGGTTAACGGGCCATCTATTCTTCAAAAGTGGGCCAAGCCTGGCCAATTTATCCAGTTTCATGCTGAGCCTTTTTTTTTTCTGTAATACAGTTTATCAATTGTAGAGTTGAGGATCAGATGTGTTCTGTTTATCAGCTAACAGCCTGTAACAGGTAACAGAGGTAGATTCTCGATGCAGAACATTATGATGTGTCCAAGCCACATGTAATGAGGCCATTCCCACATCTTGGCCAATGGCCCACACTAACACAGCTCTGCTGATGTGAGGATAATGAATTCTATTACATGAAGAACTCAACATAATGGCAGCTATTAATACCTTCTAATATTAATAGGTGGCATCCATCTTATGTAATAGAATCTGTCCACTTAGCAGGCACTTCATTTCACAGCTCTTCCCCTGCTTCCTTCCGTAAGTATCTTCTTACCACACTGACCACTGTCTGCTAGACATGCTCCAATTTGTCATAACTACTGGGGTGGGGACTGGAGGACACACGATAGCACAGAAAACGTAGCCCCATTTAGGGCTGCTAGAGCTCTCCTCTCCTAGAACCTCATCCTTCAGATGTCACTATAGGTGCCACTGCCATCAGGAAGCCTGCCCTGCTTGTCTCCTGAACCTCAATAACAACAAGAACTGAATTCAGCGCCTCCCATCAGGGTTCCCCAGAACTATTGGTTTGTCCATCCCTACCATCACCCTCTGTAAGCTCCTTCCAAGTAGGTTTTGGCATCCCCTGACCAACGCATAGACAGCATGAAGCGATTTAGCAGCAGCGGCAAACAAATGAAAACCTTATTGAATGGATTATGAGATGGATGAATGGATGGATGTGTGGAAAAGTGGATGGATGGATGCTATCTGCCTTTTTAAGAGATTCTATGTAGAGGATGTGTTTTCCAATATGATGGTTTAATAGAGATCTCGCCACAAGATGGCGCTCACAATTTTCTTAATTTAAGGCTTTTTAAAGAAAGTTTTCAAATCTCAAACCTTAAGCTGTCTTAGAATCACGATGTAGGTTTCACAGTCAATTTAACTTATTTACCATACTGTTCATGTTTCTTGTCGCATCACACTTCGCACAATTACAAACATGTTCTTTCCCCTGGGATGTCAAGACACAACCTTGCATTTTGTTTTGACATTGGTTGGGCTACTTTGTGGCTTGCCTGATGGCTGCAGGGTGTGAGAACAATGTCGGTTATTCCCCGGATAGCACAGGAAATGAAGGCTGAGTCCTTCCATGACTCCATTCCCAACAACAGAGTCAGCAGAAAAACCAAACCTTGGCTTGAAATAGCTATTAACCTTTGGATCCATGAATTTTGCCTTAATAAAATAATAACCTCTTACATTCTACAGTGCTTTATGCTGTACAAAGCAATTTCACATCACGATAATAGTTTCTGAGCTCCTGAAAACTATGCCAAGCACTTTAGATGTATTAGACCCTTTTAACCCTCATACCAACCCTATGAGTTAGGTCTTAATACTTCCCATTTTACAGATAATAAAATGAAGGTTTAGAGAAGGGATGTAATTTGCCAGAATGATAAGTGGCAGAGCTATAGCTGGGACACTGGTATGTCTTTACTCCACATTAATTTGTCTCCCATTACCCCCTGTGACTTCAGTGTCAAGAGGATGGTGTTAGACAATAAGGGGGGAAGGGAAAGACACATAGACCTCCCTGTGAGGCACCCAGTATCCTCCAGCACTCATATGTGTGCACACACACACCTCAGAGCAGTTCTATAGGGGAGTAGTCATTACTAGTTTCACGTACCCACAGTGCATACCCACATTGGCCGGGTACAATGCCAAATGCTTTTTCATATATCGCTTCATTTCATCTCTATCTACCTCTGTGAGGAAGGTAGTATTATCCCATTTTACGAAGGAGAAAATTACAGCTCGGATAAATTAAATGGCTTTATCTCGTGTCACAGAGGACCCCAGTGTAAGGGTTGACTCAAACTCAGCTCCATCTGACTTCAAAACTCCATGGCACCCTATGAGGTTGCCAAGGCCACCTGGGTGGGGGTAACATGGGAATTATGGGCAGGACTCCTGGAGCTGCCTCTTTATCTGCTCTAATCCAAACATTCCTCTGGCCTTTTGCACATTCTGTTCCTCTGCTGAAAATGCCCTTCCATACCAAGTCTATCTGAAAAGCTTCTATTTACTGTTCACAGACCCGGCTCAAATGTCATTTCTCCTATGGTGCCTTCTCTGCTGGCCTCATTGCTAAACATACCCGTGCATCCTCATGTCATATGCACTGTCCTTCTGGGTCCCACTGCTCACCACACACACACACACACACACGTGCACACGCACACGTTCAATCTGTGGCTCCCTATTAAACAACATGCGTCCCACTGAATGGTGTCAAACTGTGAACTGTGAACTGGCTGCAAGCTAACAAGCTGGCCCCACTTGCTTGGATGCTAACAGAAGACCAAGGTTCTGTCTTCTTCTCCTTCTCCTCCTTCTCCTTCTGTTTCTTTTTCGTCTTCACTCTCTGTCCTCAGCTCCTCTAACAGTGACCTGCTCATAGCAGGCACTTCGGCATGCATTCATCCCAAGCTGCTTCAGTCATGTCAGACTCTTGGTGACCCTGTGGACTGTAGCCTACCAGGCTCCTCTGTCCATGGAATTCTCCAGGCAAGATTACTGGAGTGCATAGCTATTTCCTCCTTCAGGGGATCTTCCCGACCCAGAGTCCGAACCAGTGTCTCTTACATCTCCTGCATTAGTAGATGGATTCTACACCACCAGCGCCACCTGAGAAGCCCAGGCACTTCAGCAGTGATCACCAAATGACTGAAAGAAAGAGTTCAAAGGAAGGCTGAAGGTCCAAATTGTTGATAATATGTAGCTACGAGACACAGATTATTGGCATATCTGTATGCAAGTGAAGAAGGAAAGGGCAGTGAAGAGCAACACATGCATGGAAAGAGCAGATGGAGTCTGTGAAGACAGGAAGATTCCCGTCAGTGGACCAGGTAGAGGATCATGTGTCTATTGGTAAGCATTAAAATCCCCAGCTAGAAAATTCAGGAATCCCTTGTATACTTTTTTTTAAAATCCCACCTAAGATAGATCCTACGCCAGCCCCCCGACTTGAAGAGCTTTATGTATATTAACTATGTTCATTTTCATACCCTTTGTGACTGCCACAGGAACTGAGCTGAATGTGGCAGCAGTGACCCTCCAGGGCTTCAGAGACCACGTGAGAAAAGCTTGTGCAGCTTTGCCAGTGTCCCTGGACGCTTTGGAGCTTTCCACCAGTAAGAAGCTCAGCTAGCCTGAGGCCACCATGTGCAGAGCTCAGGGAAAGAGAGACGCCTGAAAAGCCCCTCTTGTTTCAGATCCAACTGCCTGAGTGTTCCCAGCCCCTGCCTCAGACTGAAAGGAAGCTTCTGTGTGACCTGAGCCCCTACAGCCACCAGGAGAGGCCGGGAAAGGACTGCAGAACCCTTTCTACTTTCAGATTGCAAAGCAAAATACATGTTATTAGTTTTTCTTCTGAATTATTATCATTAACATACAAAAACTGTAAATATTTAATGGATACAACTTGATGAGTTTGGAAATAAATATATATGCGTGAAACCATCACAACAATCTATGAATAAGTTTATCTGTCATTTACAAAAGTTTCCTCCTACCTCCATTATTGTTATCATTAATTAGTGTGTGGTAAGAATATAACGTGGGCTTCCCAGGTGGCACTAGCGGTAAAGAACCTGCCTGCCAATGCAGGAGACACAAGAGATGCGGGTTCAGTCCCTGGGTTGGGAAGATCCCCTGGAGGAGGGCATGGCTACCCACTCCAGTGTTCTTGCCTGGGAAATCCATGGACAGAGGAGCCTGGCAGGCTACAGCTTTTGATTCAGGGTGTGGCTTTCAATTTTAGATTGGTCAACACCATCGGTCTTTTT
Source organism: Capra hircus (assembly GCF_001704415.2). Lineage (NCBI taxonomy): Eukaryota > Metazoa > Chordata > Mammalia > Artiodactyla > Bovidae > Capra > Capra hircus. Next base: position 40,672,816 of record NC_030822.1, on the reverse strand, counting down.
TTGGTTTTGCTTACTATCATTTGTTTAAGATAGTCCTTCTTAACCAGAAAGCCTTAAAGACATTATTTTATATTTTCTTCCAAAAGTTTTTCAGTTTTGCTTTTCCATTTATATCTTTAGCCTATCTGGAATATATTTTGTTGCATCTGGTAAGAAGTGAGAATATAGATTTATTTTTCCATATAAATAATCTGTTTATTGATAGTCTCTCCTATCTTCACCGGTTTATAATGTCACATCTGCCATGCTTCAATACTCCAAGTACGGGGCTGTTCCTGGGCTCTCCTATTGGTTTATTTTTCTATCCCTCTCCCAATAACACAATTTTTAATAAAAAAATCTGAATAATCTTGTAGAGAAATATCCTATAACCTCCTGTCCAAACCTGCTTCTTCTCCAAAATGATCTTAGACCTACTTTTCTACGTGTATTTTGGGTTTTTGATACTCTATATCAGATCATGGCAATTTTCTTCTAACTGTCTAATAATGTTAATAATAAATGACAACCATATATTAGCAGTATATATTATAAATGACAAGTACTGTTATATATAATAATAAATTTGAATAAATTTATAGAACTATTTTTCTGCATTAAGAAAATCAAATGAATTTTAATTTGTTAATGAGATGTATTACATGAACATATTCTCTCATACTGAACACTCAAATTCCAGAGATAAACCCTACCTGTGTTATTTTTTCTTAATACAACTGGTTTACCTAGAATTTTTGCATCTATGTTAATAGCGATTACTCCATATATGTTTCTTTTTTATCCTTGTCGATTTTTCAGTTAAATAGCTCACAAATGGTAGTTTTCTCTCTTTTTGCATTATCTAGATTAGTTTAAATGGGATTATCCAATTTTTGAAGACTGGAACCCTTCTGTAAAGACCTCTATACCTGGTAGCTTTTGAATTAGATTATTATTTTTCTAGTTCACTTCATAGTTATAGGTCTAGTCAAGTTTTCTGGTTCCTGCTGAGTCACTTTTAGTATGATACAATTTTCTTCGTATTTATTTCAAAAGTTCTCAAAAGCATTTTGTAAAGGAGCTGCTCTTCCATGGTGGCACAATGACCTTGAGCATCTCCACATGGGCCATTACAGGCAGGGCTTCTCCGCAATCTGACCTATATCTTTGCACAGCACCCTGGCATCCTCCCAAGAACATGGCCAAGATAGGCAGGCTTGGGGGAAGCCATCCTCCTCTCTGTCTTGCAGATCACTCCCTATTTTGTAAGGTTGCTATGAGACAACAACGTTTTGCTAAATGAAGGAAACTCAGACCTCCTGTCTCCAAATCCAGTAGGCTTCCTTTTGTCCCATGCTACTCCCCAGTCATCACAGGAAGGACCGAGCCCACCTGGGGTAGCCTCACACTCAAGTGCTTCTGAATCTCTGTCCTTCTCCAAGGTCAGGGTCTAGCTGGGGTTTTATTACCCCGTGAAAGCAGGAACTAAATCCATATGCATAGCTGTGTCCCCCTCTAGGCCGGGCAGGGTGTCTGGCACAGGGCCAGTTGACATCACAGGGGCTCAGAAAGCCTGGGTGATTGAGATGGATTGGCTTTTTGAACTGAGGTGCAGACACAGAACAGTGCTGATTCGGAACCACACTCCCGCAGTGATTCATACATCAGGACCCTTTAATGGGGAATTATGGAAATGTGCTGCCTGGAGCTGTCTTAATTAAGAACAACCTGGTCTTGATTGCAGTTTCTGAAAGGACTCTCCTCCCCATCCTCTCCTCTCCTTTTCTCCTTGACATCTAGAGGCAGAATCCAGCAGCTTCGAAAAGGCTTTCCTTCTCCCAGTAACACTGCTGACAGGCTCGGTTTGAAAACAGTTGAGGATGGCAGCCCTTCAGCCAGCATGAGCCTCCCTGATGGACAACCTAAATCAGTGGTTAACAGAGATCTCGCTGTGCTTGTGTTGACCTAGCTTTCAGGAAAGGCTGGAGCTGGGCTCAGAAACAGGCTGAAGACAATCCGGTTGTATGTTCTTCCCAGTATCCTCTTCCTACCCCTATCCAAAGCAAGTTGATCCTGGAGATGATATTCCAACCAGAGGATAAAGATGGATTCCTTGTATCCCCACCACCTCTCAGCTCCAGTCCCCAGCGTGTGGGCAGGCTGAGTCTGAGTCCCCAGAGGGAGGAAGTGTGCCACCATTCTCTCTCCGTGTGCGAGGACATCCTATTAGGATGCTTGGGGAAGGTCTGGCTTCCCAAACCAACTTCCAGACCCTAGCCCAGAACCAGACACCACCTGGCAGCTTCCCGGCAGCTCAGCTTCCCTCACTCAGCCTCTCCCAGGAGTCTCCATCACCAGGCTCCATCCATTTGTCACATCCTCATTCAGTGAACATTTATTTGCTAATGTGTGTGAGGTCCTGACAATCTATGGTTCCACATCCTTCCTTCCCCACACCTTTTTCAAACACACACACATGCACACTATAATTTTAAAGTCGAGTATTTATTGAACTAATGAGTTTTCAAGGAAGCTATATCACCAAGTATGACATCTTTTAGTTGGTGGCTTTAGGTACCCAGCTTCTCTAGGGAGTAATTAATAACGTGTAAACAAATATTGAAATCATGTGGGAGCTCACTATGTAAAAGCTCTAGGGGTAAGTGTCTTGTAATGATATGGCCATTCCTTAAATCAACTGTGGGTAAAAACTTCTTAAACAGAGAGCCCCTTGAATAAAAGTCCTACCTGAATGAACAGAACCATTAAACTTCACCTGGCAGGACCAAATGAGGAATACTGTATATCCACTGTCCTTCATATATTAAATTGCCCCAACTGCTTCTCTGTTGCTCTTTACTTGCTAAGTCATGTCTGACTCTTTGCAACCCCATAGACTGTAGCCTGCCAGGCTCCTCTGTCCATGGAATTTCCCAGGCAAGAATACTAGAGTGGGTTGCCATTACCTTCTCCAGGGGATCTTCTCAACCCAGGGATCGAACCCACGTAACCTGTGTCTCCTGATTGGCTGGCAGAGTCTTTACCTCAGAGCCACCTGGGAATCCCAACTGGTTCTCAAGGGATATCAGACCCCTAATCTCAGAAAATAGGTCCTTCTTACCTGGAGCCCTGGCTCTGCTTCTCCTATCTAATCCTTCCCAATGGCTTCTTATTACACAAACCAGGAATTCCTGGAGAGTTGTTCCTGGACCAGCAGCATTGACATCACTTGAAACATATAAGAAATGCAAATTCACAGGCTTTGAATATAAATCTGGGGGTGATTTAGTAGGACCCTAAGGTGGGGCCTTTCAATATGTTTTAGCAAGTCCTCTAGGTGACTCTGGTGCACAGAGTTTGAAAACCACCGCACCAGAGAAAGGTGCATCTTTAGCAAGATCTGCAAGGTCCTCCAAAGAGACACTGCTGGTCCATAGGAGCCTTTTTATAAATTAGAAGTAGGCCTACATCTGGAAGGATGTAGCTATAAGCACCTGTTTGCCAAGTGGAGCCAGAGCTATATTTCATCCCCTTCCCGCCTTGGCAGGTGACTTCATAAAGTGAACAGCCTGCAGCCACACATGGAGGCCCTGCCCCTAGGGCCAGACCCTCCAGCCTTAATACTGCATCACTGCTCACCCACTATGTTCCAGCCACTCCAAACGTTCTACAATTCCCTGAACAGATCCTGGTTCTTCATGCTTCCTTCACAACTTTGCTCAAGCTATCCTCTCTACCTGGAATGCCTTTCCCCCATTTGTCCACCTAGAAAATTACTATAACCTTTAAGACACATCTCCTTGTCCAGGAAATATTTGCTGACTGCAGGAGAGTCCAATTCCACTCCTCTAGGCTCCCTTATCTCATTGTGTTCACCTCTCACGTTGCCCTGACCTTGCTGTATTTTAATCGTTGGTTGCCGTGTCTCCATCCTCCTATAATACAGGATCTACATCTGAGACCAGAAAGGGGAGCTCTCATACCCTGCCATGATGGTAGAACCCAACAAGAAGAAAGACTTTTCTTTCCTAGCAACAGCTCAGCCAATGAAAAGCCGTGAACTCTTTGTCTACTGTAGCCCTCCCAACTTCCTTTTCTCTATAAAAGCCTTCTCCTGGACTTCCCTGGTGGTCCAGTGGTTAAGAATCCACCTACTGCTGCAGGAGACATGAGTTCGATCCCTGGTCCGGGAATATTCCACATGCTGCAGTACCGTAAGTACTGAGCCTGTGCTCTAGAGCCCGGGAGCCACAACTACTTACCCCGCACTCCACAACTACTGAAGCCCGTGCTCCTCAACAAAAGAAGCCATTGCAATGAGAAGCCCATGTACTGCAACCAAGAGGAGCCCCCACTTGCTGCAACTACTGAAAAGCCTGAGCAGCAACAAAGACCCAGCACAATCAAAATAAATAAAACAAACAAAAATCTAAAAAAAAAAAAGAATTCTCTTTCCCTTCCTGTGTGGGGACTTGCAAGTGACTCTCCATGGTTGTAGACCTCAACGTACAGTTCTCTGCTGATCTCAAACAAATTCATCTTTGCTGGAGAAATATCCAGCAGTCTATCTTTTTGAGGTCAACAGTAGTATCAGTGAATACCTGGCACATTGAAATGATGACAAAATACTGAATATTAATCCTGCACAGAGGCTCTCAGTGAAAGACATATAGTGAAGATCACATCAGACAGCTCAACCTCATGAGGCTAAATCATAATTAAGGGCCAGGTACAAAGGGAGGAAGAGAGGGAAGGGAGAAACAAGGCCCTTGCAAAATGATGAGAGGCAACTGCTTTTCTGAATGATTTAGAATGATTCAGAAGTTGCTTCAAAAGCAGATTGAAACTTTCTACAGCTCTGGGAAGATGAAATCCTGTCTTTTCCAGACTTACGTGTGAAAAAACCAAGACCAGTCCCAAGCAGAAAAACGTCGCTCATGGAGAGACCTGCCCTCCCATGGGGGTGGTTCAGCCCCAGCCACTGAAGAGCTGTCTTCTAGTCCAGAATGCTCTCTGACTTTTCCATGGCAGTGCAGCCAGAAGTGTGAACTGGGGTGAGACCAGATGAGGAATTTCGATGCCTCTTCTCCTCGTAATTATGACCCTAATCACTGTGTCAAGACTTAAATCAAGTTGGTATGCCCCTTCTCAGCTAGCAGCTTATCTAATGAAAGGACATGAATTGTAAGTTTCAGCTCACTGCAGTAGTGCAATAATGGACTCATTTCTATACCCAGTGAGGAACGGAGGAATAAAATGGGAGTTCAGTTTATACACAGAAAACATCAATTTTCTCAAGTAAGAAAAGAAGGTTTGAAGATAAGAAGGGAGGAGATGCTGCAGAGGCTGTTGCCATGGTCAAGGACAGAAGTGCACAAGGGCAAGGCGATGGGGATGGGGAGATTGTTGTAAATAGAGAGTCATTGGAGATACAGAACTGAATGCAGGAGAGAGCGTGAGAAGAATCAAGAGGGGGAAGAAGGGGTCTAGCCTAAAATCTGAAGGTGCTGCAGGAATAGTTCAGACAGATGTTCTGACAAATTATTAGCATGGTCCCCAGCCTGAGCCCAGGTCTGCCCATGCATGCATACACACACACACCTACACACACGCTCATGCACACATGCACACAGCTCCACTTTCTTTATTGACATGACTGTGCTATAAAAGCCTCCCCTTTAGAAAACTCACAAAGCTCAATTGAAGATGACTTCTTCACTTTTTCTCTGTAATGACAAATCATGATCGTTTGCCCCCTGGTCCCAAAAAGCCACTCCCAGGGCAAGAAAGCAGATAGCATGGCCAACAGAAAGGAGAGAAAAGAAGCTCAATTATAGTGTTTATCCATGTGATGAGAAAGGCCAGTTCTCACATCCTCACTAAAATTTGGAGTGAGTTCAGACATAAACAGAGATTCCCAAATACATACATATACACTGTATATGTACACACACACGCAGAGAAATTCTAACATATGTAACACACACACAGATTCACAGGTATATGCATATACATTGTATATGTATGCACACATATACAGAGACACTCCAACATGCAACATGCACACAGAGGCTTCCTCGCTCATGGATTCATACACAGAGAAAACAAAATTACACACATAAACCCATCACACAGCAAACAGGAACTCTCTGATCAATGCACATAAATACACTCACTCACAACTCCACGTTCAAGGTCAAGAGGGGCAACGGTGAGGAGATACCCCTCGTCCAAGGTAAGGAGCAGCGGCTGCACTTTGCTGGAGCAGCTGTGAAGAGATACCCCACATCCAAGGTAAGAGAAACCCAAGTAAGATGGTAGGTGTTGCCAGAGGGCATCAGAGGGCAGACACACTGAAACCATACTCACAGAAAACTAGTCAATCTAATCACATGGACCACAGCCTTGTCTAACTCAATGAAACTAAGCCATGCCCTGTGGGGCCACCCAAGACAGGTGGGTCATGGTGGAGAGGTCTGACAGAATGTGGTCCACTGGAGAAGGGAATGGCAAGCCACTTCAGTATTCTTGCCTTGAGAACCACATGAACAGTATGAAAAGGCAAAATGATAGGATACTGAACGAGGAGCTCCCCAGGTGGGTAAGTGCCCAATATGCTACTGGAGATCAGTGGAGAAATAACTCCAGAAAGAATGAAAGGATGGAGCCAAAGCAAAAACAATACCCAGTTGTGGATGTGACTGGTGATAGAAGCAAGGTCCAATGCTGTAAAGAGCAATATTGCATAGGAATCTGGAATGTCAGGTCCATGAATCAAGGCAAATTGGAAGTGGTCAAACAAGAGATGGCAAGAGTGAACATCAACATTCTAGGAATCAGTGAACTAAAATGGACTGGAATTGGTGAATTTAACTCAGATGACCATTATATCTACTACTGCAGGCAGGAATCCCTCAGAAGAAATGGAGTAGCCATCATGGTCAACAAAAGAGTCCGAAATGCAGTACTTGGACACAATCTCAAAAACGACAGAATGATCTCTGTTCATCTCCAAGGCAAACCATTCAATATCACAGTTATCCAAGTCTATGCCCCAACCAGTAACGCTGAAGAAGCTGAAGTTGAACGGTTTTATGAAGACCTACAAGACCTTTTAGAACTAACATCCAAAAAATGAAATGTCCTTTTCATTATAGGGGACTGGAATGCAAAAGTAGGAAGTCAAGAAACACCTGGAGTAACAGGCAAATTTGGCCTTGGAATGCGGAATGAAGCAGGGCAAAGACTAATAGAGTTTTGCCAAGAAAATGCACTGGTCATAGCAAACACCCCCTTCCAACAACACAAGAGAAGACTCTACACATGGACATCACTAGATGGTCAACACCAAAATCAGATTGATTATATTCTTTGCAGCCAAAGATGGAGAAGCTCTATACAATCAGCAAAATCAAGACCGGGAGCTGACTGTGGCTCAGATCATGAACTCCTTATTGCCAAATTCAGACTCAAATTGAAGAAAGTAGGGAAAACCACTAGCCCATTCAGGTATGACCTAAATCAAATCCCTTATGATTATAGAGTGGAAGTGAGAAATAGATTTAAGGGACTAGATCTGATAGATAGAGTGCCTGATGAACTGTGGACGGAGGTTTGTGACATTGTACAGGAGACAGGGATCAAGACCATCCCCATGGAAAAGAAATGCAAAAAAGCAAAATGGCTGTCTGGGGAGGCCTTACAAATAGCTGTGAAAAGAAGAGAAGTGAAAAGCAAATGAGAAAAAGAAAGATATAAGCATCTGAATGCAGAGTTCCAAAGAATAGCAAGAAGAGATAAGAAAGCCTTCTTCAGTGATCAATGCAAAGAAATAGAGGAAAACAAGAGAATGGGAAAGACTAGAGATCTCTTCAAGAAAATTAGAGATCCCAAGGGAACATTTCATGCAAAGATGGGCTCAATAAAGGACAGATGGTATGGACCTAACAGAAGCAGACGGTATTAAGAAGAGGTGGCAAGAAATACACAGAAGAACAATACAAAAAAGATCTTCACAACCAAGATACCCATGATGGTGTGATCACTCACCTAGAGCCAGATATCCTAGAATGTGAAGTCAAGTGGGCCTTAGAAAGCATCGCTACGAACAAAGCTAGTGGAGGTGATGGAATTTCAGTTGAGCTATTTCAAATCCTGAAAGATGATGCTGTGAAAGTGCTGCACTCAGTATGCCAGCAAATTTGGAAAACTCAGCAGTTGCCAGAGGACTGAAAAAGGTCAATTTTCATTCCAATCCCAAAGAAAGGCAATGCTAAAGAATGCTCAAACTACTGCACAATTGCACTTATCTAACACACTGGTAAAGAAATGCTCAAAATTCTCCAAGCCAGGCTTTAGCAATACGTGAACCGTGAACTCCCTGATGTTCAAGCTGGTTTTAGAAAAGGCAGAGGAATCAGAAATCAAATTGTCAACATCCACTGGATCATGGTGGCACAGATGGTAAAGTGTCTGCCTGCAATGTGGGAGACCCGGGTTCAATTCCTGGGTCAGGAAGATCCCCTGGAGAAGGAAATGGCAATCCACTCCAGCACTCTTGCCTGGAAAATCCCATGGACGTAGGAGCCTGATAGGCTACAGTCCATGGGATCGCTAAGAGTCAGTCATGACTGAGCTACTTCACTTCACTTCACTTCACTGGATCACGGAAAAAGCAAGAGAGTTCCAGAAAAACATTTACCTCTGCTTTATTGACTATGCCAAAGCCTTTGACTGTGTGGATCTCAATAAACTGTGGAAAATTCTGAGAGAGATAGGAATACCAGACCACCTGACCTGCCTCTTGAGAAACCTATATGCAGGTCAGGAAGCAACAGTTAGAACTGGACATGGAACAAATAGAAAAAGGTTTCGAATAGGAAATCAGGTTCCAAATCTGGTTCCAAATAGGAAAAGGAGTATGTCAAGGCTGTATATGGTCACCCTGCTTATTTAGCTTATATGCAGAGTACATCATGAGAAACACTGGACTGGAAGAAGTACAAGTTGGAATCAAGATGGCCTGGAGAAATACCAATAACCTCAGATAAGCAGATGACACCACCCTTATGGCAGAAAGTGAAGAAGAACTACCTTATGACCCAGCAATCCCACCGCTGGGCATACACACTGAGGAAACCAGAATTGAAAGAGACACATGTAACCCAATGTTCATCGCAGCACTGTTTATAATAGCCAGGACATGGAAACAACCTAGATGTCCATCAGCAGATGAATGGATAAGAAAGCTGTGGTACATATACACAATGGAGTATTACTCAGCCATTAAAAAGAATACATTTGAATCAGTTCTAATGAGGTGGATGAAACTGGAGCCGATTATACAGAGTGAAGTAAGCCAGAAAGAAAAACACTAATACAGTATACTAACACATATATATGGAATTTAGAAAGATGGTAATGATAACCCTGTATGTGAGATAGCAAAAGAGACACAGATGAATAGAATGGACTTTTGGACTCTGTGGGAGAGGGAGAGGGTGGGATGATTTGGGAGAATGGCACTGAAACATGTATACTATCATGTAAGAAATGAATCGCCAGTCTACGTTCGATACAGGATACAGGATGCTTGGGGCTGGTGCACGGGGATGATCCAGAGAGATGATATGGGCTGGAAGATGGGATGGGGGTTCAGGATTGGGAACTCATGTACACTCGTGGAGGATTCACGTCAATGTATGGCAAAACCAATACAGTATTGTAAAGCAAAATAAAGTAAAAATAAAAATTTTTTTAAATAATAAAATAAAAAGCCTCTTGATGAAAGTGAAAGAGGAGAGTGAAACAGTAGGCTTAAAGCTCAACATTCAGAAAACAAAGATCATGGCATCTGGTCCCATCACTTCATGGGAAATAGATGGGGTCACTTCATGGGAAATAGATGGGGAAACAGTGAAAACAGTGTCAGACTTTATTTTGGGGGGCTCCAAAATCACTGCAGATGATGACTGCAGCGATGAAATTAAAAGACGCTTACTCCTTGGAAGAAAAGTTATGACCAACCTAGATAGCATATTCAAAAGCAGAGACATTACTTTGCCAACTAAGGTCCGTCTAGTCAAGGCTATGGTTTTTCTTGTGGTCATGTATGGATGTGAGAGTTAGACTGTGAAGAAAGCTGAGCGCAGAAGAATTGATGTTTTTGAATTTGGTGTTGGAGAAGACTCTTGAGAGTCCCTTGGACTGCAAGGAGATCCAACCAGTCCATTCTGAAGGAGATCAGCCCTGGGATTTCTTTGGAAGGAATGATGCTAAAGCTGAAACTCCAGTACTTTGGCCACCTCATGCGAAGAGGTGACTCATTGGAAAAGACTCTGATGCTGGGAGGCATTGGGGGCAGGAGGAGAAGGGGATGACAGAGGATGAGATGGCTGGATGGCATTACCAACTCAATGGACATGAGTTCGAGTGAACTCCGGGAGTTGGTGATGGACAGGGAGGCCTGGTGTGCTGAGATTCATGGGGTCGCAAAGATTCGGATACGACTGAGTGACTGAACTGAACTGACTGACACATAAAACAAGAGTTTGGAAATAATTATTCAGAATTTTAAAGCAAAAATCAACTTAGTCTCAATTACTTGAATTTTTTTAAGTTAAAAACTAAATTGTTTCCTTGACATGTCCTGCCCACAATTCTGAACCCTCTCCAACTATAAAATACTCTATATATGCATGGTACATTTTACTTGTCAAAGGAAATTGACAGTTGTGTTCTCCTTTACAGAGCTCTTTGATTTGTACATTTTTTTGGTAATTTTCAGGTGCTTTTCATGCTGGTTGCTAACTCACACCCCTCAGCACAATCCCAGCCCCTCTGAACTCTTCCTGTATCACCAGCTGCTGGAAATCAAAGAGTACATTTCCCAGATTTCCCTGCAGGCAAGGTTCTAGTTTTAATTCCACCAGTGAGAGACAATGCCATGAGATTTGGAAGGTGGTGGAGAAACAGAAGCCATGGTCTCTTCCCATGGTCTCACAGGTGGGAGGTTCTACCAAGGCTTCCATACGTTCCCCTATGAATCACCCACACCAGGTCCCCAGGCTCCTGAGATCACTGGTGGTGGGGCTTTGTTAATTTTTATAACTCATTTGAAGCTCTGATTTTATAGAGTTTTAAGCAAAAAATAAGGGCGCACTGCTAGTGTAGCTCACAGAATTAGAGAAGCAAGCAGCTGCAGGAGCCGCAGGAGCCATGGTGGGCTGGGTTCCCCAGAAAGCTGACTCGTAGACAGATGTTAGCATGGAAGAAGCTTTTTCAGGAGAGCTGTGGAAGGGAAGGAAGCAGGACTGGGTGGAGGGAGACCCTCAGGTGTGAACCTGCCATACCTGCCCCAGGCCACCTGGGGAGAGTCCTGAAGCTGCCAAGATCATTCAGTGCTGAGGAGAGATGCCAAGCCTTTATCCCTGCATGACTGTCGGTGGTCCTGACTTGAGTGAAGGAAGCAAGGATTGACAAACCACAAGGCAGCTCTCTTCAGCTGAGGCGATCCCTGTTGAAAACAGGGCTTGGGGCTTTTGCCAACAGCTCCCAGGCTACCAGAGGTAAGCAGTCTTTAATTCCTGTTAGGGACTGGAAATGTATGCACCCCAAGATTCATATGTTGAAGCCCTAATGCCCAATGAGACTGTAGTTTGAGACAGGGCCTGTGAGGAGGTAATTGAGGTTAAAAAGTAGGGCCTTTATCTAATAGGGCTGGTACACTAATGGGAAGAAGAGATACCAGAGCTCTGTCTCTGCCTGGTCAAGACACAGTGAGAAGGCAGCTTCTGCAAGCCGAGGAGAGAGCCTGCGCCAGAACCCGACCACGTTGGCACCTGGATCTTGGGCTTTCCAATGTCCAGAACTGTAAGAAAGCCGATTGCTGTTGTTCAGGCCATCTAGTCTATGCTCCTGTGTCATGACAGACCAAGCGGATTAATACAGTTCCTGAAGGAAAATATGGGCCGCACATGACAGGATTAAGTACAGGGACTGACTCAGTTATCATCCACTTTCTCCCTCCTTCGCTCTCTCTCCCGCAGTGCCTGCTCTCCCCACCTCTGCTCTTTTCCCCCAGATCGTGAGAGACAACACGACCACCTTCAACCCTCCCCCTTCTGAAATGGTGATCCAAGAAAGACGAGAGCTCTCTTTCAGGCTCCAGCTTGGGAAATCCCAAAATCTTCTCGGGAAGGGCTGTGGTGTACCCAGCCCACACCATATGCATCCTCTTGGACCAGTCCTGGGCCAGTCCCTTTGCCTTTGGCCAAATAGGCAAGATTTGCTGTCAAAAGGTAAAGGACTAAGCAAAGATGCTGCTGCTGCTAAGTCGCTTCAGTCGTGTCCAACTCTGTGTGGCCCCATAGACGGCAGCCCGCAAGGCTCCCCTATCCCTGGGATTCTCCAGGCAAGAACACTGGAGTGGGTTGCCATTTCCTTCTCCAATGCATGAAAGTGAAAAGGGAAAGTGAAGTCGGTCAGTCGTGTCCGACTCTTAGCGACCCCATGGACCGCAGCCCACCAGGCTCCTCCGTCCGTGGGATTTTCTAGGCAAGAGTACTGGAGTGGGGTGCCATTGCAGGGGGAAATAACTATGCATGACAGCCTTTATTTTACCAATTGGGTGTCCCTGGTGGCTCAGACGGTAAAGAAACTGGCTGCAATGTGGGAGACCGGGTTCAATCCCGGGGTTAGGAAGATCCCCTGGAGGAGGGCATGACAACTGACTCCAGTACTCTTGCCTGGAGAATCCCATGAACAGAGAGGAGCCTGGCAGGCCACAGTCCATGGAGTTGCAAAGAGTCAGACACAACTGAATAACTAACAGACACACAGATTTTAGCAATTATTTGCTCAAGCACATTTCCGTAACACACCAACTATGTGACATCCAGCAAGTGACTTTGCCTCTCTAAGCTTTGCCGTCCTTATCTATCTGGTGGAGGTGGCAGTGTTGTGGTAAAAATGAAGTCAGGAAGGCGTGTAACAGGCCTGCCTAGCATAAGGCTGGCACACATTAAATGTCCAATAAAAGGTCTCTTCTGTCATGGTCTAAACATTGCTCTAAGAAAATATCACTTTGCATCTCAAACTTCTGAGCCCATTTTCAAAATATGGGGGAAAAGCAAAATTCCATCAAGTAGAAATATACTTGCCCCACATCCCAAAACTCTTAAAGTTACCTGGAATATGCATTCTTCAGGTAAGAAAACTGAAGCCCCAGTAAGTTAACAACTAGCCCCAGAGCTCACAAAGAGGAGAGAGAGGGTGGAGATCAAGAACCCTGAACTATAGAAATGTTCCCAGTCCCCTCAACCAGCTGCCCCTCCACCCTGTCATTGCGTCCATGTGCCCCCTCAACCAGACCCCCGGTGCACCCCAACCCAGGCCTGCAGCCTCTCTTTTCTTTCTCCCAGACACCCGCCTGTATGGCCAAGCCCAAGGCTGCTCAGCAAGTGTGTTACTAAGATGGAATTGAAACCCACTGAAGTGTCTGGAAAGCAAGTGGGATATCTGGAAGTAATAAACTTCTGACTGCTTGTTCATTTGGCACCCAGTGGGGGTGGCACAGATTCCTCTCATTGCTCTTTCTTAAGAATCAATAAAAAGTTAGTGATGCATTTAGCAGACATCAAATAAATGAAATTGGGTTTCTTTTTTAACCCTTTGTGGGACTGATACTCTGGTCTCATTCCTAAAACTCACTTTAGGTTAATCTGACCCATCTTTTGGTAATCGCATTACAAATTTTAAATACTGAGTGTGTGTGCTGAGAAGAAAGAGAAGTATCTGACTGGCCAGGGGAGGTGCAAACAACAAGGGGAAAATAGCATCTCTGGCTGAGGTTCAAGGATGGATGACTAAGTAGGGAGTGGGCACTGGAGGCAGGAAGAACAAGCGTGAGCAAAGATGTAAATAAAAAAGACACATAGAATGTGTTTGAGACTGGCAGGACCAAGTGGGAGTTTGGGGAGCCTTTTGATGAGTTTCGTGGCTGGGGTCAACATGGGACTGGTCACAATGGCCAGCACTGCGCACAGGCTAAGGCGGAAGTAGCGCTGCAGATGAGGACCTGTAGAGTCAGAAATGATAGGCTCGGAGGCCAGACCTGTCTTGTGTGACCCTTATAGGAGCGTGCTGGAGGAAGACAGGCCTGAGTTCAAGTGCCACTGCCGCCATCAAATTGATGCGGGATTTTAAACACTTGTGTTTTAATGCCTTGGTGAACCTGTGTTTTCTCAGCACCTGGAGGCAATAATAGTGCTTCCCCTTAGAGTTTGCAAATTCATTGTCTACAGGTGCCAAGACGGGGAAGATAAATGACTTCTCCTGGCTATAAAGCAGCAAGGGATTGCATTCCACTTCTAATGCTAGAAGTAGGCAAACGCAAAATATTTTTTAAAAACATTGTGCTAGCTAAACAAAACACACTTGGCCAGCGTATAACCAGCATGTAAATTCTTGATTGTCTCACAGGATTGTTGTGAGAATTAAGTGAGACAATGCATATAAAGTGTTTTGCAGAGTTGAGAAGCTAAACAAAAATAGACCTTCGTGTATATGAGGTTTAAGAACAGGCTAAACTAATCTATGGTGATAGGAATCAGAAGAGCGTTTACCTAGGAGAAGGAAGGGCACTGACCATGAAGGAAGGGTATGCAGGGGACTTTACGGTGTCTTGGAAAATTTCTAGTTCTAGTTCAGGTTGGTTACAGGTTTGTAAACATACATAAAAATTCACCGAGTGGTACACTTAAGCTTTGTAAACTTTGTTGTCTAAAGGTTACATTTCAATCAAAAGGGAAATTTTAAAAGAGGTCCTTCACAGAATGTGTGTGCGCTCAGTCACTAAGTCATGTCCAAATCTTTGCAACCCCACGGACTGTAGCCTGCCAGCATTCTCTGTCCATGGGATTTCCCAGGTAAGAATACTGGAGTGGTTAGCCTCTTCCTCCTCCAGGAGATCTTCCTGACCCAGGGATCGAACCTGTGTCTCCTGCACTGGCAGGAGGATTCTTTACCACTGAGCCACCTAATAAATGGTTATTATAATTGATATTGTCGTTACTACTTTTACTTTATTATGATGACTATATCACGAGGTCAGTAAACCCACTAAAGAGCAACAAACATTCACTGAAGACCCACTATGTGCTGGGTGCTTACATCAGATTACATTTTCCCAAAATCACCCCACTCATATATATGTATGTAAGTCCTGTGTCCTCCCCTGGCAGAGAAAGAGAGTGCTGGTGTCACTTCCTCCTCTCATAAGGGCACCAGCCCTACAGATGAGGGCCCCACCCCATGACATCATTTTACGTTTATCACCTCCACACAAGACTCATCTCCAAACGGTCACACGGGTGGGGGGTAGGGCTTCAACACATGAATTTGGGGACATAGCATTCAGCCCATAACACAGAGTCAGGGAAACTTTAACAACACTGTCTTCTATTGTACAAAAGGGAAACAGAAAATGTACCAAATGAATTAGACAATCTAGCAAAGGCAATTTCCAGGCAGAATATCAAAGGTGTCGCCTGGCTTCTTCTGGCTGCTTATAATCAACTGTGAAAAGGGAGAGAGCATGTTAAAGAAACAACCATTGAGCACAAAGGAGTCAGGACTTGCTGGGTTTGAAAACTGAAATGTCTTATTCTTAGATTCTCCAGACGGGAAACGATGCTAAAATTTTCAAATGACCTCCAGGCAAAGATCAAATTTAGGGTACTGTCAGGATGATACGCTCTGAAGATGCCCCTAAAGGCCTGAACATAAAACTCTTTCTTAAGACCTTCGAAATATGTAAGCTGGTGATTCAAAGAGAAAAAGAAGTTCCTCATAGAGCCTCACCAACACACAGCAGGGCTTCTGATACAATTTCTTTAATTTGCTTGAGATATAGTTGATTTATAATGTTGTGTTAATTCCTGCTGTACAGCAAAATGATTCAGTTATACATGTATGTATGTATATTTATGTGTATACATGTATATTCTTTTCATGTTCTTTCCCAGTATGATTTATCAGAGAACGTTGTATAGTTCCCTGTGGTATACAGAAGGACCTTGTAGTTTATCCGTCCTATATATAGTGAAGTCGCTCAGTCGTGTCCGACTCTTTGCGACCCCGTGGACTGTAGCCTACCAGGCTTCTCTGTCCATGGGATTTTCCAGGCAATAGTCCTGGAGTGGATTGCCATTTCCTTCTCCAGAGGATCTTCCCAACCCAGGGCTCGAACCCGGGTCTCCTGCATTGTAGACAGACACTTTACCGTTTGCGCCACCAGGGAAGTCTTATATATAGTCCTATATACAGGAGTTTGCATTTGCTATTCTCAAACTTCCAATCCTTCCCTTCCCCACCCTCCAAGGACTACTGATAATCTTAAGTGTAGTGTTCCCTAGCAGCCTTACAGGGAACTCAAGATAGAAAAAGGCTTATCTCATTGATATCTGTGGTAGTGAGTTTTATCTAGTGGAAGGAACAGCAATAAAATCCATAGAGAGCTGACAATGATATAAAGGTGATTTCTCTGCCTGTTTGGACAAGCGGTACAGAGACAGTGTGATACGAAAGCTGTTCTTTGACCCTCCGAACTATGAAAGAGGACTGAGAAAATTATGTAGCCGCAAACAATAACCATTTCTTATGGAAAAGAAAGGATGACTCCAAGAGCTGATGCCTCTGAGCACAGGAGTCAAGAGCCATGGAAAACCATTCCCAAGCAGCAGGGCTGAGCTCTAATCTGAAAACTACCAGTGTCCCCAGGCTTCCCTGATAGCTCATTTGGTAAAGAATCCGCCTGCTATGCAAGAGACCCCAGTTTGATTCCTGGGTCAGGAAGATCCCCTGGAGAAGGGATAGGCTACCCACTCCAGTATTCTTGGGCTTCCCTTGTGGCTCAGCTGGTAAAGAATCTGCCTGCAATGTGGGAGACCTGTTGGGAAGATCCCTGGAGAAGGAAAAGGCTACCCACTCCCGTATTCAGACCTAGAGAATTCCATGGACTGTATCGTCCATGGGGTCACAAAGAGGCAGACGTGACTGAGTGACTTTCACCTTCACCCATGTGCCCAGCAGAATTTCAGAATCGCTAAGGATCCCCATGTAGCTCCCATTTTCTTTTTCGTTTTGTTTTTAATGAGACGCAGTTTCAGTCCCTGGGTTGGGAAGATCCCCTGGAGGAGGAAGTGGCAACCACTCCAGTACTATTGCCTGGAAAATCCCATGGACAGAGGAGCCTGGCGGGCTACAGTCCATGGGTCCACAAAGAGTCTGACATGACTGAGCAGCTGAGCACACGCCTGTCCCACCATTGTATATCAGGTGGTAAGAAGGCATAGTGTTTCTTTAATTCACAGGCCTAGAGATCAAGAAGAACTGTACAGGAGGAGCTGTATTTGAGAAAGCCACCCAGTGAGCCTCATCTGAACCTGGGCCAGACTGGATGACAAGGCCCAGGACTTCAAGTGGATACTTCAGCGGAATGAGACTTTGGGAGAACTTGGAAAGAAGTGAGTGTATTTCTATGTGAGACATGTCTGGGTCGCAGGAGCCAGAAGGTAGACTGAGTGGCCAGCCTCCAAGGAGCCTCCTGGTATTCTTGCCCTCCTGGAATCCCCTCTCACACTGCATCAGGGCTGGCCCTGTGGATACAGTACAGAGAAGATGAGGCTAGGTCATAAAGGGCCTGATAGCACCTTCCTTGGGCTCAGATCTGCTCTGAGCAAAGCTTCTGCCATGATATGAGGATACTCACACTGCCCACAAAGAGGAACTGAGGCCCTGCCAATACCAGCAGCAATGGGCCAGCCGTGTGAGTGAACCCGCTTGAGAGCAGATCCTCCAGGGCCAGTCAGGCCATGAGATGGGGGGAGTCCCAGCTGACACCTGCCCGCAGCCTCATGAGA
This sequence comes from Capra hircus, assembly GCF_001704415.2. Taxonomy (NCBI): domain Eukaryota; kingdom Metazoa; phylum Chordata; class Mammalia; order Artiodactyla; family Bovidae; genus Capra; species Capra hircus. Next base: position 40,654,916 of record NC_030822.1, on the reverse strand, counting down.
GTCCCTGAGCCAGAACCTTCCAGCTATGCTACTCCGGAAGTTCTGCCCCAAAGAAAGCAGGAGCGAGAAAAGAAAGGTTACTGTTGTTCTAAGCCACTAAATTTTGGAGTGATTTGTTACCCATAGATGACAAACACAACTCTACAGGGTATAAAAGAGAGAATCCACTGTAATCACCGTGAGAGTAAAAAGAAAGTGTGTAGACACAGGACAACACATAGCATCAGGCAGCCTGATAGAGGGCGACTTCTCTCTCCTGGTGGGCATGGGCAGCGGGGGTCATGACGTGAGGTGCTGGGGATGGTGAGACTTGGGGATATGGCTTCAAGAGGGGAGCTGGCCATCTTAGACGGGAGCCTTTCCTGTCCACACTAAACCCTCTCAGGTCCAGGCTTGTTGCTGCCAACGAGGCCTTTCCGCTTTCAGGGCTCCTTTGCAGCCATCTGTCATTGTTGACAAAAACAGGTCAGGGATTACCAGTCCTGTGTTTCAGAGGGCAGAATTGAGTGTCCCACTGGATGATTGATTGTCCAGGTCCTGGGCACCTTCTGCTTCCAGGACAGTTCAAAGCTGCCTTCAGCTTCCAAAGGAATCAAAGACCCCAAAGAACCTCAAGGTTGAGCCAGAAAGGCACATTCAGGCACAACATACAGAGGCAATGCAGGCCATCCACTCTGACGGGGAGGCTCCACAAGTAATAACTGACTGTGGCTACCTTAGAGCAGTCTTGCACGCATGCTGAAATCTGGGCCTCAGGATGCTGAAGCTGGACTAGTACCACCGCCCTGACTGTGTCTCCTTCACCAGGCAGGCTCAGGCCTTTCAGAATCTCTGAGGCTCCCCTCTATGATGTGGGGTTCAACTGGTGGCCTCCAGGTTCTGTGTGGCTTTGACACTGTAGGATTCATGAGCAGCTGGTGAGACCTTCAACAGTGATGTTGGCATACTAATACCAGACTCCCACTTCGAGTCTCCAGTCAACAAAATCAGTGCCAAACAGGAAATTGCAAGCACTAATTTATTGTGCATTTTTTTTCATCATGGGACTTGCTTTATATACATTGAAACATGCACTCTAATAAGATATTAGGCAGACAAAGAAGGTTTATGCCAGCTTCCCAACCCCCTGATATATGCTCCCATTTCTGCCTGTCCCCTAGAGAGGGGACCACCCTGGGACTGCAACTGTGATCAAGAATGACTGCAGAGAGCCAGGCAGAAGGTTGGTTGTGAAAACAACCAAGCTCATAAAATCAAATGGAATGACATAAAACAAAATGATGAAATAAAATTACAAGATGACCAACCTAGATTAATGTCAGAGGGCCCTCTGCCCAACACCCACTCTTGGTGGGTCTGTGAGTTTTGGCGGTCTTTATATCTAAGAGGAGGGAGATAAGCTGGAGTATCTTTCTGTCCAGCCCTACCCAGTTGACTTGGCCTGCCAAGGCCCTGGGGCAATGGAATCATCCTGACAAGACAAGAAGATGAAGTGGGGTCTGCATCAAGCACAGGGCATGCTGGCACCTGCTCTGCTGGGCTTGGCCCTGGGGGCCCAAGAGAGCACTGGGCTGACACTTGGCAGCAGCTGATATGCCTGCTCTTGGAAGAAGAGCAAGCCTCCAGGCCTTCCCTGTTACAGCCATCTCTGCAGTAGCGCATGGGACCGGGACTGTCTAGACACCCAGAGACACCGTCATGAAAACTCAGCCATTTGAAGGCTCAGTGTTGATTCCCTCAAAGCAGGAGTGCCTGACAGCTCTGAGTGAGTGAGGCCCGTGTAGAGCTGTGCAGGTCGTGAACTGGAGTGCGAAGCAGAAGTGAGCTGGCCAGACACTCAGAATCGGGACAAGGCAAGCAGCAGGGGACCTGGGTGGTGCTTAAGTCGCCGGTGTCTAAAGAGGCCAGTGTGGCCCTGGGGAGCCGGGCAGGCAGTTAGTACATGGCCCCTCTGAAGTGGAGCCGCATATAGTGTATGGCTGATGTCACCGCACCCGTAAGCAGGTTGACCGAGTCATCCAAATGCAGGGGGCTCACTTCTTAGCTGAGCTGCCTGTGGTCTTTACAAACTCCTAAATAAAGGGGGCTTGCTGATACCTTTGAGGGCACAGGTGAGGTGTGCAGTACCCCCCACACACCACGATTCTTAACAGGGTTAGACTCAGAAAGGAGGTCCCCTGAATCTCCCCTGCAGAGGACAGAGAGCCAGCCTCTTCCTGCTCAGGTACACGAGCCTCTCCTTACCCTTTAATTTCCCTCCTCACTCTGTGACAGGCGGACCCAAGACCGGACCTCCTGTCTTGACTCCCAGTCCAGTGTTCTTTCCGCTGGGCCGTGAAGAAGCAGAACTCAGAGCCTGGGATCAGAAACTAACACCACATCTCTATCAGGTGAAAGTGGAACAAAGAGACGAGTAATCCCATTTCCTGTCTCATATCCACATGCCTCCCATTCCTTCCACTCCTGTGGGTGATGGGAGCGTCACCCACACTTGCATGCACACAGAGCCTGCCCACTGCTAGGGATCAGCACCGGATGTGGATTGTGGGCTGAAGATGTGAGAACAGAGCCATGGGTTAGCTCAGTTTCCCAGGAAATGCAGAGGCAGAGTGCAGAGGCTGTAGAGCCTGGGGCCTGACCTGCCACAGGAGGGCAGAGTACGCGAGACTCTTGCCTTCTCCCAGTGATGCGGAAGCACACCCATGCACACACCATTCCCCACCTGCGCATAATTGCCGTGTGGACACCACTGCCTTTACTCACCATCCACCTGCCTCCACTGCGACCTCAGCCTCTTCACCACCCCCACCCCAATTCCAGCCCTGGAGATACTGCTTTTTGTACAAGGACTGTGACATCAGAGCCTTACTTCTCCCATGTGAACCATGACTTAGCTCATCCTGAAGACCTCAAGGCACCTAGTAGTCCCCTTCAGCTGCAGCCCTGAAGACATCAGCTCAAATCGCAGCCCCTTGGCCAGTGCCTCTGCAGGCCCAGCTGCCCCGGGCAGAGTGAAGACAGACAACAGGACACTCGCTCTATTCCCTGCACCCAGAGGGAACAGAGCCGCCTCCTCCTGCAGCCGAAATAGACATTTCTCCAAAAGAGACATACCTGTGACCAACAAGCACAGGAAGATGGTCACCATCATGGGTCATTAGGAATCCCAAAGACGCACCGTTTTATGACCATCAGGATGACTACTATCATTACTACGGAAAATAGCAAGTGTTGGGGTGGATGTGGGGAGGTTAAAATTGTCGTGCACTATTGGTGGTATTGTGAAACAGTGCAGTCACTGTGGCAAACAGTTTGACAATTCCTTAAAAAATTAAACAAAAAGTTATCATATGATCTAGCAATTCCACCCCTAGGTATATATCCCCCAAAAAACAAAGGTTAGCGTAGGCTGCATTGAGGATGTGTGTTTGAGTGCTGAAGACTTGAAGGAGGTAAACTATTTCAAGCCATAGAAATATCTGGATGAGGAGCAGTCAGGACAAAGGAAACAGAGCCAAGGCTCTGAGCAGAGAGGGCACCCACTGTGTTAGGGAAATAGAAAGGAGCCGGCGTGTGTGCCTTGCAGTGAGAAAGAAGGTCACAACAGAGAGAGGGGACGGGTGGCCAGGCAGGTCACAGAGGGCCTGAGAAACCACTGTAAGTTCTCTCTGTTCTGTAAATTTGCTTTGAGGTCCCAAGGCTCCCAGCCCCAGCAGCCTCTCTTGACTTGGTTGGGCCCCTGATGGGAAGGAACATCAGGGCTGGGATGCAAGCCCAGCCTGTTTTGCCAGATGCAAGCCATGATGCTGTCTCAGGAATGGCTGCCACGTGTCTTGGCACTGAACTTGGCAGCCTAGACCCAGGCTTGCAGTGCGGCTTTCACACAGACAGTCCGTGTGCCCAGGGCTTCTCCTGCCTGGCTCCATCCCTTAGGGGGGCTCACCCTCCCTCTCGCACAGCCTATCTCCCCATTGCTGGGCACAGAGGAGGTAGGAAGGAAGGCCCTGGCCATGTTCTGGGTTGTTGATGCTTTTTTGCCAGCCGATGTCATTACTGCTAATTGACCTTCATTACACCCTCCATCACTTGGAAACCCATTTCAGCCCCCATTGCTCTGAGTGCCTCTTGACAGTAAAAAATCACAGACTTCTAACTGAACAATCATTATCTTGACATTGCAACGCCAACGAGGTCCCTCACCCTACCCCATTACCTCTCTCCTCTTTCCAACTTGGAAAAAAATATATGATCAATGCAAGAAAGTCATTTATTCTCCACTTTCTAGGCTGCACACCAAATAGTTTGTCAAGGCCTTTCAAAAGCCACTCACCTCACTCAGATTCTGCTCAGAACGTTGCTTTGTCTTTTTCTCAGCCATTAATTTTTGCATCTTGTTAGGATTGTTCTGTGCTCTTAAGGAATTATTAACAAATTAGCCAAAGTCTATGAGCTATAACTCAGCCAGCAAGGCTCACCTAGACAGGCAGTCTGGGCTCTCTTCCTTTCTACCTGGCACCAGGAGAATGGGGTGGGGGGAGATGCTGCCTGGTCAGGAGTACAGCCTTAGGGAGGGCATTGCAGTGCCCAGGAAGAGCAGGGGACTGCTCCAGGCTCGACAGAGTCCTGAGGATGAAGTGTGGACTTCTGGAGATAACAGGGAATCCACAGTGGTAAAAGGGTGTGGTTTTTGAACCAGAAAGACTTGAGTTGGAATCCAAATTTAACTAGTTACTGGCTGTGTGGCCTGGGCAGTTGTCCTGGTGTTTTAGGCTACAGGAATCCCAAAGGTGTCATAACCAATAAGGATCTAGCTGCAGCTCTTGCTGAGTCTCAGCAACAGAAGGACAAAGGATGCTAAGGAAGAGCAAGTCTGGAGTCAGGGGCAAAGTTTGGGTTCTACAGAGCAGAGCCCTGCACGGGAGACCCAGGAAACCAGATCTCAGTGTCCAGACTGGGGTCACTGAACAGTCAGATCTAGTCCAAGGTGGCCTCAGCATGCAAGAAGTCCTACATTGGCCCTTGGTTTCAGAGAAGCACCCTAACTAAAACCCTGTACTACATACAAGACAAGAAACAGCACAGTTGCTAAGAGCATGAACTGGGAGCCAGAATTCTTGGGTCCAAACCCTATGCTTAAGAAAGTCTCTTAACCTTTGGTGCCTGTTTCTTCATCTGTAAAATGGGTCTAATCATTGTACCTCCCATGGAGTTCTTATTAAGAGTAATGAGTTTATATATGTAAAGGGCTTAGAAAAGTACCTGGCCCCTAGTAAGTGCTATAGAGTTAACTTTAAAAGACAAAAAGCAGAGGGGAGCTTGTATATTACAGAAAATGTAATCCCAATTTCCCCTTCCTAGTATGAGTAAGTATGAGTAAAAACTATGGATGGCTTTACAAACCCAGGCTTCGTCTCTAGGGCTTCCTTCTCCCCCACCATCAGCCCAACCGATTACCAAGTCTTCCCACCCCTTCCACCACCCGACCAGGCACACTGCCACCATCCCCTTCTGGACTGTTGCAGCAAATCCCCTCCTGACTGCTCTGCGGTCTCTTTATCCCCGGTCTCATGTCCCCCAACTCACTCATCACACTTGCAGCAAAGTGATCTTTATAAATCACAGATCTGGTCCTGTTGCTCCTATTGTCTCCAGGAGTCACGAACTCTTCGGAACACAAGGCCCTACGTGGTCCTCAACAACATCCTGTAACCATTTACTGCCCTCATCCTTGCTGTTTATAGCCAGCAACATTCAGCGGCCCGTTGTCATCCACACCACACACACACACACACACACACACACACACACACACACCGTGCTCCTTTGTTCTATTCTTTCTGCCTGAAGTATCTCTGAGGCTTCCCCCACCTCCCTCCATCAACCTTCCGTCTCAACACTGCCACCACCGCCACAACTGAACCCAGCTAGCACTGAGGACCCCGGGGTCACTTCTTCCTGGAATCCTCCCCTGAAGCCAGCAGTTGGATTTGACATCTGTAGACATTAGAATAATCCTAGATAACATACATTTCTAACTATAAGTGACTTAACCCAATCGAAGTGTATTTCTCAGCCCCAGGTTAGTTTAGTGTAGGTATCCCTGGTTAACAAGCAACTTTCCCTCACATAGAAATTAAGGGGTGAATCTTCTGGCTCCATAACCCCTGGGATCTCAGACTCTTCGGCATTCAACAGATTGCAGGGGTGGAAGGAGCTGGAAGAGGCATATTTGCTTCTTAAAATCCCTGGTCACAAGTAGTGCACCTCACTCCACCATTTCCTCGTGAGGACTAGTCACCAGGTCACTCCAGAGTGGAACATGTCCCCCTGCCACCCAGGGGACAGCTGGCCCTTGCCACCTCAGGGCCACTGCTAGGCTCTCCCCTGGCACCCTGTCCCTCCATCCACCCAAGAGCTGTCGAAATGTGTCGCTGTGATCTGCACCCAGGCCTAGCCCCCCAGCAGACTGTGAGCTCCTGAGGGTAAGGGCCCCATCCCTTTACCCTGTCACCGGCACCTGGCCCTAGTGCCTCGTACTGTGCAGGGTGAACGGCCAAGCTGAGTCAGAACCAGCCCCGTGACCAGACAGGAGAGACCCTGGCTGCAGAAAGTCCTCCCTGGAAGCAGCTGAGCTAGACTGGGAAGAGAAAGGCCAGGATACAGACTGCAGGGAGATCGTCCCAGGAAAGATAAAATAGAGAGAGAAAGATTTGGTCCTTTGGAGAGGTTTGCATCTTGATCTTCATGGCATCTCTTAGGCTGGAAAGGGCTCAAACTCTGAAAGGTCTGAAACACATACTCTTTGTAGCTAACACAGGGAGCCCATGTCCTGTGCCAAGCACTGTTCTAGGTACTATGCATGCATTAATTCATGAATGCATGCTAAGTTGCTTCAGTCGTGTCCGACTCTTTGCAACCCTATGAACCACAGCCCACCAGGCCCCTCTGTCCATGGGATTCTCCAGGCAAGAGTACTAGAGTCGGTTGCTATTCCCTCCTCCTGGAGATCTTCAGGGCATCAAACCCAGGGATCAAACCCCCATCTCTTATGTCTCCTGCATTAGCAGACGGGTTCTTTACCACTAGTGCCACCTGGGAAGCCCACATTAATTCATAAATCCTCACAATTACTTCATATTGCAAATGGGGAAACAGACACTCAGCTCAGAAAGGTTCAATGACACATGATACTCTCTCTACCTGTGACTTTATTTTCCTCCTTTGAAGCCCCTAGAAGCCCTAGGATAGCATTTCTTTCAGTGGGAATTAGATTTGGGGGAACACCAGAAGTTTGACATCCTGGAAGCCAAAGCAGACCTTTTGGAGCTTTCTTGCCCTAATCTGAAACTTAGGGCTCAGGTAAGAGGCCAGAAAGTGAATTTCCAAAATTATTCTTCACTTTGAATGCTAAACATTTTGCAGACTAAGAAAGACTGGACTTTCCACTGATGTTTATGTCTTATAATGTCCCTTGGTCAAATTAATGAATAGTAGAGATTGGAGCCAAATAATAAATTGCAAATCTCCAGGGCCATCTCAACATGACACTTCTGTAGAAATAACAATGATCATGTCACAACAAGAGGACAGCCTCTCTGCATACAACACCAGGGCTGACTACCCAGAGGCCAGCAGGGCAGAAACCCCACCCCACTCCAGCCAGGCTTCCCATCCCCAACAGTGGGCATTTCTATATCTTAGCTGGGTAACAACCACAACCCCTCCTAGAAAATCACTGCTTCCGAAATGTTTGACACTGAAGACAAGAGAGGCAGCTATAATTTGTCATTATAGAAATACCCAGTGACTGCAGCCACCTGTCCTCGCTGCCATCAGTCTGGACTCCGAGCCCCACACTTGTCACAGCCAGGGCCTGCCAGGTGACAGCCACGGAAGAGCTGCTTCTTGCCCATCACCTCAGGAAGGTCCAGCAGCCCCCGCTTCTGATAAAACAGGTGCCTCCACAGTCTCCCCTGACATACTTGCAAGAAGAGTAGATGATGAGCAACCACACCTGCTGACCTGCCACCCCCTCCATCACGGCCTGGAAGTCACTCTTCCTCCTTACTTTTCCACAAGTGGAGAGGGCGGCCTGTGACAAGCTAAGGCGCTCAGACTTTGAAGCCAGGCAGACCCGAATTCAATCTACGTCTCCAGGACATCCTAGCTATGTGTGAGCCATACCGAGGACAGAACCCTCCATTGGTGGAATATCCCGAAGTAGAAGCAAATGGATGAAAACCAGCCAAATGAGTACAATAGTAATAAGCCAACACTTACAGGTATTAGCTGTTTTACACGTACTAACTCATTTCCACAACCCTCACACAGCGAGTGCTAATATTATGTCTACTTTGTAGTTGAGGAATCTGTGGCAAAGGAAGGTTAAGGGACTTAACCAAGGGCACTGAACTGTGAAAGGCAGACTTGGGATTCACCCCTAGCTGTCTGGTTCAGGAGTTGTGCTCCTAATGTTCTATATTCCTCTTAACAACTATGACTGGTATCTGTGTCCCAGACTCTATGAGAAGTTCTTTATACATATACGTCTTTTAGTCCCCACAAGACATTACCACCAGTGGACAGAGCATTAGACTGAAGCACAGAAAACTTCAGTAAATTACCCACAACCACACAGGTGCTAGTAGCAGAGCCAGGACTCAAATCCAGGGTTTCTGGAACCATCTGTGTGCCAAGCCATTGTCTATACAGACTATGCTGTGATGCCTTGATTACTTTATATATGCACACTTGTATTTAATTAATCTTCACAACAGCTCCGGAAGAAGGTACTACTATTAAATCCATTATATAAATTGGAAAGGTGAGAATTATAAAATCCATGCAAATTACAGTCAGTACCTGAGGATCCAGGACTCAAATCCAAATGTTGTCTGGAACACTCTATTTAAACCCCTAGACTGCAGTAACTTCCTACCCTAACCCAGCACCTGCTCATGTGAATTCACAGAACATGTGAATTTGAATTCACTTGACCCAACGTGTGAATGATCTGCTCCACACCTGGTTCAAATGCCACCTCCTCTGAGATGGCCTCTCTCAATCCCCTAGCAGAAGTCATCATTCTTCCTCTGTTGTGTCTGGGTTTATTGTTTTTTTTTTTTTTTCCCCTGACTTCTGCACTCCAGCTCACTCTTGATCAGTCCCAATGTGATCAAGTTTGAGAGCAAGTTTCTGTGCAGAGGAGTTTGGTGTCCTGCGGCCTAACCCAGACCTCACTGTTGCGACCCTGGAGAACAGGGTCAGTGAGAACAGGGAAGGCAGCCATGGGTGAGCACGGTCTACAGCCGAGGAGCAGAAGCCTTGTGAAAAACAAGAACCACAGAAACGAGAAAATAGAAGAGACTGCAACAGCAAGCCGTGGAGAAATGGTGAGTGGTCACTGACTTGGCAGGTCTGAGGGAGCTAAACCCTAAATTGACAGTGGGGAAAACTGAGAGTTAGCACAATAATAAGAGGTACAGACACTGATGCATCTGGGATATGGGGGGAGGAAGTGAAGCACGTTGGATTGCTGAAGGTTACTTTGGAAGCAGTTAGAGGACTTCCCTGGGGGTCCAGTGGTTAAGAATCTGCCTGCCAACGTGGGGGCAGTCAGTCCCTGGTCTGGGAGGATCCCACAGGCTGCAGGGAAACTAAGCCCATACACAACTGCTGAGCCAGTGTCTAGAGCCCTTGAGCTGCACCTGCTGAAGCCCAGGCACCCTACAGCCTGTGCCCTGCAGCAAGAGAGGCCACCGCAGTGAGAAGCCACGCAGCACAAGGGGGGAATTGCATCTAGACAGCAGCCCTCACTCGCCACAGCCAGAGAAAGCCCGCACGCAGCAATGAAGACCCAGCGCAGCCAAAATAAGCTGATTGTTCTCTTAATCAGTCAAAAAAAAAAAAAAAAAAAACCTTGATCCCTTCCCCAACTATGCCCCCAGGCGGCTGCCCTGCCCCAGTCTGGAGTAAACTGGAGCCTTATTCTCTGCAGAGGACAAAGCAAAGGGTATCTGGGTAAGGGACAACAGAATCAGCTGAAGGCCAAGACACTGTATTGACTGAAGTGAGCACACAGAATGTTCAGGCTGCCATCTTGCTTCCTGCCCTGGGCTCCCAGAATTCAGCAAGCAGGCCTTTGCCCTCCAGGCTGGAGAGTGGAAGAGTCTATAAGAGGAATGTCGGTGGTTCAAGAGGAAGGACTTTTAAATAGACATTGAGGTTTCCCCCCAACAAATGGCACAGCTGGGTTACCCTACAGAAAGTTCCCAGTTAACAAGCACCACCTACAGGGACTTTAGTTCCCCTCCTCCTAAGCATGAGTGGATATCAGGGGCTTACCAGGAAGCTCAGGAAGGTTCCCAACATGAAGGACAGAGACCGAGACCCAAATCTGTGGGCTGGGTCTCCAGATCAAAACGAACACTGAGTGCCCAGAAAAAAAAAAAAAAAGGATACAAATGCCCCAAACAAAGCCTCATCAATGTGAAATTTCAAAATGCAAGGAACAAAGAGAAGAGGCTACAACTTTCAGGGGGACTGGTGGGGAGGTATGGAATAAAGAATCAGTTTGCATATGTAGAATTAGGACTTAGAGATTTCAGAATTCTCAAAATAATCCCAGCAGCTAGAAGGCCATAGAATAATGCTTTCAAAATGCTGAGGGAAAATAATAAAGCTGGGTAAGGTCTCAAAAAATTTATATCCCATACCCCATGTCTCAGGACTCTGCTGACAAAGTCTCCACCCAAATTTGAGTATAAACCCAAAAAGCAAAAGAATATAATATCAGAAACGGGAGACCCGACCCAAGAGAGAGGCCAGAGGAATTCCTACAAATGCTGCTGAGAGGTCTCCAGATGACAGCGGCGCACCGCCAGGCAGGGCAACCTGCACCAGCAGTTCCGAGGCCATGGAAAAGCCTTCCGGAAGATGAGCTGATGGAATATCTGATGTGAATGAAGAGGAATGTGGGCAAACTTAGAAGAGTTTAGGAGCATGGGAAAATGGAAAGGTGCATGCGCTTGGAGGGACAAGAGAAAGAAAGGGAGCTAAATCTGCGTGTGTATTTTTTAGAGCTAGAAATCAATAGATGCTTTCAAACTGTGGTGCTGGAGAGTCCCTTGGACAGCAAGGAGATCAAAGCAGTCAATCCTAAAGAAAATCAACCCCGAATATTCATTGGAAGGACTGATGCTGTAACTGAAGCTCCAATATTTTGTCCACCTGATGAGAAGAGCCAACTTATTGGAAGAGACCCTGATGCTGGGAAAGACTGAGGGCAGAAGGAGAGGGGGTGACAGAGGATAAGATGGTTGGATGGCGTCATCGACTCAAGGGACATGACTTTGAGCAAACTATGGAAGACAGTGAAAGACAGGAAGCCCAGGGCACTGCCCTGTATGGGGTTGCAAAGAGTTGAACACAACCTAACAACTGAAGAACAACAAAAACCAACCCTCTCCCAAATCTAGAAACAGCAATACAGATCGATTGTTGGATATAAGGTGATAATGACCAACAGACATCTAGAAAAGATGAACACAATTGCCTCTGTGGAGGGGAAACTGGAGGAGGTGCCTGGGGGCTGTTCTTTGCCTTAACAAACCCTATAGCAGCCATTGAATCTTTAAACTGTGTGCAGGCATAATCCTAACAAAAACTAAAACTTAAAAATAAAGTATTCCCTGGATCTGGAGTGGCAACTGAAGAGAACAGGAAGGTGATCTCTGAAAGAACCTGAGCCTTTTTCATGCTTTCACAATGAAATAAGTAGCTATAATCAGACTGCTGCACTTTTGCACCACCTTAAAGTTTATTTGTTCATTTATTCAACAAATATTGACCAAGGTCCCACTGTGCAAAAGCTATTTCACATCTATTACCTCTGATGATTTGGCTTTAGAAATTAGATGGAAGTAGCATGGGCTCATGACTCCCTCTCTCACCAAGTTTACACAGAGGCCACCAACTCCCCTGGGAAGGAGAGGGTGGGTTCTGGTCCACTGATGTCAGGGGGTAGAAGAAGCAAAGGCAGGTCAGTCCCTCTCAGCTGCAGTGGAAGCTCCTCTGGTGTGTCTAAAATGAGACATCTCGCCACCCAAGGCTCAGTTTCCTTCCAAACTAATGCTTGCTCACAACATAAACTCATATTTGCTGTATTAATGGGATGCATGAGAGAACAGTGCAGGATGGGGAAATAGGTGTCTGTTCTCCTGTTGTGGACTATTTGTGAACTAGAAAAGGGATGTTGTTGAAGTTCCCTGATAAATAGAGAGGAATCTATATAGCATAATGTTTGGTTCTATGAAACATGTCCTCCTTAAGCATGTTTTGCCCACTGTAAGTCACCAGAAATTCTCAACAGCCTGTCCACTCACAGGGAGCCTGCATGGCCTCCTCTAATTGGGAAGCCATTTTGACTTTCTTGGCAATGTCCTCATCCACAGGAGAAGTGTCTGAGCTTTTTGTGGCTGAGACTGCCTTAGGATCAAGGTGCTCAAAGGTGAAACCAATGACTCCTCATGCAAGGAAGAGTCACGAGGCACTTGCCTACACATCAGTGTGGCTACTCTACCATGGAGGAAGAGAGGAAAAGAGGGAGAGAGGTAGGTTCAAAGTGAAGATGCTTAGGCAGTATCCCTCTACAGTCTGTTTAATATCACACTTGACTATCACTCACTCCTTTCATTACAGACTCCCCAAATCACAGCCAAGACAGAGAGGGGACTAGTCAACACTGAGATTATTTGTTGCATTTGCCTGTTGTAAAAGCTGCATTTCAGAGCCAAAAGATGAGCTAATATTCTTCTTCAATGTCAGTAGCAGAAAGCAAATAACTTAGGGCATGAGAACCAAGAATAAGAAGGGAGCTTAATGCTTCCATAGAGAAGCAAATATTTGCACTTATTAATATCCTGAAACCCATGTTGCCATGAATAGTTCCTTCTCCTTTTATCCCCCGCCTTTTGTCTAACACAGTGATATATTGCCACTCTTTCAAAACCCTGACACAGATGACATTGAAGCAAATTATGTACCTTGGCCAGATTTCTCAGTTGAAATGGAGATAGCTGATGTGTACTTTTTTCCATCTAATTAACATTCCACAGTCTGAATAGCTGTTATCATGCCCTGGGTCCCATATGAATGGGTGAATAGATAGAAAGATCCATAACAGCTTGGCTTGCATAGAATGAGATTTCTCTTCAGACAAAGAGAAAATGGAATGAATCATTGTCATCTGGATGGTAGCAGTCATCAGAGACTAGCACACAAGCCCTCTCCCCCATGTGTGCAGAATGCAAGTATGTTGCCTGGCACCAGCAGCCATCTCTACAGAATCTTTGCCCACTCCATTTCTGCAGTTTGCCAAGCAATTTTTTTCACCCAGGTCTTTGTTTACACTGTGTGGTAGTTTTCAAAATTATGTTTCCTAGATTTTTTTGCTACTTCTCCACTCAGATTAATTCTCCTCCCCTTAAACTTAATGATTAGCTTCCAAATGAATAGAATGCGGCAGAAGTGATGGTATGGAACTTTCAAGACTAGATCAAAAAGCACATTGCCCTCTTCTTCTCTCCAAACCCTCGCTCTGGGGAAAACCAGTTGCCATTATGAGAGGCAGTCCTATATAAGATGCATGCCATCCTATAGAGAGAAACCAAGGCCTCCTGCCAATACTCATGGGAGCAAAACATCTGGAAGTGGATCCCCAGCCCCAGAAAAGCCTTCAGATGAGACCACAGCCCTAGCTGACATCATGACTATAGCCTCATGAGAGACCCTGAGCCAGAACCACACCACTAAGCTGCTCCTGAATTCCTGGCTCATAAAAATTATGTGATATATTAAATGTTTGTTGCTTTAAGAAGCTAAATTTGGGAGCGATCTTCCATGTAGCCACAGCAAACTAATACACACTGTGACTTCTCTTGACTGTCATCACCATATTTATGGAAAAAATTTTCTCCCAAATATTCAAAGACCAGAATGACTACAGCCTTCACAGCAAGACTCTAAAGACATTGCAAAGTGAACATGAGGGGATCAGAAGCTTGATCAGATCTTCTATAAGCTGCTGTTGCTGCTGCTTCTAAGTTGCTTCAGTCATGTCCGACTCTGTGCAACCCCATAGACGGCAGCCCACCAGGCTCCCCCATCCCTGGGATTCTCCAGGCAAGAACACTGGAGTGAATTGCCATTTCCTTCTCCAATGCATGAAAGTGAAAAGTGAAAGTGAAGTCGCTCAGTCATGTCTGACTCTTCACAACCCCATGGGCTGCAGCCTACCATCCATCCATGGAGGGGCCATCCATGGGATTTTCCAGGCAAGAGTACTGGAGTAGGGTGCCATAATCACTGGGAACTACAGGGATTGCTGGAGAATGAAAAAGAGAGAACAAAGGAAAATGTCAAGGGCATGCCATGGGCCCCTAATCACTCACTCGCTCCTTCCTCTGTGAATCCTCCAAGCATTGTCTCACCTCTCATAGAACTCCGTGTTCTTCAGCCTTTTTCATCAGTGGTGTGTATACTTTGGGCCCTAACTAACTCCCTGTACCCTGGTCTTCCCCCAGAAACCTGTAGCTGGCCACACTGGTGCTCACACCTGCAGACCCCAGTCCACGGCAAGTCCTGAGCCGAGCCCAGCCAGGACAGACGGTGTCAGAGATCCTTCAGTGCTGTCAAAGCAAGCTGGATACAGAAACCCCCATAAACAGAGTAACTACAAACTAGTAGAGGTTAATAGTCTTTGTTTCAGAGCTAGACAGAAATGGGTTTGATTCCAGAATCCACTCTTGACTACCTGGTTGATTTTGGACAAGATAAGAGATCCTTGAATTCCTCTGTAAAATGAGAGCATAATACTACCTATCTTTAATAAGATTATTTTAAATCTATGTGACCTCTTAGCAAAGGGCCTGACACTTCACTTAGTAAATATTGCTGTTAAGATCAGGAGTGGAAGGGTTGATATCACAGCTTAGAATCCACTCCCAGCCTTCTGCTGTAACTTCATTCCATCTCATAAACGCTGGTGATTCCTCATATCCAAAGTGGGTGGCTAGTTTGGGGGAATCTCCCCTGCTGTTTTCCTCATTCTTTTGCAGTTTCTATCAGCCCTAGTCATGGCTCCTTCGCTAACTCCCAGCCCATTCCTAGGCTCCTGTCATCTGCTATTGTTGGTATCTGCCCACACGCACCTTTGAACACCCCTGTCTCACCCTGGCCAGCCCAGCTAGTCGGCAGGGGACGAAGAGGAGCTTACCACCTGGACAACAGTGTGTTTCTACACATCTTTAAAAGATTTCCTGTTTGGTCTTCAGGAGGAAAGATGGAACCTAGGCACCTCCCTTCGTGCAGGCAACTGCCTATTCCATGGAAAATCAGCTGAAGTAATTTAAGTACCCTGCTTAATTACTTCACTACCAGACTCCCAGCTCAATTGCCCTAGCAACACCTAGCAACAGCTTGCTGCCCCCAGCAGCTTCTGTAAGAGGGTTCTTCTAACTGCTTTATAAGCAGTCATTATAGGTAGCCTTGGTACAGAAATGAGTAAGTTAAATTAAGACTAGGGATGATATGTAAGCCCCTTTACTATCGTGCTATCCCCTTTACTTGGTTTTGCCTCCACTTTCCTGTGTAGGCCCAATGTTATTCTTCCCAGGGCTGAGCTTGCCCTTCCAGAGATGGGCAGAGGCAGTCATGGATGTGTCTCAAGCACATCTTTAGAGTCAGATGGATACTCCAGCTGTGTGACACTAGGAATATTATGTAACCTTGATGCACCTCAGTTTCTTCATCTGTAAAATGGGAGTGATAATGTACAGGGCCTGGCATATAGTACATATTCACTGTTGGCCGCTATGATTATAAATAACCTAAGATGAAGAAACAACAGCCAGTTTTCCAAACGATACTGCAGCAGAGCCAGCCAGCGTGGATACCCATGTGATTGTGCAATGCAGACAGTCCACCACTTGGGTTGGCCCGTCACCCTCCTGCTTGTCCCGGGGCTGTCCCCTACCCCTTGTGTCCTATCCCCACTCCCTCCATGACATAAGGTCCACAAGAGCAAGAATTTTTGTCAGTGTTTTGTTCACTACTATATGCCAACACAGTGCTTGACATGTAATAAGGGATCAATAAATATTCGTTGGATAAATGGGTGTTTGCAGACTACTGCCTCATGCACACGGGCTCCCTTAGGAATTTCAAGTGCTAGGACATGGGAATTCCTGGATCCCTAACTTTATACATCTTTATAACATACCAGCGCCTAACAGCGGCCATATCTTGTGTTTGTATATGGCCAGATCTAACCAAAACCCCAAATGTAATATCTAAGACCATCCTAAGTGTTCATTTCATTGCCAAGACTGTCCTATGTGGGTATAGATCACAAATGAGAGTGAAGGTGTTAGTCGCTCAGTCGTGTCTGACTCTTGGTGATTCTGTGGGCTGTAGCCCGCCAGGCTCCTCTGTCCATGGGATTCCCCAGGCAAGAATACTGGAATGGGTTGCCATGCCCTTCTCCAGGGGATCTTCCCAACCCAGGGACTGAACCCAAGTGCGCTGCATTGCAGGCAGATTCTTTACCATCGAGCCACCAGGAAAGCATAAATCACAAACTCTTTGCTAAAATTAAAGGTATGGACACAAGGGGGAAACTAATAAAATGAAATCCAGATTCCCAAGATCCAGAGTGGAAGGAGGGTGTTACCAAAGTGTACCATTCTCAGCTCGTTTCTGTCTCTAACCCAGTGGATCTGCCCTAAAGCAGAGAGTCTAGTGGGAGAGAGAAAAGGAAAGCCCAAACCAAGCAGAGAGAGCTTGTCAGGGTATGAGAGGAGGCAGGACTGAAGCCAGAGCCAGCCCGCACCTGGGATTGAGAAAGCAGAAATTTAAAGGAGGCCAGAGAATCTAAGCTATGCATTTGTAGGAAGCAGAGGGGAAAGCCACAAGTGAGGGTAACAACAGGTTCATTGCCAAAGCGATCTGGAAAGTGCGAGAGGCTACCTCCTGCAGATTTTAGGATCTTCCCAAACAGGCACCTTTGGAAGGCCCAGGCTTCATCTCCCCATTCTGGGTCTTCTGTTACATCAATAAATCAGAAGAGTTTTATGAATCCAGAGGAAGCATATGTTCCCACCGGGGCCAATCTCTTGTGGTCCAGCTCATGTCCTTCCAAATTTTCACATTTTGGAAGCAAAGTTAAGAGGATCCCAGAATGAAGCATCAGTTAGCAGGACTGCCAGGGTCCCTGCACAGACTGATGGTGGCCCTCCCCAACGTCTCCTAAGGGTCACTAGTAGGAGTTCTCCCTTGTCATTCCCAGTGCTTGGTTCCCTGGCATGTGGGTGGTCCAGGAAGCAGCCTCTCCCTGCTGAAGGCAGAATGAAGACCCTGCCACCAGGGTTCCAAAGCAGACGTGGATCAAGCTACACCAAATATCAAAGACCCAGCAGCCAACTGCTCCCTAGCATCTATGCCCGCAACAAAAAGAATAAAATACTTAGGAATATATCTACCTAAAGAAACTAAAGACCTATATATAGAAAACTATAAAACACTGGTGAAAGAAATCAAAGAGGACACTAATAGATGGAGAAATATACCATGTTCATGGACCGGAAGAATCAATATAGTGAAAATGAGTATACTACCCAAAGCAATTTACAAATTCAATGCAATCCCTATCAAGCTAACAGCCACATTTTTCACAGATCTAGAACAAATAATTTCAAGATTTGTATGGAAATACAAAAAAACCCGAATAGCCAAAGCAATCTTGAGAAAGAAGAATGGAACTGGAGGAATCAACTTGCCTGACTTCAGGCTCTACTACAAAGCCACAGTCATCAAGACAGTATGGTACTGGCACAAAAACAGACATATAGATCAATGGAACAAAATAGAAAGCCCAGAGATAAATCCACACACATATGGACACCTTATCTTTGACAAAGGAGGCAAGAATATACAATGGAGTAAAGACAATCTCTTTAACAAGTGGTGCTGGGAAAACTGGTCAACCACTTGTAAAAGAATCAAACTAGATCACTTTCTAACACCGCACACAAAAATAAACTCAAAATGGATTAAAGATCTAAATGTAAGATCAGAAACTATAAAACTCCTAGAGGAGAACATAGGCAAAACACTCTCCGACATAAATCACAGCAGGATCCTCTATGATCCAACTCCCAGAATTCTGGAAATAAAAGCAAAAATAAACAAATGGGATCTAATTAAAATTAAAAGCTTCTGCACAACAAAGGAAAATATAAGCAAGGTGAAAAGACAGCCTTCTGAATGGGAGAAAATAATAGCAAACGAAGCAACTGACAAACAACTAATCTCAAAAATATACAAGCAACTTATGCAGCTCAATTCCAGAAAAATAAACGACCCAATCAAAAAATGGGCCAAAGAACTAAATAGACATTTCTCCAAAGAAGACATACGGAAGGCTAACAAACACATGAAAAGATGCTCAACATCACTCATTATCAGAGAAATGCAAATCAAAACCACAATGAGGTACCACTTCACACCAGTCAGAATGTCTGCGATCCAAAAATCTGCAAGCAATAAATGCTGGAGAGGGTGTGGAGAAAAGGGAACCCTCCTACACTGTTGGTGGGAATGCGAACTAGTACAGCCACTATGGAGAACAGTGTGGAGATTCCTTAAAAAATTGCAAATAGAACTACCTTATGACCCAGCAATCCCACTGCTGGGCATACACACGGAGGAAACCAGAATTGAAAGAGACACATGTACCCCAATGTTCATCGCAGCACTGTTTATAATAGCCAGAACATGGAAACAACCTAGATGTCCATCAGCAGATGAATGGATAAGAAAGCTGTGGTACATATACACAATGGAGTATTACTCAGCCGTAAAAAAGAATTCATTTGAATCAGTTCTGATGAGATGGATGAAACTGGAGCCGATTATACAGAGTGAAGTAAGCCAGAAAGAAAAACACCAATACAGTATACTAACACATATATATGGAATTTAGGAAGATGGCAATGACGACCCTGTATGCAAGACAGGAAAAAAGACACAGATGTGTAAAACGGACTTTTGGACTCAGAGGGAGAGGGAGAGGGTGGGATGATTTGGGAGAATGGCATTCTAACATGTATACTATCATGTAAGAATTAAATTGCCAGTCTATGTCTGAAATAAATAAATAAATAAATAAATAAATAAAACTGTGAAAACTGAGATTCAGAAAGGAGCCTTGGGACTTCCCTGGTGGTCCAGTGGTAAAAACTCCACTTCCTTCCAATGCATGGGGTGCAAGTTCAGTGCCTGGTTGGAGAATTAAGATTCTGCCATGCCACACAGTGTGGCCAAAAAATACAAAATAAATTTATTTTTTCAAAAGAAGACAAGGAAAGCCTTCCTCTGTCTCCTGTAAAAGAGGGTCAGAAGTTAATTTTTAAAAAAGAAAGAAAGAAAGGAGCCGTGATTTCCTTGACACACATCAAATCCATGGGCAAGCTGAGACTGGGACCCAAGGCTCCTGATTCCTATGAGTGTGCTTAGTCACTCAGTCATGTCCATTTCTTTGCAACCTTATGGACTGTAGTGTAGCCCTCCAGGCTCCTCCATCCACAGAATTTTCCCGGCAAGAAATACTGGAGTGGGTTGCTACTCCAGGGGAACTTCTTGACTCAGGGATCAAACTCATGTCCTTTGCATCTCCTGCACTGGCAGACAGATTCTTTACCGCTGTGCTATCTGGGAAGCCTGGTCCCAGTTTTTCTTTCCAGCACTTCTGGACTCTGCATAAATCTCCTGGGACTGGCAATGCTCTGACTGGCACCAGGAATATATTAGGTGCACTTCCCCTGGGGAAAGCATGAGATTAACTATCGAAAGACCTGATTTAGTGCCCGGCACCACCTCTCACCAGCTGTGTGATGTAGGCAACTCATGTA
Source organism: Capra hircus (assembly GCF_001704415.2). NCBI lineage: Eukaryota > Metazoa > Chordata > Mammalia > Artiodactyla > Bovidae > Capra > Capra hircus. The sequence goes on along the minus strand of NC_030822.1, from coordinate 40,634,949 downwards.
ACCTTTTTGATCTGCATCAAGAATAACTGCAAAGTGGGGCAACACTAAAGGCTACACGTCATGAAGTCATCTGGAGGACTCAATCAAAAATGTATTAAAGAGCTCTATTTTCAAAAGTAATATGCATGTAATTATTCTTATTTTCTTCCCCACATTTTTCAGCGTTTTCCAAATAACAATATTAATTTTAAAAGGAAGATTATACAGAACTTTTAAAGAAATGGTACCTTTTAACTATCGAATCGGCAAAGCTTTCATTTCTTACTCCAGCACTAAAGGGTGCACAGAGATTAGCACTGTCAGGCGCTGGTAGTGGAAGTATGAATTAGAACTAACTTTCTGAAAAATTATTTGGCAACAAGCATCAAGAGGCTTAAAAATAGTCTATATCTCTTGTCTCAGTAAATCCACTTCTCAGAAACTATGTAAAAAATTATTAGCTCTGCAGTTAAGAATAATAAAGCAGTTTGTAGCAGAATTTTACTTAACTATTCCTGAAAACTAGAAACAAACTAAATGTTGTCCAATGAAAAATGGTTAAATAGCTTACAGTACTCCTTACAACAAAATGTCATAAAGTCCCTTAAAATCAACTTTTCATAGAATACTTAATGAACTGAGCAAATATTTGTAGTATAATATAAAGTAAATCAAATAGAATATTACACTGCATAAGTAAAAAAATTCCATTTTTTAAACACAGATAGACACACAGAGAAAGAAAAACTCACAAAAACATGAAGCACATTCCCTCTGGATGACGGGATATAAATATTCTTTATAATTTTTTCTGCATTTTGAAATTAATTATAATGAGCTTACTTTCTTTTACCACCTGAAAATGCTGTTACAAATAAAAATGTAAATAAATAGTTAAAGTTGTAGGTTTTTACATTCCACTTTGGCACCGTGGTAGCAATTATTTACACATACCTGTATCAAACACTCTCACGTTAGTGGTTAGAAGCTTTTATTAGCTTTACATTTCTTTAACTGGTTTGTGTGCTTTCTGCTGCTTCTTTCCAATCCTAAATTCCCCATCTTACATTTTTGCTTTGATTCATTTTGACATAATTTGGGGGAAAATTGAGTCATTTTATAGAAAGAGTACCTGGGTGATACCTTTTCTTAGCCTTTGGTGATCAGAGAATGTTGTCATGGACTGATGACAACGTGGCTAGGTGTCTTGGTTAATTCGGGCAACAAAATACCATAGACTAGGCGGCTTATAAACAACAGAAATTTTATTTCTCACAGTTCTAGAGGCTGGGAGTCCAAGATTCCATGTCTGGTGAGGGCTTACTTCTTTGTTCATATAACCTCACATGGTGCATGGCAGGAGGGAACTTTCTGGAGTCTCCTTGAAATTGTTATTTGCTAAGTTGTGTCCAACTCTTTGTGACCCCATGGACTGTAACCCACCCGGCTCCTCTGTCCATAGGATTTCCCAGACAAGAATACTGGGTTGCCATTTCCTTCTCCAGGGGATCTTCCCAACCCAGGGATCAAACCCAGGTCTCCTGAATTACAGGAAAATTCTTTATCATCTGAGCCACCAGGGATGTAAGGGCACTGATCTCATTCCTGAGAGCTTCATTCTCATGACCTAAGTACCATCCAAAGGCCCCACCTCCAAATAATACCACCGCATTGGGCATTAGGTCTCAGAATATGAATTGGGGGTGGGGGATGCACAAACATTCAATTTATAGCATTAGGTAAGAGTTCTCTATTTCTATAGGCATTTGTACAATTGACTTCTCAGATTTATTATTTCAGAGAAGAAATCTAACATTAGTTAGATTCCTCTAAAATTATCCTTAGCTTTTCAGCTTACTTGCTTCTGGGACTCCTACATCCTTGAAACTGAATTATACTATGACGCTAGTGATCCTGGAAACCAAGTGCCAGAAATCAGAGCAACAGCCAAAGCCCAGATCAGATGAGTAAGCTTTCACTGAAGGTTTCTCCACTGTACAATCATCTACATTCCACTCAGAGTTCAGACTCACCTCTTTACCACCTCTTCACTTTCGTTGCAATAAATACAATTGCAGACAAAACCTTATGTCTTGGCCTCTTAATTTCTGCAGGATGAACCCCCAGAAACGAAACTGTTGCTTCATGAGCACGTTTTCCACCCCCTTCAGTAAGTGCCTTTAACAATTATTTCTACGAGTAATGCGAGAAAGTCCTTCCCCCAGCAAAAAGCCTCTATGAATTATTACCCCTGTTTAATTATTTCCAGCAAGGTGTGTGAGAGGTCTTATCTCATTGTCCTGCTGATTTGCACTTCCCTAACATCTTTCGCATTGTATCTGGATTTCCCCTTGGATGAATTGTGTATTCATATCCTTTGTTTATTGTCCAACTGGGATGTTTTTCTTTATCAGTTTGTAGAGGTGTTTAAATATTTTGAACATTAATCTGTTTTATAGGTTGCAACTTTTTCCCAGTCTATCATTTGTCAAGTAGATATGACTATCTTTCCATTATACTATCCACATTTATTGTCTTGGTTTAAAGATCTCCCAAGCCGCCAAGTCATAAATGCACTCTCTTAAATTTTGCTCTTGTATTATTTTGTCCATATTTTACATTTAAATGCTTGATCCATCTGAAATTTATTTTAATATGTAGAGTTCTCTTCCATTTTCTTTTAGATGGATAGGGTCAGTTGGAGAACATGATATAATACACAAGCCAATCTTTTTCTTCCCACCAGGGCTGGTGTCATAGATGTGTTTTTCACTTCTGCGGTCATATGGGGCCTCTCACTCATGGTCTTATGTGTCTGGTTTAATGCTCTGACCTTGAAATTCTTAATAATTTGATCTTTCAGTTTATGTTTTGTAAGTGAATTCCAATGGCACACCGAGTAGGGGACTTGGATCCTCAGCACAGTTCCGTCCCTTTCTCTGCCTCCTTGGGATGGTTCTAGGCCTCCAACTTGCCCGAGGCCTGGTGCCCTGGCCCTGCTCAGCTTTCCCCTTGCCACCCCTGCTCTTCTTCAGATCTTTTCAGACACACAAGGTCTCAAAGAATTTAGCTATCTGAACCCTTTCTGAAAAAGAAACTGGGAGATATACTCCAGCAAAACAAGAGTAAAACAAGATAAAGGAAAATAATGAGTTCTAGAAATACAGACCCAGCATGGTAATGAGAAAGAGGAATTCCATCAAGATTCAGCTGGTCCTGAAGCTAGACAACAACTAGTCCAAACCACATCAAGAGGACAGAAGATGTACCAAGGGAAAGAAAGGGAACTGCTAGATTCCCTGGTGTGCTTGCTTCACCTGACTCTGGAGTTTTGTAGCTCTGTGGAAGAGATGGGGCAAATGTTCACCAAAAATCCCTGGAAACTGAAAAAATAAGGCAAATTATTAACTCCCAGGAAAACTAAATGCCTTGAAAGTAAATGTATTCATAGGTTACCTATTGGCTACCTGTGGTATAATTATGTGGTTCAGTCAGCTCAGTTCAGTTCAGGCACTCAGTCGTGTCCGACTCTTTGTGACCCCATGAATCGCAGCACGCCAGGCCTCCCTGTCCATCACCGACTCCCGGAGTTCACTCAGACTCACGTGCATTATGTGGTTATAAGCAGGTAAATACTGAATGTTGATCTAACTAAGAATTATGGTGTGGTAACTCTTTGGGGAGAATGTTGGAGAGCAGTTTGGGTGGGAGGGAGAAAAGGAGTATGAGAACTGGAAGATTACTTCATCTCCCATTGTGGGAAGTTAATAGGGAATGTCTAAAATTGAAAGCGTGACAAAGACATGGCAGAATAAGCCTGTTATTTAAAAATAAGGATAAAAGTGCCTGTAGAAACAGCTAGAGTTAAATGTGTCTCTGGGAAGTAGAAATCAGGCCTGGGTTTCTGGGAGCAGGCATAAAGTGGTTGCTTTTCTTTAAAATCTGTATAGTATTCTTTGCCTTTTTAAACTATATAGTCATATTGCTTTCTTAAAATAAAAATTAAATTTTTAAAAAAGTAATAGGCATGTAAACCCAGGATGTGGCTGTCTTCACATAAATGAGAGCAGCTCTAGTCATTCATGGAAGGCTTTTAATGTCCAGACCAATCTCTGTCCAGTTTGAATGCCAGCACTTAGGTGTTGATCAGTTTTACTGATTAGCTTTATTTACTTCAATTCTGTGAAACTATTCAAGAACTGGGCTTCCCCTGTGGCTCAGCTGGGGTTGGGAAGATCCCCTGGGAAAGGGAAAGGCTACCCACTCCAGTATTCTGGCCTAAACAATTTCATGGACTGTATAGTCCATGGGGTCACAAAGAGTCGGACGTGACCGAGCAAGTTTCACTTCACCTCACTTCATCCAAGAACTGCATGACCCAAAGATGGTTAATTGTTAATTTCAGCATTTTTAAAAATTAGTCAATCATTTTTCATGTAATTTTCATAACAGTCTCTTATCTGCCTCTTAGTCTTTAAGTTCCCACACCTGTTATCAGCTTTTCCATTTCTTTCAACTCCTATTTTCTTTAAATCCCGGGAGTGCTTTTCAAATTCTACCGCTGCTGCAAAGGCAGAACTTGCCTCTCAGCTTTCAGCACTTGACCCGTTTTTCATAAATGGCCTAGGACATTTTAACACCAAGAGGGAGAGAAAGATCAAGGTTCTTCCTTAAAGAAGAATAAAGAAAACCAGGATTACAGACAGCAATCATCAATACCAATTGAAACTTAGCATGAGAGTCTCTATGGTGTACTTAACATAGTTATACTTATTTCTGAATTATCATTTCATGTATGTTTAGTAACAATTCAATTATTTTAATACAGGATTTTGATGGGAGAAGAATAAGTGACTAGACCAGTGTCTCTCAATCACCTGGGAAGCTTTTAAAAGTACTAATACCAGAGAGGGTTTCACCCTGAGAGATGCTGATTTAACTGGTCTGGGTACAGCATCGTCATAGGAATTTTTTAAATTCCCACTGTTATTCTAACGCGAAAAACTTAGGGTACCACCATACGGCATCATGTCCCAAGTGTTCTCTCTCAGTTAAAACATCTAAGAAGAATCTAATTCAATAACCATTATTCTGGCACTGAATTCACCTGGTAGCATGTGCCCTTATGGCATATGAATTCCTGAAGGAAATAAACAGCTGCTGCTGCTGCTAAGTCGCTTCAGTCGTGTCTGACTCTGTGCGACCCCATAGATGGCAGCCCACCAGGCTCCTCTGTCCCTGGGATTCTCCAGGCAAGAACACTGGAGTGGGTTGCCATTTATTTCTCCAATGCATGAAAGTGAAAAGTGAAAGTGGAGTTGCTCAGTCATGTCTGACTCTTCACAACCCCATGGACTGCAGCCTACCAGGCTCCTCCATCCATGGGATTTTCCAGGCAAGAGTACTGGAGTGGGTTGCCATTTCCTTCGCCAGAAATAACCAGAAGGTCTTGCAAAATTAAACCTTAAAGTTGCAGGAACTGTCAAACAGCCACCCCTGGGCCTCCTCTTCATTTGCAGTAGGCTCCCAAAATGGCGGGCCAAGGAGAGCATAGACAGGCTGGTAATGTCCCCTAATTTTGGCTTCCCTCTGCACAGACAGTGTTCATTTCCAGCCAAGCAGTTTATTCAAATTACAACATTGCCCATTTTAGAGCCACCCTGACTCCCCAGACAACCAGCTCTTAGCTCCCCAGCCAGGGATCAAAACCAGGCCCCTACACTGGAAGCACAGTCTTAACCATGGGACTGCCAGGAAGTCCCTTCCCTGCATTTTTTAATCAAAGAATTGGATTGTCCAATTCTAACCAGTTCTAGTTAATTCTAAGTCCTTTGGTTGTGGTCCCTAGCACATTTAATGAACAAAAGTTTTATGGAGCCAATTTCCTATGTGGAATCAGAGGACACTTTGTAAGCATATGAGACATAGCTCTTCAACAACTACAATAGTGTCTGCCCCCTCAAAAAGCATGTGTTTGGAGAGGATGAATCAAGTCCCACAGCTGAGACCCGAGATTGATGGCTGCTGTCAGCAGTTGGAGCCTATTAGTGAAGCAGACAAGAGGGCTGTTGAAAGGAGGGCTTACTGAACAGACTAGGCCAGGGAGAGCATTTCTGAACTGCAGCAGGCAAGGGGTAGGGGCCATTGGGATCCGGAGCCCAGGTAGAAGGAGCAAGGCTGACATGGGCCATACTGGCCTGACTTCCAGAATAGAATCACTACTAGACACTTAGGAATGCAGGAATAGATTCAGGGAACAGAAAAGGGGGCAAGAGAAGAAAGAATGTTGTGATTATCTTCCTGCAGATCATCAGCAGTCCCGTCCAATTGCTGAAGCAGTAGGGTGGGGAGGGAGGACCCAGGGAGCACCTCTGGGGCCACAGCGTCTCAGGGCCAGAGGCCTCCAAGAGCAGGAAGAGTGCCCTCATGAAATAACCTCAACCCTAAGGAAAGCCATCTACCCCAGCCACAGTCTGCAGCCCCTGCTCATACCTGGATGGTATGTCCCCAGTTTCTCCATAACCAGTGTGAGTGTAGTCAGGCCATTGTACAGGAGCTCAGCTCAGACCTGAGTGAAGGGGAGCACACTCAGAGTGCCCCCGAGCTTGGGCCAGGCAGGGGCAGGAAGCCATCACTACGTAATGACTGCAACAGAACTTAAGTGGAAACAGAAGGCCACAGCTGTTCAGCCCTTGGAAGGCTGGACCAATTTCTAATTTTCCTTGTTATACTAAAGAACCAATGTCTTTGAGCTAATGCATAAGATGAAACATCATCCAAAATCCATCCCAGTTATTATGAAAACTAAGAATTGTTATCCTCCTCCATACATGTTTAAAATAATCTTGATCTCTATATTGGAAAGTCAGACCCAATCCTCCTAAACCAGCCCCTTTAGTTCCTAAACCCTTTGAAGGCTGAGCGTTCCAGAAAAATGCTGGCCTTTCTTCCTAGGTTCTAAGTATTGAGAAACCTCTACAGATTTGCCAAAGATATTAAACAGAATCACAGAGTTATGGTCTGTAATATCTCAGTTATCAACTATTTACTGAGCACCTATTTTAAATGAGGGACTGAGTATACAGAAGTAAATCAGTCTGAATAGCTGCCTCCAGAAGCCCTCAGTGAGGGGGAAATGCAGAAACAGATTATCTCAGTACAATACCATGCATGTAAACCACAGACATACGAGTAAGTGACAGGGAGTTAGACCCTGCATGAGGAAAGTCTTCCTTGAGGAAGGGGTAAAATAAAATGAAGCCTAACAATGAAGAAAGAGTAAAATAAAAGTTGAAATGCTAGCTGTGATATTTCATAAACCACAAAGTTCACACAAGGAGTGAGGGGGGTTGTGGAGGTTGGGGAATAATGCAGTGTTCATGACAGAAGGTCCAAGCAAAGGGTGGCCTGAAGGCCAAGAGATGGTTCTAGAAGAGCTCATGTTAATAGCCAGGGCTCAACCCCCTGAAGCTGCAGAGAAACTGGAAGTCCCCACTGTCACTCCCACCTACCCAACTCAAGACCCAACCAGCCCACCACATGGAGATGCAACTGGGTCAACAAACTTTTCCCCTGGGAGGCAAATAGTGTGAATCTATCAGCCACCTTGAGTTTCATCATTTCCATCCTGAGAGCTCAGGCTCCAAGGGTTGGAACTTTGATTGGGAGGGAGATGGAGAAAGGAAAGGAGAGAGAAGAGGAGGGAAGGACATTCACACAGGCCATTCTCACCACCTCTTCTCCCAGCCCCCACACACAGCCTGCCTCTCGAATGGCATCAAAGCCACAACGGGCTGCCCCCACTGACAAGGGCCCTAAGCCTCAGTGTCAGGGACATGCAGAGCAGGGATTCACTATATTGGACCCTGCGCTGGTTCCTGAGAGAGGCTGTAACAAAGGATCACAAACAGGGTGGCTTAAAACAACAGAAATTTATTCTGTCACAGCTCTGGAGGCTCGAAATCCAAAATGAAGATGTCTGTAGGGCTACACTTCCTCTGAGACTCTGGACAGACTCCTTCCTCGCCTCTTCCAGCTTCTGGTGGTGCTCAGCGATCGTTGGCATGACTTGGCTTGCAAGCACATCACTGCAGTCTCCGCCTCCGGCATCATGTGGTGTTCTCCCTGTGACTCTGGCTCCACGCAGGATTCTCCTTTTCTCATAAGGACACCAGTCACGTTGGATGAGAGCCCACCCTAATGATCTCATCTGAACTTGATTACATCTGCAAAGACTCTATCTCCAAATAAGGTCACATTCCCAAGTACCAGAGCACTGCGGACTTCAACATACCATTCAGGATGACACAGTTCTACCCGTAGCTGCCCCTTTATTCCTTCCTCCTCTAGGACTTGTGGCAATAACTAAGGAGCAACTGCACATCTTTCCCAGAAAAGATAAGCATGTCATTCCCAAGCTAGTCACCCTCAGTGAATGTGGAAGGCAAGGCAAGGGGATACCCTGTCTTCTGGTCCTTCTAGAATATATAATAACATGCTGACTCACCGGTGGCTGTGGGATTGGGAATTTCTCTGTTAAATCGCCCCTGTGCTCAGCCTGATTGACAGCTTCGCAACCCAGGGAGTCCTATGGAAGCTGCAGTCAGGCCCTGGTTACATAAGCCCCCACCCCTCAGAGCCCAGATTTCCTCATCTGTAAGGTCTAAAGAGACTTCTGGTGTCTGATGATGACTATTAAGGGGCACATCTGGCCCACATCAAGTCCACATCCGAATCCCCAATTAATACACGGCCATTCAGCAAGCGTCGCTTGAGACCTGCAGGAAGGCTCGTTAGAGTGCCTGAAGCACCTCCCTGGGGACAGCGCGTATCTCAGCATGCAGATTCTGAATTGAGATCATAACGAAGTTCCTGCTCTGCTCCTCCCAGGAGCCCGTGCTTTGTATTCACATGGAATATCTGGACACCCACGCAGATACCACTAACATACACGGGCATGAGAAATCATGGCGGGTGAGAGCCAAATGCAGCGCAGAGTGTCTGAATTACAGAAGAGGTGGAATCACTCAGCAACCAGTGTCCTCTTGGCTTCAGTCTGGCAACTGCACAGAAGCTAAACAGCTTCCTCTACAGAAGGAAGGGAATCTATTGCCCAGCAAGACAGAGACAGGAACAACACACGGTTAGGGGCCCTTGAGGGTCAGCAGGGCCATCCAAGAACCACAGCCACAGGCCACAGTATATCAAACAATCAGCCATGAGCCATTTCAGCAGGGCCCTGCTGGGGGCTGGGGAGTGAGGATGAGTCCAAACTCTCCAAGGAATTATGCGCCCCTACTCCCGAGGGGACTAGGCAGAGAATCAGGACCCAACCACGTGGCTTAATCATGCTAGGGCAGGACTCCCGGCCCAGCCTGGAAGCCCATACCCTGCAAAGGATCTGATGGGGATGACGTTGACTGAATGAGAGGGTCGGGAGGACAGACAGGAAGTGAGAGAAATGGGAATTCAATGACCAAGGACAAGCCATGTGATGGGCGAGACAGTATTTGACTTGGGGGGCTCTGGAGCCTCAGGGTTCCCCCTGGCAGGTGAACCATCAGGTCCCTGAGTAGCAGTGCAACCCCGCCCCCACTGCCATTCATTCCCTGCCCCGAGTCAAGCAGGCTGGACCCCGCAGGGCTGGAGGGCAGAGATAGACTACGCTGTGTGCATATGACACAGTGTGCCCAGGTCCCCTGCTCTCCTCTGCCCCACCCATCTTCCCCATACCCCATCTGTTGGTAAAAAGACAGTGTCATCAGAGAACAAGATCTGGGCTCAGCCTTTACTGGGCAAATAATAACGAGCAAATTATTTAACCAGACTAAGTCTCTATATCTTCATCTGTAAAATGGGAAAGTAATAGTATCTGCTTCCCAGAACAGCTGGGAAGACTAAGTGAGATAATGTATGTAAGTAACATAAGGATGGGCATAGTACCTGACATACAATAAGCCCCAATAGATACGTATTCCACAGCCCTTAGAGAAAATAAGAATGAAGGGAACATTGTCTGTAGGACAGAAGCCAGAGTCAGTCTTGAAATCCCTCAACCTGGCAGATTCCATGCACCAATGGCACTTGAAGCCCCCAAAGGCTCTGCTTTATGTCTAGAAATGAAACAGCAAACAGAAGTCCTCTTTTTCCAGCTCAAAGGAGCCTGCTCATCCTCATACTAGTAGCTCTGGAAAAGGTGCTCTCTTACTGCCTCACACAACGTGTCTCCAACCAATTAACAGTCTGACTGCTGAATAATACAAATGAATTTACTTACAAAACAGAGACCCACAGAAAACAAACTTATTATGGTTGCCAGGGGGAAGAATGAGGGGAAGCGATGGTTAGGGAGTTTGCGATGCACATGTACACACTGCTATATTTAAAATGAATAACCAACAAGGATCTACCTTATAGCACATGGAACTCTGCTCAATGTTATGTGGCAGCCTGGATTGGAGGGGAGTTTAGAGGAAAATGGATACATGTATATGTATGGCTGAGTTCCTTTGCGGTTCACCTGAAACGATCACATTGTTAATGGGTTATACCTCAATACAAAAAAGGTTTTTTAAAAATGTGATGCATATGTATATTACCATATGTGAAATAGATCACCAGTCCAGGTTTGATGCATGAGACAGGGTGTTCAGGGCCAGAGCACTGGGCTGACCCTAAGGGATGGGATGGGGAGGGAGGTGGGAGGGGGGTTCAGGATGGGGAACACATGTACACCCATGGCTGATTCATGTCAATGCATGGCAAAAACCACTACAATATTGTAATTAGCCTCCAATTTAAATTAATTAATTAATTTTTTAAAATGTGATGTATATAAACATGGAATATATATGTATATATATATAAAATATATGTGTGTATATGTATACATAAGCATATATATATATAAAAGGAATATTATTTACCCTTTATAATAATAATACGTTTTTTAAAAAACAGTCTGGCTGCTGCCCCGGGTGACTGATGGCTCTCCCTCCTCTCCCTGGGAGGCTGGGGGCAGGGCATGTCTCAGGGAATATGGCCCACACCCCCTCCACCACCCACTTCACTCACTGAAAACAGAAGATGCTAAAGGGTGTGCATTCCCCTTACAGAGCTCAGACAGCTCAGAGGCGTGGCCTGGCCTCACTGTGGTCTGAGGAAAGAACATCTGTTGGTATAAGGCAGACCCTCATGACTGTCCTGATAAACTCAGAACCACTCAACTGGCTTCCCCCTAGATAAGTCTGCTAGGTTACTGCTGGGAAGAGAGCAGAGAAGCAAGGAGAGATTAACAGCCTTTTCTTCTTAAGTGAAGACGCCTTGATAAAGGACAGAAATGGTATGGATCTAACAGAAGCAGAAGATATTAAGAAGAGATGGCAAGAATACACAGAAGAACTGTACAAAAAGGATCTTCACAACCCAGATAATCACGATGGTGTGATCACTCATCTAGAGCCAGACATCCTGGAATGTGAAGTCAAGTAGGCCTTAGAAAGCATCACTATGAACAAAGCTAGTGGGGGTGATGGAATTCCAGTGGAGCTTTTTCAAATCCTGGAAGATGATGCTGTGAAAGTGCTGCATTCAATATGCCAGCAAATTTGGAAAACTCAGCAGTGGCCACAGGACTGGAGAAGTCAGTTTTCATTCCAATCCCTAAGAAAGGCAATGCCAAAGAATATTCAAACTACCGCACAATCGCTCTCATCTCATACGCTAATAAAGTAATGCTCAAAATTCTCCAAGCCAGGCTTCAGCAATACGTGAACCGTGAACTTCCTGATGTTCAAGCTGGTTTTAGAAAAGGCAGAGGAACCAGAGATCAAATTGCCAACATCTGCTGGATCACCAGAAAAGCAAGAGAGTTCCAAAAAAGAGAAATCTACTTCTGCTTTATTGACTGTGCCAAAGCCTTTGACTGTGTGGATCACAATAAACTGTGGAAAACTCTGAAAGAGATGGGAATACCAGACCACTTGACCTGCCTCTTGAGAAATCTGTATGCAGGTCAGGAAGCAACAGTTAGAACTGGACATGGAACAACAGACTGGTTCCAAATAGGAAAAGGAGTACATCAAGGCTGTATATTGTCACCCTGCTTATTTAACTTCTATGCAGAGTACATCATGAGAAACGCTGGGCTGGAAGAAACACAAGCTGGAATCAAGATTGCCGGGAGAAATACCAATAACCTCAGATATGCAGATGACACCACCCTTATGGCAGAAAATGAAGAGGAACTAAAGAGCCTCTTGATGAAAGTGAAAGAGAAGAGTGAAAATGTTGGCTTAAAGCTCAACATTCAGAAAACGAAGATCACGGCATCCGGTCCCATCACTCCATGGGAAATAGATGGAGAAACAGTGGAAACAGTGTCAGACTTTATTTTTGGGGGCTCCCAAATCACTGCAGATGGTGTCTGCAGCCATGAAATTAAAAGATGCTTTCTCCTTCAAAGAAAAGTTATGACCAACCTAGACAGTATATTCAAAAGCAGAGACATTACTTTGCCGACTAAAGTCCGTCTAGTCAAGGCTATGGTTTTTCCTGTGGTCGTGTATGGATGTGAGAGTTGGACTGTGAAGAAGTCTGAGCACCGAAGAATTGATGCTTTTGAGCTGTGGTGTTGGAGAAGACTCTTGAGAGTCCCTTGGACTGCAAGGAGATCCAACCAGTCCATTCTGAAGGAGATCCACCCTGGGATTTCTTTGGAAGGAATGATGCTAAAGCTGAAACTCCAGTACCTTGGCCACCTCATGCAAAGAGTTGACTCATTGGAAAAGACTCTGATGCTGGGAGGAATTGGGGACAGGAGGAGAAGGGGACGACCGAGGATGAGATGGCTGAATGGCATCACTGACTCGAAGGACTCCGGGAGTTGGTGATGGACAGGGAGGCCTGGCGTCCTGCGATTCATGGCATCGCAAAGAGTCGGACATGACTGAGCGACTGAAGTGAACTGAACTAAAACCTTTGTCTTTGCCATCAGCCCATCCCAGCTTTCACAGAGGCTGGACTCTTTGCAGGTTCCCCATGCACTAGGCTTGATCAGTGCTGCGGTTGAGCTGTCTCCCTTCCTCCACAGCCCTCTTCCTAGGGACTGCAGGGTGCTATCCAGGGAAGCAACTTGAACATGAGCGCATTTTCTGAGGTGGCCTCTGCTCCCCAGCCTCCAACATCTTGATGTGTGTGTGTGCGTGCTAAGTTGCTTCAGTCATGTCTAACTCTTTGCGACCCCATGGACTGTAGCCCTGCAGGCTCCTCTGTCCACGGGATTCCCCAGGCAAGAACACTGGAACGGCTTGCCATGCCCTCCTCCAGGGGATCTTCCCTACCCAGCGATCAAACCTGTGGTTCCTGCCCTGTATGCAGATTCTTCACCGCTGAGCCACCAGGGAAGTCCCAATGTCTTTATAGTAAATGACTATCCATAGTAACAAATTCTGAAATCTTGAAACAGTTGATAAAATAACACACCTAAAAGCTGAGTGTGAATGCTACCACTTTATAGACTGCCTGCAGTTACTAAAAGGGGTGGATCTTTTTTATTTCAGAGAAACAGTAGACATGGAATTGTAGCATTTTAAGGCTGCAAACTTTGAGTGCCTACAGCTTGGTTTTATTTATATATTATATTTGGAGATCCTACCATATTTCAGAAAGGTTTAATGTATTCATATCGCAAATGCCTGTCTAAGCAGGGCTGTTTTGTGGATCAGAGGTGGGGTTGTAGGCGTGGAGGGAAGAGCCCTCGAAAGGGAGAGAGAAATCTGGGACTCCAGTTCTCAGCTCTGTAGCTAACTTGAGTGTGACCTGGTACACTCAGCTCCCTCCATGCTGCTATAGTGAGTGACAGTACAGAGGAGAGGTTGAGTCAGAGATCTTGGCTGCAAGCAACAGAGAGGACTCTGGCTGAACTAAGCAGAAGGGAATTTACTGCTCCGATTGCAGGATCAGAATCAGGGGATGTTGGAACACCTGGCTTGAATTAGACTCGCTAGGACCTAAGGTAGCCAAGCCACCAAAACCTAGGCAACACATGTGAGACTGATGGCCCAATCAGCAGGAGGCTGCTGTTGCCCCTAACAACCTCCTACCAATCCAGCTTAGCCTTGCCTGACATTTGCTCTGGGACTCACTGAAAAAAATCAGCCCCATGGGCTGGGCAAAGGTCACAGCCCACCGACTCTAAAGGTGGGCACTCAGTGGGAGAAAATTAAGCTCTTTTGCCTTTGCCTTTTAAAATGAGAGAGTACAGTGACAGACCACATGAGGAAAGTCATTCTTTGGTGGTGGTTTTACTTTTGGTGGTGGTCCTCCAAGGGTGGTCTCGGACCAGCAACATCAGCATCATCTGAGAATTTTTTAGAAACTGCATTCTCAGGCCCCACCCCAGATCTACTAAATTGGAAACTCTGGGGTGGGGAGCCCAGCAATCTGTTTCAACAAGCCCTCCAGGTGACAGTAATGCACACCAGTCTGAGGGTAATACACCTCCACCCAACTGCCCTGCAAAAAATCCAAAGGTTACTTAAAAGGTTGAATGTCTGCCATCATATTAAAATAACAATTGGCCAGTTTTAATGGGTGAAAAGCCAGAGTTTGGAACCAACTGGCAAGTAAACAAAACTAAAATATAGGGGTAAGGGGTTTCTTTAGACAATATTTTTTTCCTGCTGATGTGTGACAGTGTGCTTGCTGTGCAAACACAGCTTTGAAACAAATTTGACCTCTCCTTCCAACCACACTGCCACCTCTTCACCTTCCTACAAAAACCCTGGACCTGCCTGTTTCTCAGGCCCCACTCCAACCCCCTCCTGCCCTCCCTCCAATTACAAGATCCAGGAAACAGCCCTTCTAGCATGCAAATCTAAAACCTTCCTGTTCCCTTTCTTCAGACGATGCTAATGAACTGTCAATATCAGAACTGTACATTGAGATACTCAGAAGCAAACAAACTGCCATACCCTGGCCTTCTGTCACCTCTGCCCTTCAGGCCATAGTGCCTTTCCTGCTCCAGCAGCTGGAAGCTGGCTTAGTGGCTTACAGTCCTCTCAGCTACAACTAGCCCTTGCCTCTCAACCAGGTGGAAACTGCAAGGCTGGTCTGAAAGCTTTAGACTGAGCTGGAGGGACACCATGTGGCCATATTTGGTATCACACACCAAGCCAGGGGCTTCTGTTTTTTCTTTTTTGGCAGGGCCACAGGGCTTTGGGGATCTTAATGAACCTGGGTCCTCGGCAGTAAGAGCGTGAAGGCCTGTCCACTGGACTAGCAGGGGGTTCCCAGGGCTTCTATTCTTTAGGTGATCTTTTAGTAAAGACCATGAAACAATGACCTGAGGATATGTGGTGAAAGGTAAAAAAAAAACCAAAAAACTGAACCCACAATCATGTTAATGGGATTATTTTCATTTGTTCCTACTCTTAAATATTTTCTGACGGTTACAACCACAACACCCTCTCCATGAAGCATTCCTTTCTTTTCCATGGATCTCTGATCATCAGTATTTTCCACGCTCATTCAAGGTTTTAGCAACTGTTCTCTTCAGGGACAGTCAGTAGCATGTTAGCACAATGAAATGGAATGAAAAGGCGTTCAACCATTCGGCAGGCACGTGGTTAAGCGCCCCATTTCGGGAATGACACGGGCAGGGTTTCAAAACCCAGCTCTGCTACTGACTTAGCTGTGTGATCCTGGGCATGTTTCTCAACTTTCTGTATCTCAGTTTCCTCATCTGTGCAATGGGGAGAGGGAAGACTATGACCTACTGAATAGGGCTGCTATGAGAATGAAACAATAATGTGTGAGGAGACCCTTAACGCAGGCCCAGGCCATACCCCTGCTATCAGCATCATTCTTTCTAAATGCGTCCTCATGGGAGCCATCACCACTGATGCCCGCTGAGGACCTCTCTTGGATGGGAGCCCTGAAACTGCAAGTCTAAGCGTGTCTCATAGCTGGAAAAGCATAAAATGAGCAGCTGAGATTTCAGAGACTAGGACCTTGGGACAGGCAAACGGGATCCGGGGTCAGGCCCCCATCCCCACTTCTCAGCGTCTCTATCAAGCAGTGTGTCCCTGGTCCCCGCTCCTGCCAGTTGCAGCAGGCCCCAGATTCCTCACCTACAAGCCAAAAACGGAGTTTACCTACAACTGCCTTCATCTAAAACACAACGTACTCAGAAATGTGGGAACAAACTTAGGATTCTCTCCAGGACACATTACCTCACGAGGTCCTGGAGATTCAGTCAAGGTCAACTTGACTTGTAACTGCCTAAAATTTGCCATGTGCTCTGCCAGAAATTTCTCTACAGGAAATCATCTTGCTGCCAAATGAGGCCCAGTGAACAAAAGAAAACAGGGGAGAAAATCTCAGAGGCCCCCTAGAAGAGGATGTAAGGGAATTCTCTCTCACTGATATCCTCCAGAGAGCCAGATGCCCACCTGGAGAAAGAGTCTTCATGAGATCCTCTGCTGTGTATCAGGCCAGGGGACAGAAGATAAATTTGGCCCTTCCTCTGCCCTCAAGGCCTCATCTTTTTGTAAGAGGCAGGCTTAGGGAGAGACATAGACACATATAGCAACAACTTTGATAGTTTCATAAGTTATAACACAGGGCTGTTCAAGGTGCAGTGGAAACAGAATTGAGCCATTAATTCTGCCCTGAGCAGTCAGGGAAGGCTTCACTAAGAAGACCTCTTTTTTTTTTTTTTTTTTTAATTGGAGGCTAATTACTTTACAATATTGTAGTGGTTTTTGCCATACATTGACATGAATCAGCCATGGGTGTACATGTATTCCCCATCCTGAACCCCTCTCCCACCTCCCTCCCCATCCCATCCCTCAGGGTCATCCCAGTGCACCAGCCCTGAGCACCCTGTCTCATGAATCGAACCTGGACTGGTGATTTGTTTCACATATGGTAATATACATGTTTCAATGCTATTCTCCCAAATCATCCCACCCTTGCCTTCTCCCACAGAAGACCCCTTTT
This sequence comes from Capra hircus, assembly GCF_001704415.2. Taxonomy (NCBI): domain Eukaryota; kingdom Metazoa; phylum Chordata; class Mammalia; order Artiodactyla; family Bovidae; genus Capra; species Capra hircus. Next base: position 40,617,969 of record NC_030822.1, on the reverse strand, counting down.
AAAGGAGGATCAGATTACAGGTGAGACTCTAGCAGGGCTGGATCCACTAGAAAGCTGTTTATTGTAAATCACACAATTACCCCTGAACTAGGCCAGGGCCTTGGGCTAGTGTGGAGGGAAGGGGTGTAGCAGAACTGGCCGGAGGTGCGGGGAGGTTGGGAGCAAGCTAAAACATAGATTTCCAAGCCCTGCCCAAAGGCTTAAAGAGGGGCCCAAGACCCTGAATATTCAGCGAGCCCCTCCCCCAGGATAATGCTACTGCAGGTGATTCACATTCCCACCACTCTCATTAGCCCCACAGCCATCCGGGTCACATCCTAGTCACCCTTCCTTCTTATGGATTCTGTGGCTTCTGCCTGGGAGGTTCCTCCGCTTCTGCTCCCCCTTGACTGTCTTCTCTTTCAAGACCCAACAGCTCAAAAACACTGATAAGGGGACTTCCCTATGGTCCAGTGATTAAGAATCTGCCTACCAATGCAGGCGACACAATTTTGATCCCTAGTCCAGGAAGATTTCACATGCCGTGGGGCAACTAAGCCAGTGAGCCACAACTACTGAAGCCTGTGTGCCTAGAACCCAAGCTCCGTAACAAAGGAAATCACTGCAATCAGAAGCCTTCACACTGCAACCAGAGAATAGCCCCCCCACGCACTATAACTAGAGAAAGCCCAAGGGCAGCAATGAAGACGCAGCACAGCCAAAAATGAAATAAATAAATAAATTTTAAAACATATATATACTGATAGGTAAACCCTTTCAGATTTCAGAATATAATCTTGTGCCAGGCACCAAGTTAGTTCTTTGCATAAATGATTTCATTCAGTCCTCAAAACAGCCCTATAGTATAGGTCTCCTGATAAACCCCATTTTCCAGATGAGGAAACTGAGGCACAGAGCAGTTAAGTAACTGGACCCTGGTTGCACCGCTGGGACCTGTGCTTCATCTGTATCCCCCACTAGACTGCTCACAGATGTGGCTGAGGCTGTGTCTCTGAAGCCCTAGAGCCTGGGGCAGCGCCCAGCACAGTTGCTCAGTAAATGTTTGTCGAGCAAATAGAAGAATAAACGAACACCACCTCCTTCCATCCGTGACCCTCAGCCAGCACCCAGGCAATGAATCTGCCCGCCCCCACTGCCACCTCCAGGAAGTACTAGCAGTCAGGGCATAACCCACCCTGTTGTTGACCAAGTGACCCGCAGACCAAGGAACATGACTTCCTGGACTGTTGAGCGTTTTTATTTGGCGATATCAGAGAGGGAGTGCTCTCTGTCTCAACTGCAGACGGGCCTCCTCAGAGCCTCCTCCTCCTCCTCTGGGCTGCCTGCCAAGCCTCTGCCTCGCAGCTGCCTGCCTCCCCTCCAGCTCTGGCTCAGTCTCTTCACCCCACCTGCCTTTCTGCTCCCCTCCCAGCATTCTTCCCCCTCCCTTCCCCCTTTATCCTCCTCCCGCTTCTCTCTAGGTTTCCCTGCCTCTTTCCTTCTCCCCCTTCCCCACCTCACTCCCTCTCTGCAGCCAGCTCTCTTTCTCTTTCTGTTGATTCGTGTGTGGTGTGCATGCGTGTGTGTGTGTGTGTACGTGTGTGTGTGGGTGTGTGCGTGCATGCGTGTGTGTGTGTACGTGTGTGTGGGTGTGTGCGTGCATGCGTGTGTGTGTACGTGTGTGTGGGTGTGTGCGTGCATGCGTGTGTGTGTGTACGTGTGTGTGGGTGTGTGCGTGCATGCGTGTGTGTGTACGTGTGTGTGTGGGTGTGTGCGTGCATGCGCGTGTGTGCGTGTGTCTGCTGCTCTCTCTCTGCTTCCCTTTCTGTCTTTCTGTTTCTCTCCTCTGTCTCTGTCTCTCTGCCTTTCTCTCTCTCCTCTGTTCTCCCCACTTCCCTTCTTCTCCCCTGCCTTCACTGCCGCTCTCCCTCCTGGAACCCAGCATCACTTCCTCCCTGGCCTCTCCCCAACTCCCGGAAGGAGGTCAGTTGGCTGCCCTGGTTCCCTCCTCTCTGCGTCAGAGCCTCAAGGCCTGGGGGCCTCTGGGCCCTTGCCACCAGCCTCCCCGCTTGTATCCCTTAGGCTTCTTTCTCCTCTGAGTCTTCATTAAAGGCTTCTCCCCTCAAATCCTGCCCCACCTCCCTCCTGAGGGCTGCCTCCCCAGGCTGCTGGGGACTGTTCTCCCAGAGCTGCCCTGCAGCTCTCTCTCCCCAGCTCCCTGCAGTGGTGGGGGGATCTTATTCCTCGGGCTGGGCCTCAGGTCCTGCCAATGTAGGCCCGGAGGCCTCCCCTGGCCCCCTCTGCTGCCTTCAGACAAACTGCAGAAATCCCGGAGCAGAGCCAAAGGGGCCGGTCCCTGCTCGGAGGCCACCCAAGTGAGAAGCCAAGGGGCCTCCCTATGGAGCGCAGCCACCCTGCCAGCCCTGCAGAAAAGCCGTCAACTCCAGCACTTTGAGCCACAGCCTTAGGCCCTCCTTGGGCCAATAGGGCCTAACTGGCTCCACAGGGGCTGGGCCACCCGAGAAAGCCGAGAAGGCCGGGCACTGCAGGGAGTTCAGGACTGTTCTGCCCTCACCAGATGCCTGCAGAAGCCTTTGTTTCCAGGGCAGAAGCTGTCAGAAGACTCCAAACAGGCTTATGGGTGATAGTGGGGCCCACTGGGGGCTTAGCCAGTAAGCATAAAGCTAGGGCTGCAGGGGAAAAGGAGAGCTCAAGGAGCCCCTACCCCAGATCTCCAGGCAGCTCACTCCATGCCCTTCTTCAGTAAACATTTAACTGAGAGCCCAGTGGGTGCCAGAGATAAGCAGAACGGTTGTCCCTGCCCTATATGGGCTGGTGAGAGAGAAAAACAACTGAGCAGCAAATACAATGTGATAAATGAACTCATAAAAGTGGATAATTATGAAAGGAAACATTGAGCATGTTATGAGAAATGAGCAAATGCTGTAAATTGACAAAAGCATTTTATGTTATCTTATTTCAATCCTCATCTGCACAAAAGGTTTTATCTCCATTTTGCAGATGAGGAAACTGAGGCTCAGCTATATAACTTAACTGCACAACTAACAAATAGCAAAGCTAGGATTCCTAAACTGCCTAACTGACCCCAAATTACTGCTCCCTACTGATATAAAATGCTATGGACAAACAGAGGGGTGAGGGGGATTGGGGTATAAGTGGACAGAGTGGGTGAGAAGGCTTCACAGAGAAGGTGAAGCCTGCTGGGTTTTTGAAAGGTGAATAGGAACTCCCCTGGCAGCCAAGGAGCACAAAGGCAATCCAGACCAACAAATGGTGTGTCCAGTCTCCTGCGATTTCTTGCAGGTTTTTTCTCTAATGAATTTTTTCCCAAGCTATTCAAACTCCAACAACATTTGTTTACTAAGTACCCATAATGTAGCAAGCATTTTTTAAAATTTAAGTATAGTTGATTTACAATATTATATTAGTTTCAAGTGTACAATACGGTGGTTTAGTATTTTTGTAAATTATGCTCAAGTTATTAAAAAATAGTGATTGTTTTCCCTGTGTAGTGTACAATATATCCTGGTAGCTTATTTATTATATATACAGTAGTTTGTACCTTCTAATCCCCTGCCCTTACCTTACCCCTGTCCTCTTCCCCTCCCTATTGATACCCACCAGTTTATTTTCTGTGAGTCTGTTTCTGTTTTGTTATATTCATTCTGTTTTTTAGATTCCACATGGAAGTGATAACATCCAGTATGTCTTTCAGCATAATACCCTGTAGGCAGGATTTCTTTTTATGGCTGAGTAGTATTCCATTGTATAGGTAAACTACATCTTTATTTGTTCATCTGTTGAGGGACACTTGGGTTGCTTCCATATCTTTGCTGCTGTATATCATGCTGCTATGAACGTTAGGGTGCGTGTGTCATTTCAAATTAGTATTTTTGTTTTCTTCAGATAAATACCCAGCAGTGAATTGCTGGATCATACGGCAGTTCTGTTTTTTAGGTTTTTGAAGAACTTCCATACTGTTTTTCGTAGTGGCTGCAGCAATTTACATTTCCACCAACAGTATACAAAGTTTCCTTTTCCTCTACAACCTTGCTAACACTTGGTATTTGTATACTTTTTCATGATAGCCCCTCTGACCAATGTGAAGTGATATCTAATTATGGTTTTGAGTTATACTTCTCTGGGGATTAGTGATATTGAGCATCTTTTCATGCGGCTATTGGCCGTCTGTATATCTTCTTTCAAAAAATGTCTATCAGGTCTTCTGCTCATTTTTAAATTGGGTTGTTTGGGTTTTTGATATTGAGTTGTATAAACTGTTTCTATATTTTGGAAATTAGCTCCTTATCAGTTACTTTATTTGCAAATGTTTTCTCCCAATCAGTAGGTTGTCTTTATTTTGTTGATGATTTGCTCTGCTGTGCAAAAGCTTTTAAGTTTAATCAAGTCACACTTGTTTATTTTTATTTTTGCTTCCTTTGCCTTCGGAAACAGATCCAAAACAGTTATTCCTACAATTTATGTCAGAGAGTGTTCTGCCCATATTGTTTTACAGGAATTTTATGATTTCCATTCTTATGTTTGCATCTTTAATTCACTTTGAATTTATTTTTGTATATGGTGTGAGAAAATGTTCTCATTCCACTCTGTTACATAGAGCTGTCCAGATTTCCCAGCACCACTTATTCAAGGGTCTCTTCTCCTTTGTATAATCTCTCCTCTTTCGTCAAAGGTTAATTGATTAATTATGGGCTCTCCGTTCTGTCCCATTGACCTCTGTGTCTTTTTTGTGCCAGTACCATAATGTTTTGATGACTGTAGTTTTGTTAGCATAATCTGAAGTCAGGGAGTGTGTGATATGTCCAGCTTTGTTCTTTTTTCTCAAGATTGTTTTGGCTATTCAGGGTCTTCTGTGGGTCCATACAAATTTTAGGATTATTTGTTTGAGTTCTGTGAAAATTGTCATGGATATTTTGATAGGGGTTGCATTAAATCTGTATATTGCTTTGGGTGGTATGCCCATTTTAACAATATTAATCCTTCCAGACCATCTAATGAACTTTTAAAATCTAAATTTCTGGCCTCTAAAATTTGCAAAAAACGTAATTTTCGATTCAGAAATTTCCATAGGATCCTAACATGACTGAGCTCATTAAAAAAAAAAAAAGGCAATTAGCATTTAACAGTAATCTTAAAGTCAAGTTTAAAGAGGAAAAGAAAATCACTCATAAAGCCACCATCCTAACACAGCTTTTTCAGTCATTCTGTTTGCTTCCAATTCTTGTCCATAAATGTGTAACCATTTAACATGAGCAATATGGAAGACAGCTTATTAATTTTCTTCATTAGTATGGCCAAGCACATGTGAGTCTCTGATGAGATATACAAATATCCTCTAAGTGGCTGCTTGTTTATTAGCAAAATTTCTTAAACTATCTGAGTCAGCATTTTTGTGTAGAAGAAACAATTTATTACCTCTGTAGAAGTTATTCATTTCTTGTTTTACAAAGAAGATATCACCAGTACTTGTGCACCTGCTTCAGGGAACTCTCTTCACAGAGGAGACTGAGTCCCTAGCTGGTGACCCAGCTTCCTTCTTGCTCCCCAAAGCGTATGCTACTGTCAGGCAACCACGCCTCCCCGATGTTCTTAGAACACACCAAGTACACTCCCATCTCTAGGGCTTTGCTCTTACCCTTCCCCCTGCCTCCAGTATTTTTCTTCTTCTCTCTGCCTTCTCCAAATCTTTTCGTTCTTTAGGATCCAAATGAAGTCCCCGTTTGTCAATAAAGCTTTTTCAGAATCCTCAGGGATTTCTCCTACCTCTGAGCCCTTCCACTTTTAATAATCATCACCACTTATTGCTTTATACTGTTGTATCGTTTACAGACATGCTCCATCTTCTAAATTTGATGACTATAAAGGCAAGGACTAAATCTGATTTCTCCTCCCCTGCCTTCTGCCCACAGCTGACAGTTTGCAAATGTGTGTTGATTATAATGATGCTGTTCATATGTGTTACAAAACTCTAGATTTCTAGCCAGAAAAAAGCAGTGTGAATTTGAAGTCAGAATGAGCCAGATTCAAATCCTTAGTATATACTAATGATAGGACCTTGGAAAATATTCTAAACCTCCCTGAGCTATAGTTTTTTCATCTGTAAAATGGGGGCAATAATAGAGGTATTGGGAAGGTCTAATGAGGTAATGGTTAGCACAGTGTACAAAGTGCTTAGTATATCACCAGCATTCAGTAAGCACTGAATGCATAGTTGATACTAGTCTTTTCTCCTACGGATAGTAATGAAAAATAACAGGAAGGCCAGAGTTTGCAAACAGATTCCAAAGAGGATTCATTTAATCAAAGTCATTATCCACCAATATCATGAAATTGTCCATCAAAGAATTTCACATTATAAAACTCCTGACAACTCAGTGGTTTTAGGGACCTTTGCACTTGAGTTCTGTAGCTCTGAGATTTTACTATCCAGTGCCAAATGTCTGTGACCACCACCCCCAGAGTTACCAGGGATACCCTAATTAATACCAAGGATACCCTAGAGCAGACACATGTCTTGATTCATGAGGAAGCTCCATCAAAGCTGAAAGTGAAAGCAAGGAAGGAAAATGGTGTTTGTTGAGTGAATGACTGATTACCAATGGTGTAATGCAGCAATCACTCACAGCACCTTCAGTCATGCCTAAGCAATTAAAATTTCATAATTTGAACAGTTGTTACATTGTTTCCATATTTTTTAAAGACTCTGCATGCTAACTCCATTTCCTAGAATGTTAGGACTGAGAGTCATCCTAGGGACTGCCCCTCGTTCTACAGACAAGGAAACAGTACTCCTCACAGAGTCCCTTGGCAGGTAAGTGACAGAGACAGAATATTGAACCCCAATATCCCAATCTCCAATTTGGAACTCAGCATTCACCATGTCATTCTGACTCCTTGGAGAAAGAGCAACTCCAAGAGACTTGTACCCCATACACAGGGACACTGGGATTTGATCTCAAAGTGTATTTAATCGCATGAGCTCCACTAAGTGGGTGGAGCTCCACTAAGCTACAGTGGGTGGTATTTAATTCTTCCATTTTCTGATAGAATAGTTCATGCACAAAGATGTTAAACACTTGCTATAATACACATCTTCTCTCAAGTGTTCCTGCTCGGTATTTAAATCCAGCCTCTATGCTGGAATTTTGAGTAACCTCACTGTTTTAAAAGGTAGGTCTGGGAATATTAAAGAGTCACCAACCCTCCTGGGAGTCATATGTAGAGTCACTTCTGTGTATGGATGCAAGCAGGAGGAAGAAGTCTTCATAGAAGCATACCATGCTCCTGGCACATTGTGGGTCCAAATAAGTGGTCTCTCATTGCTACAGTTTCACCGAGGAGGAAAGCAAGGAAGGAAAATGGTGTTTGTTGAGTGAATGACTGATCACCAATGGCATAATTCAGCAATCACTCACAGCACCGTCAGTCATGCTTAAGCAATTAAAATTTCACAGACACAACCATCACCCTGACAGGGCAAAGCTTGGCTCCTACATCAGTGTTCTGGGGCTCTCTCAAGTGACAGATTGTAGAAGTTCCTGGCGTGGAGATTTCACAGTAAAATTTACCCAGTGGTGCATCTTGCTGGAATCAAGTTTAACAGTCATCATGGCCCTATGAAAATGCTGGACAGAGAGGGGCCGTCCATGAGCAGACACGTCTCAATTCATGAGGAAGCTCCATAAAGCCGAAAGTGAAAGTTGTTCAGTCGTGACCTAATCTTTGTGACCCCATGGACTATACAATCCATGGAATTCTCCACTGGAGTGGGTAGCCTTTCCCTTCTCCAGGGGATCTTCCCTACCCAGAGATTGAACCCAAGTCTTCTGCATTGCAGGTGGATTCTTTACCAACTGAGCTATCAGGGAAGCCCAAAGCTGAGGCCTGAGCTAAATCCAGCCATAGCTCCCTTATGCTCTTCATCTCCTATAAAATCAATAATAACTCTCTTATCCAGGGAATCAAGCAGATCTGCTTCTGGCTCAGTGTGACTCCATCACGTCTAACCCTGGCCTCATCCCCACACATATGGCCTCAGAGCCTTTCACTCATGATTTGTGGTCTACACACATGATGATAATCCTGAGTGCCCTGCTCTACACTGGCTGACACCACAGGGTCCAGAACCCACCATGTCATCCACTCTAGAAACAGTGATGTGTGCCGTCTCCCCACCCCCAGGCTTATTCTCCAGGTCCATGAGCATCGCATCTGCAAATGCAGAGAATCCCAGACAGGCCCACTGAGCACTTTCTGTGTACCAGGGACTTAGCTGACTGTTTGATGGGCATTATCTTGTTTTACTCTCCTGAGCCAAATGAGGAATATTTTATTATATCCATTTTCTATGTGAGGAAATGGAAGTCAACGATCAAGTAACTAGTCTGACGTCACATAGCGAACCAGGGACAGAGTTAGGATTAGGACCCAAATCCCACGCTTATAGCCTCTGTACTCTACAGCAGCCCCTGTCACACCATCCTTCATTGCTGAAGGAAAGCGCTGCACACATATGTGTGAAGACCAGACAGGCAGAATGGCTAGGACTGCCCCTAGCCTAGCCTCACTCACCCATCCGTTCATCCCTCCAGCAGATGTTGATAACTACTGTGGGCCAGGTGCTGTGGCAGGAATAAAGAGCACAGTGGTCCTCTCCTTAGCAAGAGGACCTCAAAGACAAACAAGGACTTATTTTGGAGACTGCTCAGTCTGCAGCCCATGAGTGAGTGTCCACTTTTCCCTCCAGGAGCCATCTTTACCAGGAACTTTAGGACTGGACCTTACTGACTCTTGCGACCCAGATCCCGCAAGAGTCCTGAGGGCAAGTGCCACTGCTATTGATCCCAGGCTAGCTATTTATCCCAGGGGAACCTCAAACTGTGGAGTGACCGAAAGCCTCTCCTTCCCACCTGTCTGGAATTGCTCTTTGACTACACCCTTGCATGACTCACTAGGAGCAATATTTTTGGAGCGCTTCCAATTCAAGTGAAAGTAGTTGGTGTTTCTTCAGTTACCAGTTTAACCTGACATAAGAGGGCTGGAAGGTCCTGAAGAAGTTCTGCTTGATGGACCCAACACCTGCTAACACTCCTCATGTAGTTAATGATAATGTCTTCCTTCTCGTGGGAAACCATCACAGCAAGTCAGTGGGCATATGTTCAGAAGACTATGCTTCTTGTAACCAGTGGAACTTGAAATGGGTACAAGATTTCGGCAATAATTTCTCTGTGTCCAAAAATTATATTCACTTCTCCTTTAAATATTCTCATTAAAGGGAGAGAAAGCTTCCCCTCTGAGACTGCCTATGTCAAACAGAGGAACACTCCAGTTTGTTCCCCAGGGGTAGTAAATAGTATATTCAGGTAATAGCCTGATAGTGTTCAGAGGACTCGGGCAAGAGCTGCCGGTAAATGACTTCTGTCTTCGCTCCCTAAGACCAGGTGGGCCACTCCAGCCAGGGAGGTCCCAGAATGCAAAAACTGCCAGAAAACCCCATTCTGGGTAAAAAGATGCAAAACAACACAGGTCATATCTGAACGCTGCTCGGCAATGCTTTTCATAGAGAATATAAGTAAACAAAGAATATTCCTTTCTCTAGTCTCCAGTTCTTGATGTCCTAAAATAGTCATCTCATTCCTTAATAAAAAGAATGTAGGTCAGCCTGGCCCATAGAAGGTACATTGCTGATACTGGCCACACTCTAAAAAGAGGCCTCTTAGGAGGGTAAACTGTTGGTCAAAAAAGCATTATGCTCGCTAATGGGACAATAGCTTAAGTTTTGAGTTTTATTCCTTTTGTGTACCAGTGGTTTTATATTATGCTGATTTATGGCAAAGTGCTCCAAATGGCCTTTGTCCCCACAAAGTGATACAATCTACTCCTCTTCTGCTTACTTGATTCTACCGAAATTCAGTTCCCCACTCAAGACTTGCTGCCTCCAGGAAGTCTGCTCTGACTTGCATCCTGAGAATTTTCCCAGTCTTTGTAGGTTGCTCCCTCTAAATGTTGGTCATAAAGCATTAATGGCCTCATATGATTCCAAAATAGGAAAGGAATAGTCATCTAAGGAAAACATGCCCTTTGCCCACTGAATGAGAAAGCAGATGGAAAATCAGAACTGCCAAATGACTTTTCAAGGACAACTCAACTGTCAATCAGGAGACCTTTCCCAGGAAATTACTAAATGTATACAACTGCACAGAATAGGGTTCTTGTACAAAGTAGCAATAAAATACTGATATTTCTTTTACTTTTCTGCCAGCTATGAAAAAAAATTGTCTCTGAAAATTGTATGTGGTGGAACAGCTTTTCTGGGGAACACATCCACTTCTAAAATTTATCCTAAGGAATTAACTGCAGCTGTGCACAGCAGGTGTCCTTTGCTATATTTATGATGAAGCTGAAGCTCCAATGCTTTGGCCACCTGATGCAAAGAACTGACTCACTGGAAAAGACCCTGATATTGGGAAAGACTGAAGGCAGGAGAAGGTGACAACAGAGGATGAGGTGGTTGGATGGCATCACCAACTCAATGGACATGAGTTTGAGCAAGCTCTGGGAGTCGGTGATAGACAGGGAAGCCTGGTGTGCTGCAGTCCATGGGGTTGCAGAGTCAGACACAACCAAGCCACTGAACTGAACTGAACTGATATTCATGTAACAGGAAAAAAGTGCTGGGACACATTTGTAAGTAAATTGTGATACATCTATTGGGGGAATATTAAGCAATCATTAAAAATCATATATGTATGCTAACTTGTGCCCAACTCTTTGTGAGTCCATGCACTGTAGGCAACCAAGCTCCTCTATCCATGGAATTTTCCAGGCAAGAATACTGAAGTGGATCACCATTTCCTCCTCCAAAAATTATGTATAATAACATCTAAAAATATGACAAAATATAATATATTGCTAAATTAAAAATTTTACGTAGTATGCATGATATTATCCCAATTTTGCACATGAAAGAATTTTATGGCATAAACACAAGGAAAAAAAGAAAAATTATTATCCCAGGTTTTTTCCCTACATTCTTCCATTTTTCTGCAAGAATGTATTTTTAAAGTAAAGAGAGAAGTTATTTTTTAAAAAGATGAGATAGGGGGCACTCTCTGTCCCCCTGCTGATGTCTATGTCAGAAGCTTTCTCTGTCCTTTTCTATACTTCAATAAAACTCTGCTTCACTGAAGGTCTGAAGTGATCAAGCCTGGTCTCTGGTCCCGAAGCTAAATCTTTGGAGATCACAAATCTGATATCGTTCACCACAAGGTATCATCTTGAGGGCTCATCTGGGATCTTCAGGACAAGCCCAGGCCTGATCCCTTTGGACTACAACGCCCCTAATTGAAGATGAGTCCTACTCAAGTGTGAAGAATCAAACAAAGGGTTAACAGGACTTAGAGTGGATACCAAACTACTTTTTCTTTTTTAAGTTTGATAGAAACAAACAAAATGTTGAAAGAATTAGAAGATACTTGCTGTGTTGAGAATTTGATTTGTATGTGCTTTCAGCACTGAATCATCCTAGCATGTTGTAAGAGAAAGGTGTTGGATTAAAAATAAAATCGATAAGATAAATAATTGTAGTAAAAATTTGGAAAAAGAAAGTCTCTGTCACTGAATACTAATAAAGCTTTAAGCTTTCTGACAGCTGAGAGAAAATATAGTTTTCATGTTTCATAGTGATTATTGGATGAATGTTTATCTTCTAAAGGACACTTGTCTTTATCCTTGAAGTAAACTTGTGAGTTAAGCTCAATATAACACAAAACCATTTTAACACTGTAGACTATTCTAAGGGGTCAAAAAGGGCGTGGAGGATTTTAAAGTACTGTTTGTCCTGGGCATCAGTTGTTTTCACTATGCAGCATGCGTTTAACTTTCTTTTCTGTGCCCCAATTTTCCTCTCTGGAACCCACCCTCACGCTCATGAAGTCCCTATACAAAGGGCAAGGTGACTAATCCCTAATTCCAGGGATGGGCATGAACTCGGGCCTGATCAATTATAGGATCACAGTCCCTGGCCCATAGTAATTGCTTACGGGATAAACTTTGACCTAAACATAGTCGGTGAAATACAACAAACCTTTGGAGGGACTTCTGAGAGAGAAACACATACTCTTTTCTACTGAACTTAAATGCAGGACAAAAGGTTACTCAAAACCTTCTTTTCCACTGCTTAGAGTCTGAAGACAAAGCCAATATAGGGACAACCAGTACCAAGAAATAGAGTGAGATTTGGATCTAGTATTAAGCCTCTGGATCAAACTATACCTGAAGATCTGTCTATCCTTATACTTTTTAGTTGCATAAGCCAATAAATTCCCTTTTTATTGCTTAAGCAAGGATAAGTTGAGTTTTTTTTTTTATTTGCAACCAAGAGAGTCCTAAATGATACACTCTCAATCAAGTTCCAAATATTCATTTCCAATTCTACAGGGACAGTCAAACACACCCTTGAGAACTTATAAATATACTGCAAAGGGTGAAAAACTCCCCATGAGAGTAATTAAGGGAAGCCAAGATAAAGAAAGTGTTATTATTCCTATTCAGATATCTGAAACCAAATGTCTTTTTTTTTCTTTTTTACTTTAATCATCCTCTTTGATTCGAGTTCAGTTTTTATTCAGGAGTTATACTTCTGAATAATAACCCCTTTCTCAGAATGTTGTTATGAAAAATGAATGAGAATAAAAGTTTATGAAAATGCTTAGAACAGTTCCTGACACCCAATGAGTTCCCAAGAAATTTTAGTTTCCTTCCCCTAGAACATTATTGTCAAGAAACAAAATAGGCAAGATATTTGTAAATTATCAAGACCTCCACAGTTGTCCAAAACAATGTTACTCAAATTTCTTTTGAACTGAAATATGACCAGAGGATATTTGCAAGAAAACATCCATAAAGCAGTGATACTGCTATATATACAAATGATGGGCCAAAGTGTATGCCTTAGGAAGGAGACACCACAGTGGGCACTTTGGCAGAACTATGGATGCACAGAACTGACTCTGAGCAGAGTTTGTCAGATGTGAAGCAGGAAAGCCTGTGAAGGACGAGGAGCAGAGACATGTTTGATGTGACAATTCAGATAGCAAGGAGCATGAAAACAGCTCCAGGCATGACTCCAAGGACAGATATGCCCCAAAACCTGGGCTTCTTTTTGGAAATATTGCAGGTGATCCTAGGAGACTAATGTGGTACAAAGAGCATGTGTTTTAAGTCATAAGAACCTAAACCACAACCTCAGCACTGCCACTTACTTGCTAGTGACCATGAGCTATTTCTTTAACTCTCAGCTTTTTTTTATCTGTGACATTAGAATAATAGTATGTACTGGTCGTGGCTCCTTTTCTCCAAGATGTGCCAAGCATTAGGGAAGCTCCCAGATAACCCGGTTCTCCTGCTCGGTATATGATGGGTTTATACTTCTCTATCCTTTGGCCAGCTCATGCGAAGAGTTGACTCACTGGAAAAGACTCTGATGCTGGGAGGGATTGGGGGCAGGAGGAGAAGGGGACGACCGAGGATGAGATGGCTGGATGGCATCACTGACTCGATGGACGTGAGTCTGGGTGAACTCCGGGAGTTGGTGATGGACAGGGAGGCCTGGCGTGCTGCGATTCATGGTGTCGCAAAGAGTCAGACACGACTGAGCAACTGAACTGAACTGATCCCCTTGGAACTTGCATGTGTTCTCGTGGTTTGTTTTGGGGAATTAAATGTGACCCAAAGTGCCTCGTATCTAGTGAGGTGGAAGCTTCAAGAGCCAGAGCATGATTTGCTAGGTCTGCTTCTGCCAGATGAGGTGATTCTAGACACAAGAGTGGATGTCTATCAGCCTGAATTGCCTGGTATCATATGGTATTTGTCTTTCTCTTTCTGACTTACTTCACTTAGTATGATAATCTCTAGGTCCATCCATGTTGCTACAAATGGCATTATTTCATACTTTTTATGGCTAAGTAGTATTCTGTTGTGTGTGTGTGTGTGTGTGTATACACACACACATACACATATATGTTGTTTTTGTTCAGTCGCTCAGTCATGTCTGACACTTTGTGACCCCATGGACTGCAGCACACCAAGTTTCCCTGTCCTTCACCACCTCGTGGAGCTTGCTCAAACTCACGTCCATTGAGTCGGTGATGCTATCCAACCATCTCATCCTCTTTTGCCCCCTTCTCCTCCTGCCTTCAATCTTTCCCAGCATCAGGGTCTTTTCTAATGAGTCGGCTGTCCGCTTCAGGTGGCCAAAGTATTGGAGCTCCAGCTTCAGCATCAGTCCTTCCGATGTATATTCAGGATTGATTTCCTTTAGGATTGACTGGTTTGATCTCCTTGCAGTCCAAGAGACTCTCAAGAATCTTCTCCAACACCACAGTTCAAAAGCATCAATTCTTAGGTGCTCAGTCTTCTTTATGATCCAAATCTCACAACCATACATGACTACAGGAAAAACCATAGTTTTGACTCTACAGACCTTTGTTGGCAAAGTAGTGTCTCTGCTTTTTAATATGCTGTCTAGGTTTGTCACAGCTTTTCTTCCAAGGAGCGAGCGTCTTTTCATTTCATGGCCACAGTCAGCATCTGCAGTTCTTTAACATGCATTTGTCAATCTGGACATTTAGGCTGTTTCCAAGTCTTAGCTATTGTAAATAGTGCTGCCAAGAACATAGGAGCGTACATATCTTTTTGGATTATGTTTTTTTTCAGATATATGCCCAGGAGTGGACTTGCTCGATCATATGGCAACTCTATTTTTAAATTCTTGAGGCACCTCTCTACTGTTTTCCATAGTTGCTTCATCAGTTTACATTTCCATCAACAGTACAGGAGGATTCTCTTTTCTCCACACATTCTCCAGCATTTGTCATTCGTAGACTTCATCATGATGACTGTTCTGATTGGTGTGAGGTGGTACCTCATCATAGTTTTGATTTGTATTTCTCTAATAGTTAGCAATGATGAATATCTTTTCATGTTCTTATTGGTCATCTGTATGTGAGAAGAGTTACGTTTAAAGTGGGTGTAATCAAAGGATTGTTGTTTAGTCGCTAAGTTGTGTCTGGCTCTTTTCCAACCCCATGGACTGTAGCTCACCAAGCTCCTCTGTCCACAGGATTTTCCAGGCAAGAACACTGGAGTGGATTGCCATTTCTTTCTCCAAGGGATCTTCCCAACTCAGGGATCGAACCCGTGTCTCCTGCATTGGCAGGCAGATGCTTTACCACCTAGCCACGAGAGCAGCTGATAATCAAATGATACCAAAAGCTAATCAGCTATATTCAGCCCTGAGAAAAGACATTTTTTTAAAGATTGTTCAGCATGGAGTGTAGGGGAAAAGTCCAGCAGCCAAAATGTGTCACTGTGTCCAGAGCTGCTCTATCCAATAAGACAGCCACTAGTCCCACAGCTATTGAGTATCTGGAATGAGGTTAATCCACATTCGTGAGATGTGCTGTAAGTGAAACATATTCACTGGACTTCAAAGACTTAGTATGGGGGAAAAAAGAATATAAGCTATCTCAAGAATTTTAACATAGACTATGTGCTGAAATGATGACATTTCAGATATATTGGGTTAGATAAAATACATTATTTAGATTAATTTCACCCGCTACATTTTACTTTTCTAATGTTGTTGCGCTGGAAAATTTTAAACTCCACTTATGGCCCACATGTTATTTCCACTGGATGGTGCTGGTCTAATTATTGTCCAGAGGAAAGAGTGTCAGTTCTGGCTTAAGTAACCTAAACTAACTCATCTAGAATTTATATTTACAATATTTCATGTCTGATAGAATGGTTTCAAGTGCTTTTTTAAAACACTTTTTTTTTCTATTTTCCCATTTTTGAGTACTTTCGATATATTTCAGATAGTTTATCTAAAGCTTCTTGTCTCAATCTTAAGCTTAAATACTAATCAGAAGGTGAGAATATTTGAAGAAAATTCAACACATTCAGAAAATGGGGAGGTTATTCCGTATCACTAGGAAAACCAATGTAGAATTTCACACCGATTCCGTCACCACTCTCCTTTCTTTTCAGTGAACAGAGAAAAGGCAGATGGCTCAGTGCAAAGAGCTCAGAAAGTGCAAATCAGGCCCCTCCTATGGGTAACATTTAGCAGGTAGTGAGATCCTCTCCATAGATTTCATACCAACATAAATTCCAGATGGATTAAGGAGACACTTTTAAAAACCATAAGAAAAACAAGAAGAATATTAGATGTACTACACAGTTAACCATTGGGACAGGAGGATTTTAAAAATAATAAAAGTATATTTTAATTCACTGAAACAAAAATCACAATATTTACTAAAAAAAAGAGGGGATTTGTGTAGATAGAAACTGATTCACTTTGCTGTACAGCAGAAACTAACACTATGTCATAAAGAAACAATACTCCAATAGAAATTTTTTTTTAATTACAAAAAAATAACCCAATATTTAAAGGAAGGCTTGACTCTGTTTTCAGATGCTCAACCCAGGACACCTTTTACTTTCCTTCCTTCATGTATAGAGTCAGGCCACCAATTTATAGATTGGCATTTAGGCTCAAATTAGAGGTTGACCTGGGGCTTCCTTGGTGGCTCAGTGGTAAAGAATCTGTCTGTCAATGCAGGAGACACGAGTTTGGCCCCTGGGTCAGAAGGATCCCACGTGCCGCAGAGCAGCTAAGCCTATGCACTACCACTCTTGAGTCTGTGCTCTAGCGCCCAGGAGCCACGACTACGGAGCCCACGGGCCACAGTCACTGAAGCCTGCAGGCCTAGGGCCAGTGCTCCGCAGCAAGAGAAGCCACCACAGTGAGAAGCCCACGCGCGGCAGCCAAGAGTAGCCCCAGCCCACCGCAACTAGAGAAAAGCCCACGCAGGAGCAAAGACACAGCCCAAGCATAATTAATCAATCAATTCTAAAAATTAGAGGCTGACCTGCCTGGCCCTTGCCGGTCTCTTAGAATAACCCAGCCTAGTTTTTCTCTTTTTTAATTGAAATATATTTGATTTACAATATCATGTCAGTTTCAGTTATATAGCACATTCAGTTTACACATATTTAAATATTCTTTTTCAGATTCTTTTCCCTTATAGGTTGTTACAAAGTATTGAGTATGGTTCTTTGTGCTATACAGTAGGTCCTTATTTTTTATCTATTTTATATTTAGTAGTATGTCTCTGTTAATCCTATACTCCTAATTTATCCCTCCCCCACCTTTCCCCTTTGATGACCATAAGTTTGTTTTCTATGTATGTGAGTCTCTTTCCATTTTGTAAATAAGGTCATTTGTATCTTTTTAAATTCCACATATAAGTGATATCCTATGATATTCATCTTTGTCTGTCTGACTTACTTCACTTAGTATGGTAATTTCTAGGGTCCATCCATGTTGCTGCAGGAACAGGAGGATTTTTAAAGTAGCAAAAAAAAAAAGAGGAGAGAAAAGATGGATAGAGTAGACAATGTACAAATTTAAAACTTCTAGACATAAAATATATAAATGAGAGACAAGAGAAAATATTACAGCAAATATCACAAATATTAAACAAACTTTTTAAATGTATAGCTATTAGACAAATTAATTAAAAAAAAATTTTGACTCCCAAATGTAAAAGGCATGAATCAATAATTCATCAAAGAACTATAACTAGCAAATGATCCCATGAGAAAATGTTCACTTTCCCTTGTAAACAAATGAATGCAAATTAAAACAAAAAGAAATTATCTATTCTACCTTCCTGATTGGCAAAGTTATTTTTGTGATTGCTGTTTTATTTGGTGCTGGAAAGAATGTAGTAAAACGGGTACTAACATATATCTTTCAGCTCAGTTCAGTTCAGTTCAGTCGCTCAGTCGTGTCCAACTCTCTGCAACCCCATGAATCGTAGCACTCCAGGCCTCCCTGTCCATCACCAGCTCCTGGAGTTCACTCAGACTCACGTCCATCGAGTCAGTGATGCCATCCAGCCATCTCATCCTCTGTCGTCCCCTTCTCCTCCTGCCCCCAATCCCTCCTAGCATCAGAGTCTTTTCTAATGAATCAACTCTTTGCATGAGGTGGTTATGGTTCTGAAAATTTATAGAAACTCTTGGAAAAACATTTGCTGTAAAAAGACTTTGATAAAGTAACTCCATGTCTGGAATCTATCCCTAAGGGAAAATATACGCAAAAAATCTTTAAAGCAAAAATACTTGTCACTGAGATATTTATAATATTAAAAAATTAAAAACAACTTAAAATTAAAACAATAAGAAAAGGCTTAAGTGAAATATGGTATATTCATTCAATGGAATACAGTGTAGTCAATAAAGCTATTTGGTCAGGCTGTACACTAACATGGAACATGTACTATGATATAATATTTTGTGAAAAAGCAGTTCCAAATTGTGTACATACATATACATTGTATAATCACAATTATGTAAAACTGTTCATTTTTAAAAGATGGAACGAATGTTCATTATGTCTACTTTCAGTAGTCGAACAGTGAATTATATTTTTCTTTCTACTTTTATGACTGTATTTTATTAATACCTATGAGTGATTTTTCAGTTCAGTTCAGTCAGTCAGTCGTGTCTGACTCTTTGCGAGCGATTATTATGGTAGGCCAAATAGGATAAATGAGTATTATTGTAGACTCCCCAAAGATATCCATATCCTTATCCACAGAGCCGGTGAACATGTTACTTTTCCCAATAAAAAGGAGAGTGTCAATGTGATTAAATTAAGGATCTCAAGAGAGAGATTATCTTGCATTATCTGGTCCAATATAATCACATAGGTCTTAATAAGAGGAAATCAGGAGTGTTAGAGAAAGAAAGATATGATAACAGTAGCAGCGGCTGAGGCCAGATAGATTTGAAGATTTTTCACTGCTGGCATTGGAGACAGAGGGAGGGACTATGAGCCAAAGAATGCAGACCACCTCTGGAAGCTGGAAAAGGCAGGAAGTAGATTTTGCCTGAGAGCCTCCAGGAGAAACACAGTCCCACTAACACCTTGATTTTATTTTAGTTTTATGTTTTGCACATTGTTAAACTTATTTCTAAGTATTATTCTTTTTTGGCCATGCTGCGTGGCATGCAGGATCTTAGTTCCCCAACCAGGGATCGTACCCATGCTCCATGCAGTGGAAGCGTGGAGTCCTAACGACTGGACCCCCAGGGAAGTCTCTTACACCTTGATTTTAGGACTTCTGACCTCTAGAACTATAAGATAATAAATATGCATTATCTTAAGCCACTAAGTGATGGTAATTACTTACAGCAGCAACAGGAAACAGATACAAATGTATACCGTGTTTATGGTGAAAACAAATTGTCTTGGTTAAAATTCAGTTTTTTTCTTAAAGCTTTTAAAATAATATGTACGGTAATATTTGTAGTCCAGTAACATTATTTCATCATTTAGATGTCAGAAACTGCAGTAGAGCTTAATACGTTTCTGATAAATTTGTCTCATCTTTCCACTCTCCCTATCAACACAGAAATGTCTCACTACAAAGCAATAAACATTGAATTTGGGATAATTTACTTAATAATGAAATCTAGTACACAAATGTCTGAGAAACAGGCAACAAATAGCAGGAAGGAGAAGTTTTTAAAAAGGGACCAAGACGATGAATCATAAGTAAAACACTCCCTTAGTTGAGCAACTCCAGATTTATGCAAATTCAACACTGCACAAAATTTTCCAAAAGATACATAATATGATTTTAAAGAAATAGAGGACTCTAAGATAGTTCATGAGCAATGGAAATACAGAACAACTGTTATTATCTCCTCACTTGCTTTCAGCCTGTTCTCCCTTCAGTCCGGTGTCTCATCCCATCCTCAACTCCTGGTTTGACTTCTTGTTATCGGGTCCTGTACCTGCTGCTTTGATCTTGGTATTTCAAGTCACCTGGAGGGTCTGATTCTTGACCTTCAGCTGCTGCTCCAAAATCCCCACCCATCATTCTCATCATCCACCCATTTTCTCCATTGGACATTATTCCTAGTCTTAACTAGCTCACCCGTGAAGACCCAATCTCCAGTCCCAGGCTCTAGGAGATGATGGGGACAGGGTTAACGTGGGAAGGAGTGGATAGAGGTGATCTTAAATAAGGGTAGAAAAGAAAGGAAGGAAGGGGGAGGTGGGGAGAAAAGCAGAAAGGAAGGGAGGGAGGGAAGGAGGAAGGGGAAGAGAAAGGGAAAAGGAAAGGAAAAAAGATGGAATAGAACTGTACAACATGAGTTACCAATCATCTTAGGGGGAAAACACTCAGAAAGCTGTGGAAACCACTCCATCACACAGGAAATGTTTTTTAACAAATGCTCATTCTAGATTAATGGCTCATATGCTGACCTGACTTGTGGGTGAACTGGTTTTTGTGAGTTGGTCTGTTTTCTAAGCATGCACACACACTCATGTACACTACATGGCAGGCTCAGCACAGCCGGGACCTAGCGGAAAGTGCCTCCGGCCATCCTCGCGTGCAGACAGCCCGCTCAGATCCCCTAATTATCTGGCTCTGTCTGCACTCATCAAGCTGCCTTCTCATTATAATGCGGCTTTCCGTGTAGATTTCCCACCGGGAGAGAACAGGCTGACCTGTAAGTGGGAGGATTCTGGTCCCATTGGCAGTCAGTCTGCATGGAAATTAATATATCAACCTTCTCTTGGGAACTTGATTTGCAGGTCCGTTCTCAGAGTCTAAAATAATTTTTTACTGCACTAAAAAATAATTCTGTTAGTGTCTTAGTTAAGGCAATTCAGTGAAATCCACTTTAGGTAGCATTAACACAAGTAGAAATTTGCTACAAGATGGTAATGGGGTGTCAGAGAACTCAAGGGCAGAAAGGGCAATTAGTACTAGAACCAGAAAGCACCAAGGACCGAACTGCTGCCCTTGCTCATCATCTGCATCTCACACTCCCAAGGCTACCCGCCTTTTTCTCACGCTGCAAGGCAGCACGGACCTCCTTCCTGTCCCACACCTACTTCACTTTTTCCTCTCTACAGGTTAGCTTGTTCTGCTTCTCAGACATGCAGCTGAAAAAGGCTACCTCTCACCTGCCTCAGTGCCAGCAAAAGGAGACAAGCACTGGTGAGCGCCAATTCTAAATTCCCACGGACAGAATCCAACTGGCCCAGTCTGGGTCAGGTATCCACCCTGATCAAATTCTCTGTGACTGGTAGGGGGAGCTGGGAGAAGGAGGACAGGTTAGGCCCAGCTCTGTGAAATGGAGAACCATTCCCAGGAGAAGGAAGATGATGTGAATGGGTGGGGAAAGCATCCCTCAGATTGGCACAAACTCCAAGTCAGAGATGTTTCAGAATTTGGAATATTTTTTTCTTTTTGGAACTTTCTGGAGTTTGCTTTTATTGAAGTATAGTTTATTTATAGCGTTAGCCTCCAGTGCATAGCAAAGTAAATCAGTTATACATACATACATATATTCTTTTCCATTACGGATTATTACAGGATGTTGAATACAGCTCCTGCGCTATACAGTAGGATGTTGTTGTTTATTTTATACATAGTATTTTGCATTTGTTAATCCCAAACTCCTAATTTACCCCTGCCCCCCTTTCCCCTTTAGTAACCATAAGTTTGTTTTCTATGTCTATGAGTCTGCTTCTGTTTCATATATAAGTTCATTTATATCATTTTAGATTCTATATATAGGTGATAACATAATATTTGTCTTTTTCTGTCTGACACTTCACTTAGTATGATACTCTCTAGGTCCATTCATGTTACTGCTAATGGCATTATCTCATCTTTTTACGGCTAAGTAGTATTCCACTGTATATATATTCCATGTCTTCTTTATCCATTCATCTGTCAATGGACATTTAACTTGCATCCACGTCTTGGCTATTGTGACCAGCACTGCTATGAACACTAGGGGTGCACGTATCTTTTCAAATTAGAGTTCTCTCCAGATACATACGCAGGACTGGGATTGTTGGATCATATGGCAATTCTATTTTTAGCTTTTTAAGGAACCTCCACCCTGTTTTCCATAGTGGCTGTGCCAATTTACATTCCCCGAAATTTGGAATTTTTATATTCTAGCACGGTCATGTACCTCATATAACATCACACTCCCAACAGAGTCTAAAGCAGCTTCCCATAATCAAACACATCAATATTTTTAGAATGAAAACATGAATATTCATACAAAATAGGATTATACATAGTCTCACATGAGTTCAAGTTTGCCTCCAAAGAAATTACGAAAGTGCTTTTGGTTTTCAGAGCATCTGAATTTAACAACTGCAGATGAGTGGTTTAGACTACACTACTCTGGGCTTGCAGAGCCGAGGACAGGCCACTTCCACCTACAGGCTCTCTAGGACCTTACTCCTCCAAGCGTGGCCTCTGCACCAGCAGCAGCAATGTCACCTGGGAACTTGTTAGAAGTGCTGACTCTCAAGTCCCATCCTAGCTCTACTGAATCAGAATTAGCATTTTAAAAATGTACATAGTGGGACTTCCCTGGCAGTCCAATGGTTAAAGACTTTGCCTTCCGATGCAGGGATACAGGTTGGATCCCTGATCAGGGAGCTAGGATCCCACATAACTTGCATTCAAAAACCAAAAACAGAAAACAGAAGCAGTGATGTAACAAACTCAATACTTTAAAAATGGTCCACTTGAAAAAAAAATTTTTTTTAATTTTCAATAGAAAGATGATAGTGTCATAGTCCATTCAGATTGTTATAATAAAGTACCATAGACTGCGTGGCTTATAAGCAACCGAAATTCATCACTCATAGATTTGGAGGCTGGGAAGTCTAAATCAAGGTCCTAGCAGATTTGCTGTCTGGTAGAGCCTTCTTCCTGGTTCACAGACAGTTGTCTTTTTGCTGTATCCTGACACACTAGAAGGAGTTAGGGAGCTCTGTAGAATCTCTTCTATAGGAGCATTAACGCCATTCATAAGAGCTTCACACTCAAGGCCTAAGCAACTCTGAAGGTCACCTAATATCATCATCTTAGGGGTTAAGATTTCAACATAGGAATTTTAAGGGGACACTAAGATTCAGTCCATTGCACTCTCGTGCTTCGTATGCATATTAAAGCTTGAGACACACTGCTCCAAGTGACCCTGGACATATTTTTTTTTATCTCACTTCCCTTGTTCTCAGATTCCTTGCTCCCTAACCCAGTGTCTTGTGATGTGGTGGTGGGAGCGTGTTCAGTCATCTCCAACTCTTTACAACCCTATGGACTGTAACCTGCCAGGCTCCTCTGTGCATGGGATCTCCCTGGCAAGAACACTGCAGTGGGTTGCTATTTCCTTCTCCAGGGGATCTTCCTGACCCAGGGATCAAACCCACATGACCCTTGTCTCCTGCACTGCAGGCGGATTCTTTACCATTGAGCCACCTGGGAAGCCCTACCCTACCTTTCACGATGAATTAGTGAGTGAGTGATAGTCACTCAAGTCAGGTGCGGACTCTTTCCAACCCCACAGACTACAGCCTTCCAGACTCCTCTGTCTATGGAATTCTCCAACACCTCATGATGCATCCAAAGTAAATCTTCAGTTATGTCATTTCCTAGTTTAAAACAAAATAAAACAAATGCGTGTTGTTAAAAATCTCAATGCTCCCAATTCCCTACCACAGAGATTCTTTTTTTGTTTCTTTTCTTTTTTCTACAACCAAGATTCTTAATATCTGTATCTTCTAAAATTATCCATAAATTTTTGAGTGTATATTTATTTTACTAGAGAGTAGATCCATGATTTGCATTAGTTTTTCAAAGGGGTTTGTGACCCCATAAAGGGTAAGGATTAATCTTCTGGTAATTCTGATTTATTTATAGTTTCCCATGTTTTGTGTGTGTGTGTGTGTGTGCTTATAACATTTCCTCTGCTGAGATTTCTTTTATAAATGTTCTGGATTGAATGTCTACCATGTGCTAGGTGCTAGAAATACCACAGCGAATAAGCCAAGATGGCTCCTCTCACCACTTGGCATCTGGCTTTTGCTCATCCTTCAAGGCTTAGCTCAGCCTCATCTCCTCCAGGAAGGTTGAGATATGCCCTTCATTTCTGACCCCTTAACACTTTGTACTTATCTCTGACATTTAAAGGAAAGGTATCTGTGTCATCTTCCCCACTATTAGCAACACGTAGCCTCAAGCTAACTTTGTATAATACAATTCCTGTTTACAGTAAGGGTTCAATAAACATTTATTGTAATGAAAAAGAGAAGTTCAAGATTGATTCTTTTTTCCCTGTAATGGAAATAAACAGTCTATTCCCTATTGATTTTACAAAACTATTGGAAAAGTCACATCAGGATAGAAACTATTTATAAGACTATTCAGAATCAAGATGAATTCCACAGTTAATTGATCCTTCCATGAATCTCTGAGATCAAAGTCAACAGAAAAACAGTGCTAAGGATGGGGCTTCCCTGGAAGCTCGGTGGCAAAGAATCCACCTGCCAAACCAGGGAGGAGTTTGATACTTGGTCTGAAAAGAGTCCCAAAACTAAACCCCTGCACAATTATTGAGCCTGTGCTCTAAATAGTAGCTCTAAGTGTGCTCTGAGTAGTAGCTTCTACTCCAGAAGCCCACGTGCCTTACAGCCTGTGCTCCACAACAAGAGAGGCCACCTCAATAAGAAGCTGTGCACCGCAGCTAAAGAGACGCCCCCGATCTTTGCAGCTAGAGAAAAGCCCATGCAGCAACAAAGACCCAGCACAGCCTAAATAAATAAATAAATACATTTTTTTAATGCTAAGGATGATGGTGCTGTGAAAAAAGTGTGAGTGGCCACTAAAGGAGCCTTATCCTCGGGATCTGGTGCTGAAAAAGGCCCCATGTTTCAACATGACACAGATCCAAGAGTGAAGTCTGGGATCCTACACAGTGTGCCCCTCCAGCTCTGTGGAGCAAGACCTTTGGGGGCAAGACTTCTGCTTGCTTCTTACTTCTCACCTGCTCCAGAAGCTTCATCCTCCACAACGTCCTTAAGGGTATGGCACAATCACCCTTAAACTGTAATCAAGATGCTTTTCTCATTTGCATTTCCTTGTTCTCCATCTCTCCCCAAGAGACTTGTTCACTGCCGCGGGGAAGATTAAGATTCTTGTACTGAAATACAAAAAGAAAGACTCCAAAATGGGTTGATGAACTCATTCAGTAGTCATAGCTGTAGGAACAAAAATAACAAAGAAAGCATTTTGCCAAAGCTAAGCTATTTGATAGAAAAAGAGAAGAGAAATTGTTGAAATTCAAAGGGCAAACTGTTAAGGGAATAAGGCATGGTGTTTGTCTGTTAATGAAAAAAATGTGAGCCTTCTACTAAAATTGTTAACCAAATGTAATCAAGCCTTTAAAATTAATTTCCAGCTTATAGGGAAAAAAAGCATATTAAAAAAAAGTATAATGACACCACAAGGAAATGATTAGACAAATCAGAAGATGAGACATTCTACATGACCAATCAAATACCAGTGTAATATAAAAGAAAAAAGTAAGGGTATTGTTTTAGAAAAAGATAAAACCATAACAAAAAATTATGCAGTGCGTTTACTCTGATTGGATCCTGGTCCTAAAGTATCCATTTTAAAAATTCATAGTGGGAGAATCTGGATATGTAATTTAAATTAGATGATATTAGCAAATTATTATTCATTTTCTTAGGTATGAGAATGGTATCATTATACAGAAGAATAACTTTCTTCTTAGGAGATGCATATTGAATACTGAGGTATTAAGGAGTGAAGAGTTTACCACTTAAAGTGTTTCATATATAAAACTTTCTATTTAAAGTAAATATGGCAAAATGTTAACAAAAGTTTAATCAAGATATCGTACATGCAAATGTCATGGTTCTGTTTTTCTTCCTTATGCTTGAAAATTTCTGGAAGAGACAGTTGAAAAAAATAGCCTGAAAAGAGAACAGGTGAAGACCTAGACCATCCAGCCCCAAGAGGTGGAATTGGAGTTGCTGTTGGGGTACAGAGGGAGCACCAGAATGGAAGCGAGTGGAGCCTCCAAGACAGGAGGGGCCACTTGAAGGTAAGAGTCACATCACCTGGGCCCAAGTGAACACTGTCAGTGGTGAGCGCAACGTGCCACATGCTCAGCCAATGACCAGAATTCAGCCAACATTTGTTGCCTATGAAAATGAGCCCCTTTTGCTGCACTCATTGTCCCCAAGGGAGGGTATCTCCCTAGGAGTTGCCTCTGTGTGGCTCTTCATGGTCCAACAGGGACAATGCCTACCCATGCCTCGGTATTTTCTTAGCCCAAGAGACCTATTTAATGAGAAGGATCCTATTTTCAGGGGCTCAGGACACTTATAAACCCCACTGAGGGGACAATGGGGAATTAAAACATCCTGGCCTCCAATGCCAGGATCAGTTCAGTTCAGTTCAGTCCCTCAGTCGTTTCCGACTCTTTGCAACCTCGTGAATCGCAGCACGCCAGGCCTCCCTGTCCATCACCTACTCCCAGAGTTCACTCAGACATCCATCGAGTCAGTGATGCTATCCAGCCGTCTCATCCTCTGTCGTCCCCTTCTCCTCCTGCCCTCAATCCCTCCCAGCATCAGAGTCTTTTCCAATGAGTCAACTCTTCGCATGAGGTGGCCAAAGTACGGGACTTTCAGCTTCAGCATCATTCCTTCCAAATAAATCCCAGAATGGATCTCCTTCAGAATGGACTGGTTGGATCTCCTTGCAGTCCAAGGGACTCTCAAGAGTATTCTCCAACACCACAGTTCAAAAGCATCAATTCTTCGGCGCTCAGCTTTCTTCACAGTCCAACTCTCACATCCATACATGACTACTGGGAAAACCATAGCCTTGACTAGAGGGACCTTAGTCAGCAAAGTAATGTCTCTGCTTTTAAATATGCTGTCTAAGTTGGTCATAACTTTTCTTCCAAGGAGTAAGCATCTTTTAATTTCATGGCTGCAATCACCATCTGCAGTGATTTTGGAGCCCCAAAAAATAAAGTCAGCCGTTGTTTCCACTGTTTCCCCATCTATTTCCCATGAAGTGATGGGACCAGATGCCATGATCTTCGTTTTCTGAATGTTGAGCTTTAAGCCAACTTTTTCACTCTCCACTTTCACTTTCATCAAGAGGCTTTTTATTTCTTCTTCACTTTCTGCCATAAGGGTGGTATCATCTGCATATCTGAGGTTATTGATATTTCTCCTGGCAGTCTTGATTCCAGCGTGTGCTTCTTCCAGCCCAGCGTTTCTCATGATGTACTCTGCATATATGTTAAATAAGCAGGGTGACAATATACAGCCTTAATGTACTCCTTTTCCTATTTGGAACCAGTCTGTTGTTCCATGTCCACTTCTAACTGTTGCTTCCTGACCTGCATATAGGTTTCTCAAGAGGCAGGTGAGGTGGTCTGGTATTCCCATCTCTTTCAGAATGTTCCACAGTTTATTGTGGATCTACACAGTCAAAGACTTTGGCATAGTCAATAAAGCAGAAATAGATGTTTTTCTGGAACTCTCTTGCTTTTTCCATGATCCAGCGGATGTTGGCAATTTGAACTCTGGTTCCTCTGCCTTTTCTAAAACCAGCTTGAACATCAGGGAGTTCACATTCACGTATAGCTGAAGCCTGGCTTGGAGAATTTTGAGCATTACTTTACTAGCATGTGAGAGGAGTGCAATTGTGCAGTAGTTTGAGCATTCTTGGAGTCGCCTTTCTTTGGGATTGGAATGAAAACTGACCTTTTCCAGTCCTGTGGCCACTGCTGAGTTATCCAAATTTGCTGACATATTGAGTGCAGCACTTTCACAGCATCATCCTTCAGGATTTGAAACAGCTCAACTGGAATGCCATCACCTCCACTAGCTTTGTTCGTAGTGATGCTTTCTAAGGCCCACTTGACTTCACATTCCAGGATGTCTGGCTCTAGATGAGTGATCACACCATGGTGATTATTGGGTCGTAAAGATCTTTTTTGTACTGTTCTTCTGTGTATTCTTGCCACCTCTTCTTAATATCTTCTCCTTCTGTTAGGTCCATACAATTTCTGTCCTTTATCGAGCCCATCTTTGCATGAAATGTGCCCTTGGGATCTCTAATTTTCTTGAAGAGATCTCTAGTCTTTCCCATTCTCTTGTTTTCCTCTATTTCTTTGCATTGATCACTGAGGAAGGCTTTCTTATCTCTTCTTGCTGTTCTTTGAAACTCTATATTCAGATGCTTATATCTTTCCTTTACTCCTTTGCTTTTCACTTCTCTTCTTTTCACAGTTATTTTAAGGCCTCCCCAGACAGCCATTTAGCTTTTTTGCCTTTCTTTTCCATGGGGATGGTCTTGATCCCTGTCTCCTGTACAAAGTCACAAACCTCCGTCCATAATTTATCAGGCAATCTATCTATCAGATCTAGTCCCTTAAATCTATTTCTCACTTCCACTGTATAATCATAAGGGATTTGATTTAGGTCATACCTGAATGGGCTAGTGGTTTTCCCTACTTTGTTCAATTTAAGTCTGAATTTGGCAATAAGGAGTTCATGATCTGAGCCACAGTCAGCTCCCAGTCTCTTTTTTGCTGACTGCATAGAGCTTCTCCATCTTTTGCTGCAAAGAATATAATCAATCTGATTTCGGTGTTGACCATCTAGTGATGTCCATGTGTAGAGTATTCTTTGTGTTGTTAGAAGAGGGTGTTTGCTATGATCAGTACATTTTCTTGCCAGAACTTTATTAGTCTTTGCCCTGCTTCATTCTGTATTCCAAGGCCAAATTTGCCTGTTACTCCCGGTGTTTCTTGACTTCCTACTTTTGCATTCCAGTCCCCTATAATGAAAAGGACATCTTTTTTGGGTGCTAGTTCTAAAAGATCTTGGAGGTCTTCATAGAACCATTCAACTTCAGCTTCTGCAGCGTTACTGGGTGGGGCATAGACTTGGATTACTGAGATATTGAGTGGTTTGCCTTGGAAATGAACAGAGATCATTCTGTCATTTTTGAAATTGCATCCAAGTACTGCATTTCGGACTCTTTTGTTGACCACGATGGCTACTCCATTTCTTCTAAGGGATTCCTGCCCGCAGTAGTAGATATAATGGTCATCTGAGGTAAATTCACCCATTCCAGTCCATTTGTTATTAAAAACCCACCCACATGACATGAAGAAATCCCCACACATTCCTGAAGGAAACTAACCTATATTTGCTCAGAAAAAAAACCTTGTCACTTCTGATCAAACACCCTCCAGATCCCAGCAGTCCAAGAAAATGATAAATGGGACCTTAGAAGAAGCAGACACTACTGATGGTATAGCCACTCAGAAGTAAAGAATGATTTGACAAACTTCCACACAAAAAATTATATTCGATAGGTTTCAAGACTCTTTTGCCTCCTACTTTCTCAGTGTCTTTTTGTTTTCTGAAAATGTGACTAATTCCAAAATCAGTCTATGATAATGATGATTTCATCTGTTCTCAAAGTCCCTGTTTCATAAATGAGCCAAAAATTAAGAGGTGTTGTCCATCCATATTTTTGTCCGTCCGTAATTTAAAACAAACATTTTAAATTAGATGAGATTGTTAAATTGGTAATCTATTGGAATAAACCACATCATCATTGTGCTATTAACAAATCAAAACACATGTAACCCAAACTCTCACCAGCCAGGAGATACAGCTAGGGTTGCACTTGTGTTAATATCTGAATCCCAATGGCCCGAACCCCTAGCCAGTCAGTCAAGAATTGCAGTGTCTTACTCAGACAGTAAAGAGTCGGCCTGCAACGCAGGAGACCTGGGTTTGATCACTGGGTTGGGAAGACCCCCTGGAAAAGGGCATGGCAACCCACTCCAGTATTCTTGCCTGGAGAATCCCATGGAGAGGAGCCTGGCAGGCTACAGTCCATAGTGTCACAAAAAAGTCGGACATGACTGAGAGACAAGCACAGCACAGCACAAAGTTCTCTCCAGAACTTTCCAGAGTCTCTAAGGGGGCTGGCATACGAACATGAATCAGCTTGGCCTCCCCAGGCTGCAGCCTCTGTTCATGCAAAACACAGCTGCTAATGCGCCCTCCATCAGACCTGACATCTAGGATTCCTGCCCCCATCCCATCATCACAGATTTAGCCCACTACTGTCACTGAGCTGACTCTGCCAACCTGGATGGAGACCCTATCTCTGAGCCCAGATTGCTGAACCACTGATGCCCATGAGGTGCTTCTGTGTTTTTCATAAGGAAGAAAACTGCCCCCTTCATCCTGCTATAACTCCCCCCAGAAGGTTTGCTTTAGGTCCCAAAGCACTGCAGGGTTTAATTAAATGGGCCTTCTAATTTTCACATCTCTGCACCTCCCAGGCTACTCAGGAGTCTCCAAGCCATTCCCCGCAGGTGCTCAGGCGCCACTGTTGGATCTGGCTCACCATGCCAGCCTGTGTTCTTCTCTTTCAGCGAATTCTCCCTGGAGGGGAGAAAACTTTCTGAAACAAGGCTTCTGTCAGAACCCCGCAAACGATCAGCTGTGACACCATATGCCTGAAACCCTTTAGTGGGCATGGGTTGTGTTCTTTCTCAGGAGTTCTTCCCTTCCCAGATGAATCATCTGATACAAATTAATACCCAGGAGGAAGGGCGTTGCCCAGAACCACATACCAAGTGTTGCGCTCTCACTTAGCCCCACCCTAGCTGAGACTCAGGTACAGATGCATGTTCAATTGCTCAGTAGTATCCAGCTCTCTTGCCATCCCATGGACTGTAGCCCACCATGCTCCTCTGTCCATGGGATTTCCCAGGCAAGAACACTAGAGCGGGTTTCCATATCCTACTCCAGGGAACCTTCCCACCTCAGGGACTGAACCCGAATTTCCTGCATTGGCAGGTGGATTCTTTACCACTGAGCCACCTGGGAAGCCCCCATACACAGTGTATTTTATTCTCTGTTTAAGAAAGTAACTTCACAGCTACAAAACAAACAAACAAATAAGTGCATATGTCCATTCAGGCTTTCCCCCCTAATTTACAATGGTTTCTAGGAGAAAAAAAAAAATTTTTTTTCTCTTGCTTAAAATTTTATCTCTCTATACACAAAGAAACAGACGTGGATGAACCTGGAGGACATTATGCTAAATGAAAGAAGTCAGACACAAAAGGCCAAATACTGTGTGAGTCCCTAGAGTAGTCAGACTCATAGAGACAGAAAGGTGGAGGGTGGTTGCCAGGGGCTAGGGAAGGGAAATAGGAGGTGTTGCTTAACAAGAACAGAGTTTCAGTTTGGGAAGATGAAAGACATTCTGGAGGCAGAGGATGACACAAGAGTATGACCATTCTTAATGCCACTGAACTCTACAGCTAAAAATGGTTAGGATGGTAAGTTGGTGTTAGGTCTATTTCACCACAATACAAATAGAAGAACTCATAGATCACTCTTAAAACAAAAATGATTCAAAAGTATCACACAGGAGGGTAAGAGGCTGGTCTAGCCTTAGGAGACCAAAGTAAAGTGATTTGCCTGAGATACTGAGGACTAAAGAAAAGAGAAACTCTTTTTTTTTTTTTTAACATGGTGTAAAGTAATAATTATTGCTGTCAGGAATGTAGCATTTTAGTTTTCCAAGCACTTCCAGGAGTGATCTAACTTGCTGTCATAACAAGCTGGGAGGTAAAGGGCAAAGAGTGGGGTTCAGACTCCAGGGCTACAGAGACGGGGAACTGGTCCTGCCTGAAGGATGCACATAGCTTCCTGGGGGAACTGACACCTCACTTTGCCAACACGGGAACTGAAGCTCAGGGAGGCAGACTGACTTGCCCCAAATCCCAGTGATGGGCACTCAGAGCAGACATTTGACTGAGCCTCTTGACTCACTCCACAGTGCTCTCTCTGCAACCAAGTATGAATTCAAACAGAATGCCAGTAAGAAAGTCAAAAATAATTCCTGACTGCATCAAAGAATGAAAGAATCCTGATTCTGCATTAAAACCCAAAAGACAAAAGGAGATAATCGGGGGGATATATTTTAAGCTTTATCCAATCCTCCCACCTTGCCTCTGAGTAGGAAAGTGGGTAAAAACAGAATCTGGGGTGAGAAGTCATCTGACTCACCCATGATGTGGTGGAGAAGAATCTGTAAGCAAACACCCTGCGTTTATTTCCAGCTCTGCCTCTCCTTCTGCCAGCCTTGGCAGCTGGCCCACCACGTTTGCTCCGGGGGCCCTCCTTCAGAGACGTGGTCAGAGCCCTATTTTAAGACAACAGAAGTAGCCTAAAACCTGTGGCCTTTCAGCTAGAATTTAAAAGGACATGAATTATTGCCATTTGCAACAACACGGATGGACCTAGAGGGTGAAGTGTCAGACAGAGAAAGACAAATATTATACGATATCACCTACAAGTGTGAAATCTAAAAAGTAATACAAATGTTTTTATTTACAAAACAGAAGTAGACTCACAGACAAAGAATACAAACTTATGGTTACCAAAGGGAAAACGGGGGTGGGGGAAGAGGGGTAAAACAGAAGTACAAGACTAACAGATACATACTACTATATCCAATATAGATGGACAACAAAGATTTACTCTAGAGCACAGGGAACTGTATGCATTATCTTGTAACAACATAGTGTAAACGAATCTGAATATATATCTGGATATATGTCAGCTAAATCATTTTGTTGTGCACCTGAAACTAACACAATATTGTAAATTGACTACGTTGTTGCTGGTTAGTCACTAGGTCATGTCCGACCCTTTTGTCACCCCATGGACTGTAGCCCACCAGACTCCTCTGTCCATAGGATTTCCCAAACAAGAGTACTGGAGTGGGTTGCCATTTCCTTCTCCAGGGGATCTTCCTGACCTAAGGATTGAACTCATGTAACCCTTGTCTCCTGCACTGCGGGCAGATTCTTTATCACTGAATCACCTGGGAAATCAACTATACTTCCGTTTTTAAAAAGAAAGAACTAAAAAACAAATAAAACGATAAAATAACAAAGGGATAGACCCAAGCCGAGGATGGATTAAGCCAGCTGGCTGCCATGGTATGCTAAGGGTTAAGCATCCAGATGTGAGTCTGGGCCTGGCCTGAGACAGCGTAGCCTTATCCGCAGCACACCATCCCTGTGTCCTGGCCTGTTCCAGAAAGCGGCCTGGGAAGTTGCCTACAAGACAGAGCACATGGTCTCAGAGGTGAACCGGGGACACCCTGTGAGGTGCCAAGGATTTATCTGAGCAGCCAAATGCACACTGACAGACAGGCCTGTGTGCACTGGAGAAGCCCGTTCTGCAGCTCAGATGAACGACTCATTGCAGAATTCACCCACAAAGGGAAGTGAGTTAATGACTGGGGCGTTCCGCCTTTTGCCTGGATGCGTCATAAAATCAACTTGTAAACCCTAGCTCTGAGAACACACTTGCTCACCCAAACGTGGTTCTGTGCGGCTTCAGGACATTTCCAAGAGGGAACGCTAACAGAGGAGAAAGTTCTTAGGCTCTCTGTGCTAGGAACAGGACCAGTGGCCTGAGCCCAGCAGCTGGTCCAGGCGTGGTCAGATTCGCTGACAAGCAGCCCCAAGCTGCCCACCGCAGCATCTGCTCCACGTCTGGGACTTGTGACTCATCATACTCTCTTGCAGCCCTACATTCTCATGCAGGCCTAAGCATGCAGGCCCCGGGGTGCTGAGGGCCCATGCTATCAAGATCAGTCCTTATCTCCAGGTTGCCTTCCTCTGCCCCAGACCCTCATCCAGGTCCACCAGCTCCTGGGCCAGGGCAAATTGCCTAGACCATCTCAGACCCAGGCTGAGATCAATATCGTAAGAGGCTCCTAGGCTGAGATGGGTTCAAGATCTCCTGGACACTGGTATCCATTCTGGCCCTTTAAATCTAGCAGCCCACGCCCCCACCGTGCCCAGCTGGCCCACCGTAGTGAGCTGCCAGCAGCACCTGCTCTAGGCCAACCCTGTTTACTCTGGACATACTATTTTTGTTCTCACCTCTGGTTCTCAGATTCCTGGCTCCCTACCCCGGCTACCGTAGCTGCCTCTGGCCCCTTCACTTTGGTGACCCTTCGGATTTCCCTTTTTAGACCACAGCCTCTCACATGTTTCTGACTCAACACTTCTGCAGTACTGGCTTCATTCTTGGTCTCAGGTGAGCACCCATGATTCAGCCCCAGCCTCCGGGTACCCCCTCAGCTAGGGGGCACCCAGGAAAGGCAGGGGGTCAGGATTTGTTCCTAAGGTCCCTGCCTGCTTCCCTGCCCTCAGCCTTGCTTTGCCCTCCAATTCCAGCACTTGGGAGGGCACCCCAGTCATGCCTCTGGCTGCTGGCCCCCACTTAGGTCCCTCACCAGAGATAGCTCTACCCTGAGCTCAGCATCTGATTTCATCCTGGCATTGCCGGAGCTACACCAGGCACCCCCAACCCCCACCCACAATCTCATTGAGATCATAGTAGGGGAGGTTCTTGGTGGGAGTGAGGGTCTGAGAGAGAGGGAGGCATTGCCTCAAGTGGAGCCCAGATTGGGTACAGAGCCTGGGGAGAGTTCTGCCTCTGTCTCCTCTATCTGGGAACACTTCCATTTACAGATTGAGGGTTACCCACAAGAGAAGCCTAATGGGGCAGTAGAGCGCAAGGCCCTTGCCATCTCAGGCCCTTGCTTCCTGCCCTCTAACTTGTGCACTGGGGGTGGGGGAGTGTGTTGTTCCAGATGATATCTTAGCCTTCTGGTTGTAAGACTCTGGAAGTTAACAGTGGCCCCATGTGGTTCATTCCTTTTCCTTGTCTGCCAGATCCCATGCCTGACTCTAGGGACATATCTGACCCTCCAGCCTTTCCACCGAAGAACAAAGGAGTCCACCCAGTTTCCTCCACTCCCAACCTCTCCATTCCCTCCACTCCAGAAGGTGCAGAAACCAGGGCCAGAGCCAGCCCTTGCTCCCCTCCTTCTCCTCTCCAGCCTTCATCATCCCCTGCCCTGGAAGCCCAGGAAACCCAAAGACCATCTTCCACTAAAAGATCTGCCAACCACTCAGTTTTTCTTTCCACGAGCCCTACAAGTAGCATCTCTGCTTCATGAGCACGCATATGGGTGAATGTTGAGGAGCAAGACTGGTCACCCCGGGTGACCTCAGCTCTGCCACTTACTAGTGACATGAGCCCAGACAAGTAATTTAACTTCTCAACGCCTGTTTCCCCATCTCCGAAACTGGGGTGCTAATGGCCCCTCCCTTACTGCATTGTTAGGGGGATTCTATGAGTTTATTCATGCAGGAATGGTGCCATTTCTGTCATACATGTTGATGCGACAGGCTCACATTTATTGATTACTCTATGTCAGGCCTTATTCTAAATACGTGACATTCCAACTATTCATTTTTCCTAAGCAAAGTAAAACAAGAATGGAGGATCATTCCATAATTCCAATTTAAATTATCCCTAACATTTCTTGTGGCCATCAACAGGAGTTGAAATGCACATTCCTGTTTCTCCAAAGGATCAAATTGCTTTTATTTTGTACTGCCCTGTCTACTGGTCTTGGTAAGGTTTGTGTGTAATACATTTTCACATCTGGTCAAAAAATAAACCAAGTTGTAAGAGGTTAGAGAATTCTCCCCATCTGAACAAAAACCCAACGCTTCCTAGGCCCATCAGGAATACCACGACGATATTACAACTACCCAGATTCTACACTACGTGAAACATTATTTCACCCCAACAAAAACAAAGCACCTAGAGCTCAGAGACTCCCAACAGTGCCCTCGTATGGATACGAGCCATAGTGTGTCATAGTCTAGGCACTGTAATTCTATATGTATCTTTTGGTTTAATATTAAATCATAAATAGTTTTCTTTTTTTTTAATTTTTTTTTATTTTTTATAATTTTAAAATCTTTAATTCTTAGTTTTCTTGTTATTTCCCAGGATGGAGGTGAGAGGGGAGCAGGAAGAAGAGAGGAATTAGCATATGCTGTTGAGTGCTAGGCATGATGCTGACTTCAAACTGAATCCTTGCCGGGCTGCGATCCAGCCCGTCCCATTTTGTTATCATTGATGTTGTTTTGGCCGTTTATGAAAACGTTCACCAAGCAGTATGCTAGAAGCTTTGCTCACTTGATCTCATTTAATCTTCACATCCATGCTCTGAGGAAGATATTATTATCCCCATTTTACAAAGGGAGAAGTAGGAACTCAGAGAGATTCATCCAAGGTCGCACAGCTAACAAACGGGACAAACTGGGTCCAACCTTACACTCTGTCTGCTCCACCACACCGTGTTCCAGCCCTTCCCCCAGCCCTGAAATTACAGATGGGATTTTCACCCTCTGCAGGGTGAAAGCTAGAGATGGGGGCTTGCGGGGAGGGTGAGCTACAGGGCTTCTCTGCAGAGGACCGAAACCTTTTGGCCTTCTGCCCACAAACTCTTTCCCTTTTCTTTCTTGCTGGGGAAAAGCATGATATTATAGGTGACTCTGTTTTATACACACACACACACACTCCAAGGAGAGGGCTCACTATATATAGAGGCTCAACCACTTATCAAAGATGCTGACAAAGGACTTATCAAACGTCCTTTGAGGCTAAGTATCTCTCAGAACAGGAATTACTGAACCTGAGCACATGGACTAGGGATTAGGCCTATCCTTACATTACAATAGCTCTCCAATGGAATTACTTGATCTTCCCCAACATTTACCAACTGTGCCTACATTTTAATATCTGGATTAAGTCATCTAACCTCAGAATATATAAATTCTAGCCCTTTTCTCCCCTACCTGAAGGTGGGGAGGGGCTATGTTATTTTTCCTTCCTATTTTAGAACACTGTCTCTCCCAAACACATTGACTTCATGAAATTCCAGATGTTGCTCAATGAGTGATGCCCCTGGCTCACTGCTATCCTGGCTGTCGCAGTTAGGACTACCTAGGAACACGCTGCAGCCAGGTAGCATTTCTGGAAAGAGAGGGGCTGGAACCTGCACAGATCAAGAAGCTCATATTTAGTGAGACAAATGGGTTAAGGAGCCACTGCCTGGGGTGGCAGGGATCATCCAGATGGCTCCATGAGCTGCGTGCTGTGGTATGCTGACCTGTGCACACCATGCAGGCCTCAGGCCTCTTCCAGGTACAAATGATGGAAACCTCACTAGTGGAAGCAGAAGGAATTTATTAACACTTTGCTGATAAATCTGAGGGTGGTCTTCAAGTATAACTGGATCCAAGTGCTTAAATGTCACTAGGAATTCATCCCCATCTCTTTGCTCTGCTTTCCTCTCTTCAGAGGGATGACAAGATGACCCCCAGTAGATCTAGCCTTGTTTTTCACACAGATCCCAGTGGATGAATATGTATTACCCAACTATTCCATTAAAAGTCTCAGGACTGACTTTCCATTGGCCGAAACTGGCTCATGTGGTGAACATCTACAGCTTGATCTTCAAATCCACTCTCCACCCTTCTTCCTGCTCAGAAACTGGGAGACTAGCCTGTACAAATGTTCCAGTGGCTCCTTCCTTTGGGTATTGTCAGTGGGAAGACCAGCGGGAGACTAGAGGAAGAGAGAAGAGAAAGGCCAGAATGTTCATTTTCCCCCAGATCCCTTTGCAAGGACCAGTATGGGGTAGCTATGTCTCTTGGCCAATAGTCAGAGGTCCTACCCCTGCTCTCTTCATCCATCTTTCCCTCTTTGAGATCCAGAAGTGCCTCCTCAGTCTTGCCTCTACAAGCTGTTGGTGGTACCAATGAGTATAAGTAACCCCAGGAACTACATTGCCTCTTAAGGTCTTCCTATACTCTGCCTTACTTCTATGGGAAGGTTATTTGAGAGTTTCATCTGTTCCCATGATCCTGACTGACACAGCTAACATACCCATCCCTAAACCAAATCCATGTTTCTCGTTGGACAGGCCTGGGTCACATGCCTACTCCTGAAGCAAAGGTGTGAAACCAGCTCCATCTAAACCATAGGTACTGAGAGTGGAAGAGGTGGTCAACTGCCAAAGAACAGACACAAACAGCCTCTGATCAGTGTTCTTAGCAGAGTAGATAAGAAGGAATTTTAATCAGTTTTAATCATTGCTAAGTGTTACACTGCCAAACATTCTTCAGAAGCAGCATTTACCACATAAAGAAGGATAAGTTTCTTCATCCTTTGCTAAAATAGCAATAAGACTGACTTTTACCCATGGACACTCAATGCCACCAGAAGAACTGGCTGCTCATTTTCTGAGCTCTGGGCCTGTTGACTACTCTCTTCTGAAACAAATTGAAATTTCTATTATCAATTCACTTCGAAATGTCATAAAGCCGCTTAGGCCTCGGCTGGCTGAGCAATAAAGCAGGCCCTCTTGGCAGCTGAAATGAGCTGCCCCTGACAGTACGACAAGGGACAAGGCATTAAACATCGCCAAGAATGGACAATTTGGAAGCCACCTAGTGGCAGAAATGACAAGGCTAAAATCATATCCACTTTGAAAAAAATGATATCAGTTGAAGGATAAACATAAAATGGGACGATAGCAACCTCATCGCAGAACTGTAAGTGCTTTAGAAGAACCTTGAAGCTGATGTTCTTATATCTTAGCAGAGAACTTTTTTTTTTTATATTTGCCTAACCCGCATGATAATGACTGGCTTTGCCATGGATGAGTCACCTTGCAGGCAAAACCATGGACTCTACCCCAGTGAATCTCAGCCCAAAACCATTACTGAGAAAACAAATAGTTTTCTATTAGTACAGATTTTAGTTACCTCATCACCCAACCCCATGTGGATTTTTGTTTAGGTTTTTAAATTATATTGACATATATTTATATTTATATTGTTGTGTTAATTTCTGCTGTACAGCAAAGTGCTTCAGTTTGTATATATATATATATTCTTATTCACATTCTTTTCCTTTATAGTTTATCACAGAATATTAAATATAGTTCCCTCTGCTACACAGCAGGACTTTAGCTTGCATCAGCTAATCTCAATCCTTTCTCCCCTCACCCTTGGCCAATCGC
Source organism: Capra hircus (assembly GCF_001704415.2). Lineage (NCBI taxonomy): Eukaryota > Metazoa > Chordata > Mammalia > Artiodactyla > Bovidae > Capra > Capra hircus. The sequence continues at coordinate 40,578,982 of NC_030822.1, read as the reverse complement.
AAGTCTGTTTTCTATATCTGTGAATCTGTTTCATAAATATATTCATTTATGTTGTATTTTAGATTCCACATATAAGTGATATCATATGGTATTTCTCTTTCTCTTTCTGACTTACTTTGCTTAGTATCATGATCTCTAGGTCCATCCATGTTGCTGCAGATGGCATTATTTCATTCTTTTTATGACTGAGTAATATTCCATTGTATATATCTCCTTTATCCAGTCATCTATCAATGGACATTTAGGTTGCTTCCATGTCTTGGCTATTGTAAATGGTGTTGCTATGAAGACAGGACCAACCCATGTTTCAGTGGAGTCTCCACTATGCTTTCTTAATTGTCTTTCAATGACTTGCTGAGGATATCTGGCTTTTCTGTTGGCTTCCTCCATAATGCCTCAGCTACTGCTTTGGGTGAAGTTCAGGACTAAGGATTTGGCACCAGGAAGACAGGCCTCTTGAGACAGCTGTGTGCCTCTCCTAATCCTGCTAATAACTCCTTGGTATACAATTCCACCATAGTTCTCTTTATCCACAAAGAAGACACTTGGATATCAACTTGTTGGGAGAAAGAGAGATCTAAAGTAGCCATTTGCTTCAGTGCCTCTAAAGTCTCAAAAATGAAAAATCTGAGGCCCAGCAAGAGAAGAAATCCAAAGGATCTAGCCAGTGGAATACTTCAGCCACACCTGGACCCTATGGGTAAAATGGAAAGATTATGAGCATCAGAGACAAACAGTCCAAGTCTTAGTGTATGACCTTGAGCAAGTCACACCTTTATGAGTTTGCATTTCCTTCTCATCTAGTATTACTGTTTCCAAGACGCTGATGACACGATAAGCATTAAAAAGAAAAAATGATTCTGAGAGGCAGGCATCTCTGATCAGTATTTCCAAGGGCATTCCTGCTTTGAAAGACTCATCTAAGCAAAAGCTATCAATAAACTTAGAGGACAGAATAGAGTAGAAGAAGCATGCCAAAAAGGTTTCATCTCACCAGCTGTCTCTGCATGATTCATAGTAGCTCTCTGGAACACTGTATTCAAAAGCACTCTGAGGTCATATCTGGGTTCAGTGGGAAAGAACTCCCGGATCACTGAGGATCAATGATCCAGTGATCTTGCATCAGTGACACAAGAGGAGGGTCTGTTACCATGTGTGACATCTCTATTGTAGTGACTGAGAAGGCTGAGCTTGAAAGTCAAATCTTAGTGGAAGAAATGTGTATTAGTTTTTGCTTCAACAACAAACAACAAAAAACATACTTTCAGTAGCTTATAAACATAAACTTATTTCTCACTACACAGAGGGTCAGACTATGGGTTGGATTGGGCCTATTCCACATTTCTTCTCATATTAATCCTCAAGCAAAAGGAACAGCCCTTATTTTGGACATACTATGCTCAGAGCAAAGAGCAGAAACTCAAATGGCCAAGCCAAATTAGACATTCATGTTAAAACTTCTGCTCAGACATAGCATGTTCACATTTCATTGGCCAAAATCAGCCATATGGCAAAGTCCCAAGTTAATAAGGAAGGGATATATAATTTTCTTACAGGAAAGGAGGAAGTGAAAAACTACAATCGATGCAATCTACCAGACAGTGTTTGAGAAAGATACTTTCAGTATTAAGATACTATGGCTGTTGTCTTAATTTTTTCTCTGATATATATAATTTAAAAAATGAAAAGTTGAAAAATGCTAGTGTATCTTGTAGATATTGGAATCCTTGAGGAGGGAACAATCTGATACTTAGAGGAGAGCAGGTATGCTGATGGAAGATGGGGGAGAGAAGAACGCAAAAATCAGGGAGCTCATCAGAGAATGTGTGAGTTTAAAGGAGGAGATGGCAAGGGAAGTATTTAGATGACAAGTACATCCACTATGGAAGCCCTAGAAAAGTGCCAGCGACAAGCTGATGAGCAAGTGAAGTCATGCCCAGGATGTGCCACTTGGAAAAGCTGATCTGCTCAAGACCAGAAGAAAGCACAGTGCTCTCAAAATTGGGGGATGGAGGGATGGAAGGAATGAATGGATGGATGAAAGAATGTTAAAGATATCTGAATAGCAAGGATTACGGAATACTGGTAAAGAATACGGTTATCATATAAGGTAGCCATTTCAACAGAGTCAAACAACATTAAATCATTGACTATTTACTGAGTATTTACTAGGCACTGGGTCCTACACCACGTGCTACAGGTACATTGGTGCACAACAAAAGAGACACAGTTTCTTTACCCACAGAGCTCAGAGTCGAATGGTAGAAACAGACCGTTGGAATTTCAACAGCAATGGAATTTCGCATGGATACTCAATGTTCTTTCAATCTGATAACACTTTCCTAGCATGTTCACTGTCTACCATCCAAAACAACTATTTCCCTCTTCTCCCTCTTTAAATCCATTACCCCAACACTCCTGCCCCTGTACACAACATGTAACCTCCCCTCACACCACCGACCTATTCAGCACAGGTTCTCTCACTGTTTCTCATGGGCAACCTCTCAATTCCTTCCCCTCTTGTATACAGTCTTCACTTCTACAATTATCCTTTGTCTCTTCTGCATTTTCCTTCCCTACTAAATCATTTGCATAGTTATACAAGTCGCAGTTGGGCAAGGAGGAAGGCAGGATTTTCCCTTCCAGGAAGATTCAGGAAATGAATGAGAATTCATTTTGACTGTCAATCACTGGGGAGCCCTAGTGGCATTTAGTAGGGGCTAGGGAAGCTAATTATGTTCTATCTTATTTAAACAGGAAAACGTCCTTAAAACCCCCAATTTCCGTCAATCGTTACCAACCAAATCTCAAACCCTCCACAGAGAAACTTCTTGGTAGGGTTAGCTACATACACTGTCTCCACTTCTTCATCTCACAATCTCTCATCCACCCACTCCAATCACATTTCTGCCCCTTCCCCCTCCCAGAGACTGCTCTTTTCGGAATTATCAAGGACTCTCCAATGCCAATCCAGTGGTCATGTCTTGATCCTTATCTTATTTGGTGTCACACATTTAACCCAACTGCCCACTCCTTTCTTCTTGAAAGGTTGCCTAAAATAGGCATTTCAAAATAACGAAGCCAAACGAAAAGATTCTTGATTTATTCTCCAGTCCAAGCAACCAACCAAACAAAAAAAAGACCTTCTACTCCTCTCCTCCTTGTCTCAGGAAAGGCTATTCAGATATGAAAGCAAAATATTTAAAAAATTATCCTTGAGTCCTCTCTCCCATTCCCTACATAAGCCTATAAGTAAGTCCACTCTAAATCTAAAACATATCTCAAAAGTCTACATTTCTTTCCATCTCCACTATTATCCCTCTGGTCAAGCCATTAACATATCTTGCAATTAACAATCAACATATCAATAAGCATTTATTCTCATGCTCACAGATCTTCAGATTGAGTGGGACATCCTGCTTTAGGCTGCGGGTCTGTCTGCTGCGAACCGGGATGTTCAGGCAGAAGGAACAAGGAGAGCATTTTCTTCTCATGCCAGAGGACAAAAGCTGTTAAGAGCAATGAAGGGATGCACACAGTTCCTCTTAAGGCCTAGGCTCACACATTGTATGTTATCACTTCTGCCCATATACCACTGGCCAAAGCAAATCACACAGCCAAGTCCAACGTCAATGGGAAAGGGAAGAATACTCACCCAAACTGTTAAGGATTGGAGGAAAGGGAATGAATAGTTGCCCAACAATAATCTACTTTCCCGAGCCCCCTTGGAGAAGAACTTTGAATAATGGTGCTGTTATTACTACTATGGATGCTGAACAATAACGTCTTCTTATTAACCATGCTGATTGTATTACAAATGAATGAGACTAATCTTCTCACTGTGTTTATAATGATTAAAAGCCATACAGAAATGTAAATTCTTTAAAACTATTTTACCTAGTCAACAGGCATTGATTTATTAATTTATTCTTAGCCAAGCAGCATCATCACCTCAAGAAGAACTTCTGTTTAGACACCATCTCTATTCAGGTGCTAAGTAGGAACTTTTTTTTTTTAATTGGAGGCTAATTGCTTTACAATGCTGTGGTGGTTTTTACCATACATCGACATGAATCCGCCATGGGTGTACATGTGTTTCCCATCCTGAACCCCCCTCCCACTTCCCTCCCCATCCCATCCTTCACGGTCATCCCAGTGCACCAGCCCTGAGCACCCTGTCTCATGCATCGAATCTGGACTGCCGATCTATTTCACACATGATAATATACATGTTTCAATGCTATTCTCTCAGATCATCCCAACCTCACCTTCTCCCACAGAGTCCAAAAGTCTGTTCTTTACATCTGTGTCTCTTTCGCTGTCTCGCATATAGGGTCATCGTTACCATCTTTCTAAATTCCATATATATGCATAAATATACTGTATTGGATTAGGAACTTTTTAAAATGTCTGCATGATGTACCAAAGCACAAAAAGTGACTCTGACACCACTAATAGACTCTGAATTAACAGACCTTTCCTGAAAATCTTCCTAAAAGAAAATCCCTCTGACATCTGAATTTTTGACTTGTGGTAGAAAACTTCAGCCCTCAGATGGAATCTTCAGTTCAGTTCAGTCGCTCAGTCATGTCCGACTCTTTGCGATCCCATGAATCGCAGCACACCAGGCCTCCCTGTTCATCACCAACTCCCGGAGTTCACTCAGACTCAGGTCCATCGAGTCAGTGATGCCATCCCCCAATCTCATCCTCTGTCGTCCCCTTCTCCTCCTGCCCCTAATCCCTCCCAGCATCAGAGTCTTTTCCAACAAGTCAACTCTTTGCATGAGGTGGCCAAAGTACTAGAGTTTCAGCATTAGCATCATTCCTTTCTGCTAAAGTAAAAAATATCCAATACGGAGCCTAATCTTCCCTGGCCTACAGACTTTGGTGTTTTGCTAGTATCCTCACACAAATGAAAAAAACTGATTATGAATGATGACATTATCCTGGACTCTGCATTACTCAGTCAACTGATGATACATAGCCTCCTCTCCTTTTATAAGCCCCTTTCCAATAAATATCTCTCCCACAAAGATTTCCATTCTTTTGTTTGATTTAGAACTTAGTGAAAAGAAAGATATTTTTATCTTAATTTCATGCCAGAAAATATGAAGTCATGAAAACTTACTGAAGAGGATAGACATTTTTTTAATGGGACCTTAAGAGCCAGGCCCAGTGCCTGTTGCCAAACTCAATGAAGAATTGTTTGGAGTAAGAACAGAACATTGCTCTGGGACTGAGCTAACTAGAAAGGCTGATACACCATGACATCTCTGACTCATATAACCTCCCTGACCTTGAAATAAACTCTAGCAGGGTATAGCATGTCCAAAGTTGACAATGAGGTGAAAAGTCCATCTCTAAGTCACAAAGCTCCCCAAACCTCACTATTTAAACCCACCTAGTTGGGAGCTGACTGTGACTCAGATCATGAACTCCTTATTGCCAAATTCAGACTTAAATTGAAGAAACTAGGGAAACCCACTAGATCATTCAGGTATGACCTAAATCAAATCCCTTACGATTATACAGTGGAAGTGAGAAATAGATTCAAGGAATTAGATCTGATAGACTAAGCACCTAAAGAACTATGGACAGAGGTTCATGACATTGTACAGGAGACAGGGATCAAGACCATCCCCAAGAAAAAGAAATGCAAAAGGTAAAATGGCTGTCTGAGGAGGCCTTACAAATAGCTGTGAATAGAAGAGAAATGAAAGGCAAAGGAGAAAAAGAAAGATATACCCATCTGAATGCAGAGTTCCAAAGAATAACAAGGAGAGATAAGAAAGCCTTCCTCAGTGATCAATGCAAAGAAATAGAGGAAAACAATAGAATGGGAAAGACTAGAGATCTCTTCAAGAAAATTAGAAATCCCAAGGGAACATTTCATGCAAAGATGGGCTCGATAAAGGACAGAAATTGTATGGACCTAACAGAAGCAGAAGATATTAAGAAGAGGTGGCAAGAATACACAGAAGAACTATACAAAAAAGATCTTCATGACTCAGGTAATCATGGTGGTGTGATCACCAACTTAGAGCCAGATATTCTGGAATGTGAAGTCAAGTGGGCCTTAGGAAGCATCACTATGAACAAAGTTAACAGAGGTGATAGAATTCCAGTTGAGCCATTTCAAATCCTGGAAGATGATGCTGTGAAAGTGTTGCATTCAATATGCCAGCAAATCTGGAAAACACAGCAGTGGCCACAGGACTGGAAAAGGTCAGTTTTCATACCAGTCTCAAAGAAAGGCAATGCCAAAGAATGCTCAGACTACTGCACAATTGCACTCATCTCACTTGCTATTAAAGTAATGCTCAAAATTCTCCAAGCCAGGTTTCAACAGTACGTGAATCGTGAACTTCCAGATATTCAAGCTGGATTTAGAAAAGGTAGAGGAACCAGAGACCAAATTGCCAACATCCGTTGGATCATCACAAAAGAAAGAGAGTTTCAGAAAAATATCTTCTTCTGCTTTATTGACTATGCCAAAGCCTTTGATTGTGTGGACCACAAGAAACTCTGGAAAATTCTGAAAGAGATGGGAATACCAGACCACCTGACCTTCTTGAGAAATCTGTATGCAGTTCAGGAAGCAACAGTTAGAACTGGACATGGAACAACAGACTGGTTCCAAATCGGGAAAGGAGTACATTAAGGCTGTTTTATCACCCTGCTTATTTAACTTATATGCAGAGTACACCATGAGAAACGCTGGGCTGGAAGAAGCACAAGCTGGAATCAAGATTGCTGGGAGAAATATCAATAACGTCAGATAAGCAGATGATACCACCCTTATGGCGGAAAGCGAAGAACTAAAGAGCCTCTTGATGAAAGGGAAAGAGTGAAAAAGTTGGCTTAAAACTCAACATTCAGAAAACTAAGATCATGGCATCTACTTCCATTACGTCATAGCAAATAGATGGGGAAACAGTGGAAACAATGGCAGACTTTATTTTGGGGGGCTCTAAAATCACTGCAGATGGTGACTGCAGCCATGAAATTTAAAAATGCTTGCTCCTCAGAAGAAAAGTTATGACCAACCTAGATAGCATATTAAAAAGTAGAGACATTATTTTGCCAACAAAGGTCCGTCTAGTCAAAGCTATGGTTTTCCCAGTAGTCATGTATGGATGTGAGAGTTGGACTATAAAGAAAGCTGCTGCTGCTGCTGCTAAGTTACTTCAGTCGTGTCCGACTCTGTGCAACCCCATAGACGGCAGCCCACCAGGCTCCGCCATCCCTGGGATTCTCCAGGCAAGAACACTGGAGTGGGTTGCCATTTCCTTCTCCAAGGCATGAAAGTGAAAAGTTACAGTGAAGCTGCTCAGTCGTGTCCAACTCTTTGCAACCCCATGAACTGCAGCCTACCAGGCTCTTCCGTCAAGCGCCAAGGAATTGATGTTTTAGAACTATGCTGTTGGAGAAGACTCTTGACAGTCCCTTGGACTGCAAGGAGATCCAACCAGTCCATCCTAAAGGAAATCAGTCCTGAATATTCATTGGAAGGACTGATGTTGAAGCTGAAACTCCAATACTTTGGCCACCTGATGCAAAGAACTGACTCATTGGAAAAGATCCTGATGCTGGGAAAGATAGAAGGTGGAAGGAGAAGGGGACAACAGAAGATGAGATGGTTGGATGGCATCACAAACTCAATGGACAAGAGTTTGAGTAAATTCCGGGAGTTGGTGATGGACAGGGAGGCCTGGTGTGCTGCAGTCTATGGGGTTGCAAACAGTCGGACACAACTGAGCGACTGAACTGAACTGACTGAACTGAGTTAGGAGAAAGATTCATCTAAATTAGTGGAAAATCCAAATTCCCAGTATTTCCAAATAGAAGGAATACCTCTAGATTTAGAACACTGATAAATGGAATCAAAGTTTTTTCCACTTTTCCTTCCAAAACTGCCATTGAAATAACAAAGATATAAAAAGAAAAAACAAACAAGCAAACAAACAGCAGTACTAGAAAAAGGTGGTAGTGGTTTTAGTCACTAAGTTGTGTCCAGCTCTTACTGCTACGTGGACTGTAGCCTGCCAAGCTCCTCTGTCCACTGGATTTCCCAGGCAAGAATACTGGAGTGGGCTGCACTTCCTTCTCCAGAGGATCTTTGCATAAAACCTGGGTCTCCTGCATTGCAGGCAGATTCTTTACCAACTGAGCCACACACACACACACACACACACACACACACACGCACGCACGCAAACAGGAGTACTAGAAATATCAAGAGGACTACTGTTACCACCAAAGGCATGTTGATTCCTGAAAAATATGAAGCAGATAGGATAAGTACAACTCAATGTACATTTTAAAATTTATCAGTTCAGTTCAGTGGCTCAGTCGAGTCCGACTCTGCGATCCCATGAATCGCAGCACGCCAGGCCTCCCTGTCCATCACCAACTCCTGGAGTTCACTCAGACTCACGTCCATCGAGTCAGTGATGCCATCCAGCCATCTCATCCTCTGTCATCCCCTTCTCCTCCTGCCCCCAATTCCTCCCAGCATCAGAGTCTTTTCCAATGAGTCAACTCTTCGCATGAGGTGGCCAAAGTACGGGACTTTCAGCTTTAGCCTCATTCCTTCCAAAGAAATCCCAGGGCTGATCTCCTTCAGAATGGACTGGTTGGATCTCCTTGCAGTCCAAGAGACTCTCAAGAGTCTTCTCCAACACCACAGTTCAAAAGCATCAATTCTTCGGTGCTCAGCCTTCTTCACAGTCCAACTCTCACATCCATACACAACCACAGGAAAAACCATAACCTTGACTAGACGGACCTTAGTAGGCAATGTAATGTCTCTGCTTTTGAATATGCTGTCTAGGTTGGTCATAACTTTTCTTCCAAGGAGTAAGCGTCTTTTAATTTCATGGCTGCAGTCACCATCTGCAGTGATTTTGGAGCCCCAAAAAATAAAGTCTGGCACTGTTTCCACTGTTTCCCCATCTATTTCCCATGAAGTGATGGGACCAGATGCCATGATCTTTGTTTTCTGAACGTTGAGCTTTAAGCCAACTTTTTCACTCTCTTCTTTCACTTTCATCAAGAGGCTTTTTAGTTCCTCTTCACTTTCTGCCATAAGGGTGGTATCATCTGCGTATCTGAGGTTACTGATATTTCTCCCGGCAATCTTGATTCCAGCTTGTGTTTCTTCCAGTCCAGCGTTTCTCATGATGTACTCTGCATATAAATTAAATAAGCAGGGTGACAACATACAGCCTTGACGTACTCCTTTTCCTATTTGGAACCAGTCTGTTGTTCCATGTCCAGCTCTAACTGTTGCTTCTTGACCTGCATACAGATTTCTCAATTATAAACATTTGCCTTACTGATCAAACTGATAAGGCAGTTAATGACCAAGTTGAGCACCCAACACAGGCAGAAGAGGATCGGGATATAAGAGTAGAAAAAAAAAAATTGTAGAAAAAAAAAATAGTTCAGCACAACAAGGACATAAAGAAGAGTAGGCTGGGGATATTCAAGATAATCATATTAAAAGACTTAAGAGAATTCCCTAGCAGGCCAGTGGTTAGGACCATGCATTCCTACAGCAGAGGGGCAGGGTTCGATCCCTGGTTGGGAAACTAGGATCCCAGATGCCACAAAGACTTAAACTCTAGATTTATGCCACTGTCTCGTATCTTGGACTAGCTGTTTTCATTTGAGGTCTGTGAGATAAAAACTATTTTCAAAATAATACTGACAGGCTGTTTGCCTTTTTTACTATGTTGACATTTGCACTGGTAGAACAAAAATAATTGTGGTTGACACTCCTGATGCCTTAGGCACCTAACTGGTACCTGGATCCATCATATTCTTCATCACCAGACACAGATGGGAGGTGGGGGGCAGGGGTGGAGTGAGTTTCACATAATACCCTTAATGAAGCAGTAAAAATTATTAATGTTATTAAAATATCAATCTTTATATCTTTTTAATATTCTGTCTGACAAAATGGGAAGTATATATAAAGCACTTCTATTGAATACCGAAATATGATGGTGATTGTCTCGAGAAAAAGCACTTGTATTACAATTGTTTGAGTTGCAAGCTGACTTAGCTGCTTTTTTCATGGAACATCATTATTTCTTAAAAGAATAATTGGCAAACCATTACATATCTGGCGGACACTGTCTCAAAAATGAATGAAATGAGCCTGTCACTGCAAAGTAAACAGCTGACGGTATTTGTTGCCAACAATAACATTCTAACTTTCAATAGAAAATATCAGAATTTTTTAAAACTTACTCAAGTTTTCATCAGCATAAGCATGACATCATTCCAATATAACTTGAGATTCTTTTATGATACCAGTGGTTTTAAAAAATAATTTTTGATGTTGTATTACTAAATGTATCAACGCTTGAAAGATCTTCATAATTCAGGGAACCAGTATCATCCAGATAACCAAAGAATGATGTTACAAAATCATGCATGGGCAATTAAAAATTTCAAAGTGCAAAGTAGATCCTTTGACTTTAATGTAACAGAATAAAAAGCATTCACTGCTAAATTTTCAGATTCCACATTTGATTTGCACAGGTCAAGTTTCAGTGCAGTATCAAAGGATACAATCTACATTTCTCTAAAAAAAGTTATTAAAATTCTCCTCCCTTTTCCAATTACACATCTGTATGATGATGGGTTTTCTTCATCTGCTTCAATCAAAACAATATATTTTAGGAATTCCTGGTTGTCCAGTGGTTAGGACTCTGTACTGTCACTGTCATGGACTGGAATTCAATACTTGTTCGGGGAACTAGGATCCTGTAACCCCCACAGCCAAAAAAGAAAAAGAAAAGCATCACAGAAAGTGTAAAGCACTCTTGACACCAAAATTTTGGAAGCGACACAGCAGCAGCAGCAGCAGCAGCAGCAGCAGCAGCAGCAGCAGCAGCAGCAGCAGCGCTGTATTCATTCTCATGGTTGCCAGAGTTGGTTTCTACTTTCCGAGCTAAGAAAATAAGAGCAGGGGAAGAGTGAACACAGATAGCGTCCCAGTTGCAACCAGAGTGGAAGGCAGGATGACAGCAGTGAAGCCCTTTAATTTTATCTGCTATTTGGATAAATTTCCTTATAGGCTTAAAATCCTACAGGAGCACAGATACCCTGAGATACATCAATGGATGTTGGAAAAGCGACAGCTTGAGAGAAGGTTTGGGAAAGTAAATGAAAGAGTTTCCATACAAGCCACTCATACATAGAGCTGCTGGCCTGGTCCCATACAGATTTGAGAAAAATGAGGCAACCAAATGAATAAATTAAAGGAGAAAATAATCATCTGATTTCAGTTGATGACTCCCCACCTTCAGGTGAACATGCTACAAGTTTGTATGCTATGGTAAGCACTTTCTTCCTCTAGGAATTCCAAGGTCAGGCCAAGAGCTAACAGTATTAATCAAGGCTTGGTGCATTTACAACCAAGAAAAACTTGGTATTGGATTTTTTTTTAAAGTAGATATATACAGATCTGTTACCAGATATAATCTCCTTCAGACTATTGCAAATTTTCTCTCTTTTTTTTAGAAATGATTTGTTATTCTCAGTCTAGAAAACAAAGTATTACTAAATCAGTGATAAGGTAAAGCATTTCAGCAAATCTATAATGTTTCAATAATTCTGAAAACACAAATATCATTCTACTAAAATTATCAGTGAAATGACTTTACTTTCCAAAAATATTCACTATAGTTTATTAGGAGAGTGATAAAATTAATTGCTTTTCATATGTCAATTGGGGCTTAATTTGAAATTTTAAAAAGCATGTCACAAATGGAATTATGAGTCCTGGGAGAACTGGAAAATGGCTAACAATCCTAACCGGTAACACATCATCTTAGTTGCCTACATAATTACCCCCATTTCTCATTTTTATTTTTGGTAACAAAGAGTGAAGTTTTGAGAACCCCTGGGTCCTGGTCTGCTATTATCCTCAGCAGTCTTTGAAATTCCATCCCTACCTAAAGGGACTCACCAGAGTTATACAGCAGTCAGCAATAAAACTATCAGATCTAAAAGGCAAACATGTCTTACTTCCTTCAGCATTTCCAGGAAATTAAGACTACATGAGTATTCCAGGAAATGAAGACTACATGAGTGTTTATGAGAGAAAAAAAAATCAGAGAGAGATAAATAAAATGTGATGAAAAGATGGTATTGTGTCCATCTCTTCCACTATCATTCTTGGGCTACAGAGGGGACACCATAGAGCTTGTCACAGAAACTTGTGTCTTCCTCTCTAACGTATTTAATCCTTTAGGGAAGGAACTGTCTTCTGGAATCTCTTGGGAGAGGTAAGAAGGAAGTAATACCAACTGAGCAAGAAAACTACATTCTGTGTTTCTCCTTCACTCTCACTACTTCCACACTCACAAGGCTTCTAACCCCAGGTGTATGGGGTTTCCCACGCCAAGCAATTCTGCAACACTACTTGGGTATCCTACCATTGAACTCAACTCTGACATTAGCTACCTAGAGGCAGCATTGGATCCCACAGGTTAGGGGCTCAGTCCCATAAGACTGACCCCACCCCCACTTCAAATGCCAGTTGCAAGTAGAAGATCCCCAGGTTTTCCACAATTTCCATCAGCCCCGGCTCTAAGTTACAGTTTTCCATGACCTCCCCAACTTGGATTTGATTATTTTCCAGAAGAGTTCACAGGACTCAAGGAAACACTTAGGTTTACTAGTTTCTTATGCGACAAAGGTTACATACAGCAGAGGATACAGACGAACAGATACATAAGGTGAAGTCTGAGAGGGTCCTGGCACAAGAGCTTCTGTCTTCGTGGGACTTAGGGTGTGTCGCTCTCCCAGTACACGAATGTGTTCAGCAACCAGGATGCTCCCTGACTCCCATCCTTTGGGTTTCTACGGAAGCTTCATTGTACTTAATTAAATCATTGGCTCTTCCCTGGTGGCTCAGTGGTAAAGAATTGGCCATTAGTAACTGAGCTCAATTTCCAGTCTTTCTTCTCTCCCTGGAGGTCAGAGGGTGTGCAACTGAAAGTTTCAACCCTCTAATCACTTGGGTGGATACCCTGGCAACCAGTCCCCATTCCTAGAGGCTTTCCAAAAGTCCCCTGATTAACATAAACTCAGTCATGGAAAGGGTTTTTTTATAAATACGGAGACAACTTTCTTGCTTTTATCACCTAGGAAATTCCACGGATTTGAGGAGCTTTGTGCTGGAAATGGGAACAAAGATCAAACACAAATCTTCATCAACTTAAGATGGGGCTGTTGTTTTGTGTTAGTCTCTGTGTCATGTCTTTTTCAACCCTACGGACTGTAGCCTGCCAGGCTCCTCAATCCATGGGATTTCACAGGCAAGAATCCTGGAGTGGGTTGCCATTTCCTTCTCCAGGGGATTTTCCTGACCAAGGGATCAAATCTGAGTCTCCTGCATTAGCAGGTGGATTCTTTACCACTGAGCCACCAGGGAAGAGCCAATAAATCTATCGAAAGTTGAAGATGTATTTAATATACTTAACCTACCAATCATCATAGGTTAGCCTGGCCTACCTTAACCATGCTGAGACCACTTACGTTAGCCTACAGCTGGTTGAAATCATCTCACACAAATCCTACTTTGTAGTAAAGTATCAAATATCTTATGTTAGTTACTGAATACTACACTGAAAGTGAAATTCAGAGCAGTCGTATGGGTACAGATTGGGTTAAGCATACCAGCTGTTTATCCTCATGATCACATGGCAGCCTGGGAGCTGTGGCTTCTGCCCCTGCCCAGCATCACAAGACACTATCAGATCACATATCACTAGCCCAGGAAAAGATCAAAATTCAAAACGTGACATAAATACAGATTTTCACTGAATACATATTGCTTTCCCATCATCTTAAAGTAAAAAAAAAAAAAACACATAAGCCTAATCATCTTAAGTCAGGAATTGTCTGTGAATATTTCTTATTATAAGTCATAATATCAGGACTTCCCTGGTGGTCTAGTGCCTAAGACTCTGTGGGCCCAAAATAGGGGGACTGGGTGTGATCCCTGGTCAGGGAACTAGATCCCACATGTTGCAACTAAAGATCCCTCATGCCTCAGTGAAGATCAAAGATCCCGTGTACCACAATTAAGACTCAGCACAGCCAAATAAATCTTTTTAAAGTCACACTATCACAGTAGGTCACACATGAAAATCTATTCCAACATTCCTACCTACTTATCCTTCAGAATCCTTCTATATATTATGCTAGAGAAGTTCTGGCATCAAACTTCATTGACCATAGGTCATCACTGAGTCCACAATTTAGTTATCCAAGCAAGCTATTTGAGCCACTTCTAGCTTTAGCTGAAACATTAAATTCAGAATGTCTGTTAAATGTACACATATTAATACGCTAAACCCGACACAAAACTATATTCCGTTCTTTTCAGTGTAATACCCTTCAAATCTATTCTCAAACATATTTCCTGGGCCTCTACTAATCAAACTAATCAAATTTCAACATTTATTTTGAAGTATAAGCAATTTCTTCCCAGGTCAGACTCTTCATTTGTTCTACTTGAGCATGCTAAGGTCTGACTCTAGTTTACATATAAAGTAGAAGATAATGGACAATGAAGATGGGTCTTAATGAGAATAGCAACCCCTTGCAAGGTTGCTGCCTCAAGTAGGGTGATCACTGAGTCTTCAAGAAGGAAAGGTCACGGGTGGGATGAATGGGGAGATTGAGACTGACATATACACACTATGGATACTATGTATAAAGCGGATAGCTAATGAGAACTTACTGTGCAGCACAGGGAACTCTACTGAATGCTCTGTGGTGACCTAAATGGGAAGGGAATCCAAAAAAGAGCGGATATATATGTACGTATAACTGATTCACTTTGCTGTACAGCAGAGACTAACATTACATTGTAAAACAACTATACTGCAATAAAAATTAACTTTCAAAAAAAAAGAAGGAAAGTCTGTCTTCTTAGTCATAAGAAGAGGCACTGCTTCTGCTTGTTCAGACAGACTTGGGCATTTAGGTTTATCCAAGTCTTCCCTGCTGATTCAGTAGTAAAGAATCCACTTACAATGCAAGAGACAATGGTTCCATCCCTGGGTCGAGAAAATCCCCTGGAGAAGGAAATGGCAACTCACTTCAATATTCTTGCCTGGAGAATCCCATGGACAGAGGAGCCTGATGGGCCACAGTCCGTACAACTGAAGTAGCTGAGCTCACAGGCAAGTCTAATCTAAGTCTCAGAATCCCACTTGTTCCCAATGCCCTGACTTCACATAAACAATATGATGAGTCTGTAAATTCAGTCTTTTTATGATTCTGCCACTCACCCAGTCACATTTTTAATAAAGATAGTCTTAATGCTACCAGAAATGAGACTTTTTTAGGGTTGCCATAAAAGTTCTCTGATGTCTGAATGTGACTTGAGCTTATTTAAAGCCCTGAGTTTTGTCATTTCTGTCAGTTTTCTAGTGCAATCATAAGATAACACCCCACCCCACAAAGCTATGACAAACCTAGACAGCGTATTAAAAAGCAGAGACACTACTATGCCAACAAAGTCCCATATAGTCAAAGCTATGGTTTTTCCAGTAGTCATGTGGATGTGAGGGTTGGACCATAAAGAAGGCTGAGCACTTCAAATGGTGGTGCTGGAGAAGACTTTTGAGAATCCCTTGGACATCAAAGAGATCAAACCAGTCGATCCTAAAGGAAAATGACCCTGAATATTCATTGGAAGGACTGATGCTGAAGCTGAAGTTCTAATACTTTGGCCACCTGATGTGAAGAGCCCACTCATTGGGAAAGACCCTGATGCTGGGAAAGATTTAAAGCAGGAGGAGAAGGGGACAACAGAGGACGAGATGGTTGGATAGCATCACCGACTCAATGGATGGGAGTTTGAGCAAGCTCCAGGAGACAGTGAAGTACAGGGAGCCTAGTGTGCTGCAGTCCATGGGGTTGTAAAGAGTCAGACATGACAGAGCAACTGAACAACAAGAGGCAAGCTGACACTGAGTTCTGGTAAACAGTTTGTAGAGAACTAATAACCCTAGCATGGGCTTCCCTGGTGCTCAGTGGTAAAGAATCCACCTCCCAGTGCAGGGAGATGAGACATGGGTTAGATCCCTGGGTCAGGAAGATCTCCTGGAGAAGGAAATGACAACCCACTCAAGTGATTCTTGCCTGGGAAATCCTGTGGACAGAGGAGCCTGGACGGCTACAGACCATGGGGTCTCAAAGAGTTGAACACGCCTTGGCGACTGAGCACATGCGCACAGCCCTAGCATCCCAGGGTACAGAAGGTGAACTTGGAGCTGAGAGATACCAGGAAAAGAGAAAAGAAAAAAAACCTTCAGGATCTAAGGCTAGGCAAAGAGTTCTTAGGTCATACAGAGACATGATCCATAAAAGGAAAATCTGTTATATTGGACTTCAAATTTTAAAAATTTTGCTCTGTGAAAGCCCATGTGTAATGGATGAAAAGATGAAGTATAGACTGGGAGAAAATATTTGCAAACCACTTATTCAACAAAGGACTAGTATACAGAATATATAAAGAATTTTCAATACTAAAACTCAACAGTAGTTTAAAAACAAAAAGCAAAGACACATTACACCAATGAGAATATACAGAGAGCGAATAAGTACGTGCAAAGATGTTCAACATCACTAGCCACTGGGGAAATGCAAATTAAAGCCACAATGAGGTACCACTATGCACCAATCAGAATGACTAAAATATAGAATGGAGATCACCATCAAACACCATCAAATGTTAGCAGGGATGCAGAGAACCTGGATCACTCATATACTGCTAGTGGAAAAGTAAAATGGTACAGCTAAACTGGAAAACAATTTAGCAGTTTCTTAAAAAACTAGATATGCAAATACTATACATTAAATACTATACATGATTGCATTCTTAGACATTTATCCTAGAGAAATGAAGACTCATGTTCACACACAAGTCTGTACATTAATGTTTATACCAGTTTTATTCATAACAGTTCCAAACTGGAAATTATCCAGATGTCCTTCAAAATGATTACACAAATGGTAGTGCAATTTTGCCCATGGAATACTGTTTAGCAACAAAAGAGCAAAAGATAGATACATATTCTAGGCAATCTCTGAAGAATTATGTTAAATGAAAAAATCTAATCCTAAAAGGTTGCATACTGTATGATTTCATTTATTTAACATTCTTGAAACGACAAAATTACAAAAATGAAGAAAAGATAAGTGGTTGCCAGGGGCTCACTAGCGGCAGGATGTAGAGAGAAAAGACCATGGCTATCCAAGGGCAATGTGGGGGTGGAAATATTTTAACTTGACTACATCCTTGTTAATTTCCTGGTGATAGTGTTTTACTATAGTTTTGCCAGATGTTACCAACAGGGAAAAATGGATAAGGGCTACATAGGATCTCTCTGTATTATTTCTTATAACTTCATGTGAATCTATAACTATTACCCAATAAACTTTAAATTTTTTTAATCTAAAAAAAGAAGAACTGTGAAAAGTAACAGCAATTAATTTGAGTAGTGGAAAGTAGGTAAGTGGCTGGGTTTACAGAAGGAACAAGAAATGAAGAAGTGGCAGAACGTTGGTAATTGTTGAAGCTTGGAGATGGGTACATGGAGGATCATAATTACTCTATAAACTTTTTATGTGCTTGAAATCTTCCATACTGAAAGGAAAATAAAAGAGACCCTGAGAGAGGAGAGATTTAACAAACTTGTCAACCAAATAAGTACATTAATAACTCTTATCTTACCAATAGTAATGAAGGAGGCGATGGCACCCCACTCCAATGCTCTTGCCTGGAAAATCCCATGGACGGAGGATCCTGGTAGGCTACAGTCCATGGGGTCACAAAGAGTCAGACGCAACTGAGCAACTTCACTTTCACTTTCACTTTTCATTTCAGCAATAGTAAACAATTAGAATGAAAAAACTCTATTCATAATAGCAAATATAACTATAAATAACAAACATTGTAAGAAATGGTAAGATTTAGATAAATAAAACTATATAAATACTGTAAATCCTAAAGAAGACCTAAATAATGAGCCTAAATACTAAATGAAAAACACACAATATTCCAGAATGAAAAGACTCAGCACTATAAAAATGCCAACTCTCCTACATTCAATCTATAAATTAAGTCCAATTCCCATCAAAACCCCAAGATTATAATTTGTAGAATCTGTAAAACTTATTCCAAAAATACTATGAAAGAAAAAGATACAGCACTGCAATTTGGGGGGAGATGATAAGAAGGGGGAACTTTCCAAACTAGATATCAAGATAGACTATAAAGCTGTATGAACAGTCAAAATAAAATAATGTGATGTTAATACAGAAATAGGCAAATAGCTCTATCCAGAAAGAGAATCAAGAATTATGAATTCTTGTATTTTTGAAAGATGGTATCTCACATCATTGGGATTAAAATGAACAATTTTTGATTGATTTCAAACAATTGGCTAAACATTTGGAAAAACCTGAATGTAGGTCCCTTTGTCACAGCTATTCAGAATAATACACACCACAAGAATAAAAGAGCACTTGGCGCTTTTGAACACAATAGGAAAATAAAAGAATGAGTTTTTATAACCTGGGGATAGAAGTGATGGAAGAATTTCCTTATTAAGCAAGATACAAATCCCATAAACCATAAATGAAAAGATTGATTTCATAAATTTAAAAACTTTTCCTCAGGGGAAAAAACTTAACAATGTATTAAAAGATACACAGTAACTTAGAAGACACATGCTTAAGACAGCATTCATAATCATAGCATTTTCACAGATTTTACCAAGCAATAAGAAACAGGGAAAATGAGAAAGCCAATGAATGGGCAATTCAAAGAAGAGTAAATATGAATGGTTGATAAAGTTATAAAAAGATATTTAACCTCATTCATAGTTCAGTTCAGTTCAGTCGCTCAGTCGTGTCCAACTGCGACCCCATGAATTGCAGCACGCCAGGCCTCCCTGTCCATCACCAACTCCCAGAGTTCACTCAAACTCACCTCCATCGAGTTGGTGATGCCATCCAGCTGTCTCATCCTCTGTCGTCCCCTTCCCCTCTTGCCCCCAATCCCTCCCAGCATCAGAGTCTTCTCCAGTGAGTCAACTCTTCGCATGAAGTGGCCGAAGTACTGGAGTTTCAGCTTTAGCATCAGTCCTTCCAAAGAACACCCAGGAGAACATCTCCTTTAGAATGGACTGGTTGGATCTCCTTGCAGTTCAAGAGACTCTCAAGAGTCTTCTCCAACACCACAGGTCAAAAGCATCAATTCTTCGGTGCTCTGCCTTCTTCACAGTCCAACTCTCACATCCATACATGACTACTGGAAAAACCATAGCCTTGACTAGACGGACCTTTGTTGGCAAAGTAATGTCTCTGCTTTTGAATATGCTGTCTAGCTTGATTATAACTTTTCTTCCAAGGAGTAAGCGTCTTTTAATTTCATGGCTGCAATCACCATCTGCAGTGATTTGGGAACCCAGAAAAATAAAGTCAGCCACTGTTTCCACTGTTTTCCCATCTATTTCCCATCAAGTCGTGGGACCAGATGCCATGATCTTCGTTTTCTGAATGTTGAGCTTTAAGCCAACTTTTTCACTCTCCACTTTCACTTTCATCAAGAGGCTTTATATTTCTTCTTCACTTTCTGCCATAAGGGTGGTATCATCTGCATATCTGAGCTTACTGATATTTCTCCTGGCAATCTTGATTCCAGCTTGGGCTTCTTCCAGCTCAGCATTTCTCATGATGTACTCTGCATAGAAGTTAAATAAGCAGGGTGACAATATACAGCCTTAACGTACTCCTTTTTCTATTTGGAACCAGTCTGTTGTTCCATGTCCAGTTCTAACTGTTGCTTCCTGACCTGCATATAGGTTTCTCAAGAGGCAGGTGAGGTGGTCTGGTATTCCCATCTCTTTCGGAATTTTCCACAGTTTATTGTGATCCACATAGTCAAAGGCTTTGGCATCATCAATAACGGAGAAATAGATGTCTTTCTGGAACTCTCTTGCTTTTTCCATGATCCAGCAGATGTTGGCAATTTGATCTCTGGTTCCTCTGCCTTTTCTAAAACCAGCTTGAACATCAGGAAGTTCATGATTCACATATTGCTGAAGCCTGGCTTGGAGAATTTTAAGCATTACTTTACTAGCATGTGAGATGAGTGCAATTGTGCGGTAGTTTGAGCACTCTTTGGCATTGCCTTTCTTAGGGATTGGAATGAAAACTGATCTTTTCCAGTCCTTTGGCCACTGCTGAGTTTGCTAAATTTGCTGGCATATTGAGTGCAGCACTTTAACAGCATCATCTTTCAGGATTTGAAAAAGCTCCACTGGAATTCCATCACCTCTACTAGCTTTGTTCGTAGTGATGCTTTCTAAGGCCCACTTAACTTCACATTCCAGGATGTCTGGTTCTAGGTGAGTGATCACACCATCGTGATTATCTGGGTCATGAAGATCCTTTTTGTACAGTTCTTCTGTGTATTCTTGCCACCTCTTCTTAATATCTTCTGCTTTTCTGTTAGGTCTCTACCATTTCTGTCCTTTATTGAGCCCATCTTTGCATGAAATGTTCCCTTGGGATCTCTAATTTTCTTGAAGGGATCTCTAGTCTTTCCCATTCTCTTGTTTTCCTCTATTTCTTTGCATTGATTGCTGAGGAAGGCTTTCTTATCTCTTCTTGCTATTCTTTGGAACTCTGCATTCAGATGCTTATATCTTTTCTTTTCTCCTTTGCTTTTCACTTCTCTTCTTTTCACAGCTATTTGTAGGGCTTCCCCAGACAGCCATTTAGCTTTTTTGCATTTCTTTTCCATGGGGATGGTCTTGATCCCTGTCTCCTGTACAAAGTCACAAACCTCCGTCCATAGTTCATCAGGCACTCTATCAGATCTAGTCCCTTAAATCTATTTCTCATTTCCACTGTATAATCATAAGGAATTTGATTTAGGTCATACCTGAATGGTCTAGTGGTTTTCCCTACTTTCTTCAATTTAAGTCTGAATTTGGCAATAAGGATTTCATGATCTGAGTCACAGTCAGCTCCCGGTCTTGTTTTTGCTGACTGTATAGAGCTTCTCCATCTTTGGCTGCAAAGACAATAATCAGTCTGATTTTGGTGTTAACCATCTGGTGATGTCCATGTGTAGAGTCTTCTCTTGTGTTGTTGGAAGAGGGTGTTTGCTATGACCAATGCATTCTCTTAGCAAAACTCTATTAGCCTTTGCCTTGCTTCATTCTGTATTCCAAGGCCAAATTTGCCTGTTACTCCAGGTGTTTCTTGACTTCCTACTTTTGCATTCCAGGCCCCTATAATGTAAAGGACATCTTTTTTGGATGTTAGTTCTAAAAGGTCTTGTAGGTCTTCATAGAACCGTTCAACTTCAGCTTCTTCAGCATTACTGGTTGGGGCATAATCTTGGATTACCGTCATATTGAATGGTTTGCCTTGGAAACAAACAGAGATCATTCTGTCATTTTTTAGACTGCATCCAAGCACTGCAGTTTGGACTGTTTAGTTGACCATGATGGCTTCTCCATTTGTTCTAAGGGATTCCTGCCTGCAGTAGTAGATATAACGGTCATCTGAGTTAAATTCACCCATTCATAGTTAAGAAAATGCAAAATAAAATGAGACTTTTTAATCAATTAAATTTTGAGTTTTAGAAAGATCGATAATATACAAAACAATGTTCTCACAGGTATGGGAGATAGGTACTCTCATGTGCTCTTTTTGGAAATAGGTACCAGCTTTACGGAGGCACTGTTTAACATATACCCTGAAAGGCTTAAAGTTTAAGCCAATAATTCCTTGTTAGGAAGCCACAGAGCTACACACATAGATGCACAAAGATAAACAAAGGCATTTATTGTAGCGTTTGTTTCTAACACTAAAGGATTAGAAACAATCTAAAAACCTTTCCGATAGAGAATGATTAAATAAATTAAGTAGAATACTTTGCAACTGTTAAAGAGTTTTATATGCTAACATGAAAGTATCTCCAAGAAATATTTATTAGGCTAAAACAGGTTGCAGAATAATTGGTAATATGTGTGCTTAGTTGCTCTGTCATATCTGACTCTTTGCAACTCCATGCGCTGCAGACTCCTCTGTCCATGGGGATTCTCCAGGCAAGAATACTAGAATGGGTTGCCATGTCCTTCTCCAGGGGATCTTCCTGACCCAGAGATCGAACCCAGGTCTCCCACATTAAACAATTACATACATTTGTATGGGAATATATGTATCTGTAGACACAAAAAACTATGAGCTTTGGTGACTAACAGGAATGGGAAGGATAGGAGGAGATAAAATGAGAGAATACTTAAATCTTCTTTGCTCAATTCTATAAAACTTATAATAAGAAATGTTTGTAATTACAGGTTTTTAAAGGATACATAACACCTGGGAAGCGTTCAAAGCTTCTCAGAGCCACGCTATTTCATAAATTCAAGACAACCGATATTTTCATTGTTATTACAGTGTTCTTACCCTTCACAACTATCAACACTGATGTGCCTTTCATCAGAGAAATTTAAACAAGATTTACAAATAAAGGTTCATTTATTCACAGAGCACACCTTTGAAGCAAGGCTATAATTTAAAAATACAGACATAATAAATGACTTGCCCAGATTCTCAAACAAGTCAAGAAATGATCCAGAGCCAGGATTCCACTCTTGTACAAATAAATAATATATACTGGCTCTTTGCACAGCACCATAAATCACCCCAGCCCCTGGCATTTTAGTCTCTCCCCAAGTAATTGAGTGTTTAAATTACTTGCAAACCTTCACTTTGGCTTTTAAAAAATGCCCACTCTGGCATTCTTTTTAAAGGGATATATTTTAAAAGTTTAACATTGACCTTCCAAAGAAAGTAAGAGAGTAAGATTAGTTTTCACCTTCAATAAGAGGACAACCCTAGAACATAATGCTCCTTCAAATGACAGTTCAGATCATATTATTTAGCCAAAAATCAATAACTTAGCAGAAGTACTATACAAGTGCATTATCCTAATTTGGAAAAATTTCTAAAGGAGAAGAAGCATGAAAGACATTGATTCGAATCAGGAAAATTGATCCAAGCACTGCCTCTGCCAAAAAACATATGTGTGACTATGCATGACTCCATCAACTTCTGGAAACCTCCGACTCCTCATTTGTAAAGTAAGAATGAGAACACCTTCTTGCTTCACTATATGGATTGTCTCAAAGCTGGAATAAGAGAGATTGTGAAGGTTCTCTGTAAGGTGTGAAGTTACAGATAAATCACTCTTAATGTATAAAACCTTAGTTTTTTAAATTGAGTTCTTGATACAAGAATACTACCTGCCCCTCCACCCCCAAATACAAGACAACATCTGATATGCCACACTTTGGGGCCCAATCATTTATTTTTTCTAGACCAGGTCTCTAGAAAAGGAACGTGCAGCATTTATTTGTGAAGTGTGTCATGATTTAAAGTGACATAAAGTGACCTATTCTCACAGCAATACCTGCTGTGGTCCTTTTCTGATTGAACTGCCTCCTCCTTAAGGAGTGTGATCCTTCCTTAACCACAGCCAGAGCTGGATTAAACGGTAAAGAGTTGGGCAGTTACCCAAATTATTAATCTGTAAGGGAAATTGAAATGTCATTGGAATAATTAGTAACGATAGAAACAGTTAAGGCTTCTACAGGGAAATTCATAAACAGGCAGAGGAATATAAATTTACTCTTGCTTGAATACAATACAAGGAAGTAAAAACTAAAAACAATAGTGTTACTGTGACATTTATTGGATGTTTATTATATATGTACCAAGTATTTTACATGTATGATTGTGTTTATTTATTTATTTTTTTTTGATATATAAACTCATTCTTTATTTTAAAATGGTGACATGGACAAAGGTTCATATTGTTAAAGAGTTAGCACATCATTTTTGGAGGTTGATTATTAGTTTAAACCCAGAAATTATTGTATGTTGCTGTTTTTAAACCGATTTTCAGGTAGAGAAATTAAGATGTACCCAAGAATGCTCAAACTACTGCACAACTGCACTCATCTCACACGCTAGTAAAGTAATGCTCAAAATTCTCCGAGCCAGGCTTCAGCAATATGTGAACGGTGAACTTCCAGATGTTTAAGCTGGTTTTAGAAAAGGCAGAGGAACCAGAAATCAAATTGCCAACATCTGCTGGATCATTGAAATAGCAAGAGAGTTCCAGAAAAACATCTATTTCTGCTTTATTGACTATACCAAAGCCTTTGACTGTGTGGATCACAATAAACTGTGGAAAATTCTGAAAGAGATGGCAATACCAGGCTGATGGGAATACCTGCCTCTTAAGAAACCGGTATGCAGGTCAGGAAGCAACAGTTAGAACTGGACATGGAACAACAGACTGGTTCCAAATAGAAAAAGGAGTATGTCAAGGCTGTATATTGTCACCCTGCTTACTTAACTTATATTCAGAGTACATCATGAGAAATGCTGGGCAGGAGGAAGCATAAGCTGGACTCAATATTGCCGGGAGAAATATCAATAACCTCACATATGCAGATGACACCACCCTTATGGCAGAAAGTGAAGAGGAACTAAAGAGCCTCTTGATGAAAGTGAAAGAGGAGAGTGAAAAAGTTGGCTTAAAGCTCAACATTCAGGAAACGAAGATCATGGCATCTGGTCCCATCACTTCATGGCAAATAGATGGGAAATAGTGGAAACAGTGTCAGACTTTATTTTGGGGGGCTCCAAAATCACTGCAGATGGTGATTGCAGCCATGAAATTAAAAGATGCTTACTCCTTGGAAGGAAAGTTATGACCAACCTAGACAGCATATTCAAAAGCAGAGACATTACTTTGCCAACAAAGGTCCGTCTAGTCAAGGCTATGGTTTTTCCAGTGGTCATGTATGGATGTGAGAGTTGGACTATTAAGAAAGCTGAGCACCGAAGAATTGACACTTTTGAAATGTAGTGTTGGAGAAGACTCTTGAGAGTCCCTTAGACAGCAAGGAGATCCAACCAGTCCATCCTAAAGGAGATCAGTCCTGGGTGTTCATTGCAAGGACTGATTTTGAAGCTGAAACTCCAATACTTTGGCCACCTGATGCAAAGAACTGACTCATTTGAAAAGACCCTGATGCTGGGAAAGATTGAGGGCAGGAGGAGAAGGGGAAGACAGAGGATGAAATGGTTGGATGGCATCACTGACTCAATGAACAAGGGTTTGGGTGGACTCCGGGAGTTGGTGATGGACAGGGAGGCCTGGCGTGCTGCAGTTCATGGGGTCACAAAGAGTTGGACATGACCAAGCGACTGAACTGAACTGAACTGAACAAGACAGCACAAGTAGCAGACAGTGGAGGTGCAGCTTGAAACGAGCCTTCCTCCAAGACCTATATTCACTCTGCCTCCCAGCGCTCCCCAGCTCTAGCTAAATTTATCATGTGTTTTTGTACCTTGTATTTAGGCAGGAACAATTAGACGAAATTCACCAGGCAGATCAAATCTGAAACCAGAATTCATGGATAGTGAGTGCTGTTGGCCAGAAACCAGCGATCAATTCTAAAATACAGATTTCAAACCTTTTGATACACCTTCAAAGAATGTACCTGGTTCAGAAAAATTACAAAAGAAAAGTGAAAAGATAATAGAATTATTTTTATGGTAAAATATGTTGTCAAATTGTTTCAAACTACTGACACTGCTTAGGGACCCATCTATAACTTTAACTGATTGAAAATTGTTCCTTGTTGTCCCCATCAAATAATTTTTGAACAACTATTTAAAGAACACTTTTGAAAGGTGCATTAGAATTCAATTGTAAATGACAGATTTCACTCTAGCTAATTTAAACAAAGGGATTTACCATTAATAGGAGGAATTGGGGATTCATTAAATCACTAAAAGGGCTAGTAGAACAGAGTTGAGGCTGCACTTTCAGGCATGACATCCTGAACAGTATTACAGAACTGGGTCATTATGGGCACCATGCTCCTTCCACACTTACGAAGCTGGGGAGTAAGGAAGCCATCACCGTAGCTGCTGACTCGAACAATCTGCATCAGCAGAATGGATGCCCTGCTCTATGTCTCTTATCACCCATGAAATTCAGGGGCTGAATGCTGGTACCTCCACAGGAGCTGTCCCAGAAAAAGCAACAATGTGCCAGTAGAAACAACAGAAGCGGCAGAAGTACAGCCTCCACCTCAGAATGTTCACTTTTAACCAGCTAGTTCAGTTCAGTTCAGTCGCTCAGTCGTGTCTGACTCTCTGTGGCTCCATGAATTGCAGCACGCCAGGCCTCCCTGTCCATCACCAACTCCCGGAGTTCACTCAGACTCACGTCCATTGAGTCAGTGATGCCATCCAGCCATCTCATCCTCTGTCATCCCCTTCTCCTCCTGCCCCCAATCCCTCCCAGCATGAGTCTTTTCCAATGAGTCAACTCTTCGCATGAGGTGGCCAAAGTACTGGAGTTTCAGCTTTAGCATCATTCCTTCTGAAGAACACCCAGGACTGATCTCCTTTAGAATGGACTGGTTGGATCACCTTGCAGTGTGGAAAATTCTGAAAGAGATGGGAATACCAGACCACCTCACCTGCCCCTTGAGAAACCTATATGCAGGTCAGGAAGCAATAGTTAGAACTGGACATGGAACAACAGACTGGTTCCAAATAGGAAAAGGAGTACATCAAGGCTGTATATTGTTACCCTGCTTATTTAACTTATATGCAGAGTACATCATGAGAAACGCTGAGCTGGAAGAAGCACAAGCTGGAATCGAGATTGCCGGGAGAACTATCAATAACTTCAGATATGCAGATGACACCACCCTTATGGCAGAAAGTAAAGAGGAGCTAAAAAGCCTCTTGATGAAAGTGAAAGTGGAGAGTGAAAAAGTTGGCTTAAAGCTCAACATTCAGAAAACTAAGATCAGGGCATCTGGTCCCATCACTTCATGGCAAATAGATGGGGAAACAGTGGAAACAGTGTCAGACTTTATTTTTGGGGGCTCCAAAATCACTGCAGATGGTGATTGCAGCCATGAAATTAAAAGACGCTTACTCCTTGGAAGGAAAGTTATGACCAAACTAGACAGCATATTCAAAAGTAGAGACATTACTTTGCTAAGTTACATCTGTTTTATAGAAATGAGCTTTCATTAATCCAAGCTGTAAGGACGTCTGGGAAACGTAGTCTCTAGATTTGCACCCTAAAGCAATAAGATTTGCTAGCAAAGAGTTGTAATTAAGCTGAGTGTATTGATCTGTGACCTCAGTTACAGTCAGACCCTGAGTTATTAGAGCCAGCCCAGGGCACTCACACACCACACTCCACTCCTGACATAGTTCCAAGTAGAGACTCAAGAACAGCCCACCCCAAGGTTGGTCAGTGGTGGACAAAAATATAATTTGGGTCTAGGTTCCTTTCTCAGGATTTTGGAACTAGAACATTGAAGGACTGGGCCAATGAACTGATGGGCTTTATAGATGTAAGGTTAAGTAGATTTGGAGTCAGACTGATAATAGGTAATGTGTGAGCAAATAGCATTATACACATACTCATTGAGAAATATGGAGGTAAATACCAAAAGGAATGGAACAAAATGTTTCAAGTGTTGAAACAGGAGGGGCAAAGGAATTTCTTTTGTTGTTAATGTTTATAATTCTTTTAGAGCTACTTGAATTTTTGAACCTTTTGCTTGTATTACCAGGATAAAAATTAATATAAAAAACACCAGGGACTTCCCTGGTGGTCCAGTGGCTAAGACTCAGCACTCTCAATGAGGGGTCCCGGGGTCGATCCCTGGTCAAGGAACTAGACCTCATATGCCACAACTAAGGATCCTGCATGCTCAACTAAGATCTGACACAGCCAAATGAATAAATAATTTTTTAAAATACTATAAACAAGGAGAAGGAAATGGCAACTCCAGTATTCTTGCCTGGAGAATCCCATGGACAGAGCAGCCTGGCAGGCTATGGTCCATAGGGTCGCAAAGAGTTGGACACGACTGAAGTGACTTAGCACGCACGCACCATGAATAACTCCATCCCCTGTCATTTCAGTCAACAGCAAAATGAATACCCCAAACTTGGGCATTTAAGCCAGAACAACTCACCTACACATCACATGACCACCAGCTGAAGAGAGAGAGCTCCAGACCATCCGTCCTTCCTTGCCTCCCTTCCCACCTAGCACCTCCACTGCCATCAAGTTGAAAAAAATTTAAAAACCAAAACAAATTTAGCGAGAACCTTGAATGCCAAGCCAAGGAGTTAATCACTCTGGCGATGGGGACAGCTTTGAATAGGGAAATGACCTTAGTGTGTAGACTGCTTCTTTGTGCACAGGATAAATTTGATAGATTGGCAGTAGCCAGGAGACTGATTGGGAGATTACTAATAGGACCCTGGATTAAATCAATGGCAGTGGAATTGGAGAGAAAAACTTAGACAAAGAGATATATAGTAGAGGACTTTACGGTAGCTCATCAGATATGGGGAGCAAGGAGAGTAAATTTGGTGGATATATTCCATTTTTCCAGAATCCCTTCCTTTTAGGGAATGGTCCCTCACCCTTTCCATGAGATTCTGGTGGTGAATCAGAGTAAACTTGTATTCTCCAAACAAATGTGTCCCAAGTTGACCATACTGAGTATTCCTTCCTTGGACAGTGTATTTGGTTCACAGGCATAACCCAAAAGCGAATGAAAGGACTTTCTGGGAACCCTTCCCCAGGGTTACTGGGGAAGATGCTCTCTTCCTCCATGAGTCTGGGAGTGCCAGAAGCCATTATTCCCTGGTGGCTCAGAAGGTAAAGAATCCACTTGTAATGCAAGATCCCTGGGTTGGGAAAATCCCATCCCCTGAAGGAGGGCGTGGCAACCCACTCCACTATTCTTGCCTAGAGAATCCCCATGGACAGAGGAGCCTGGTAGGCTACAATCCATGGGATCACAAAGAGTCAAACACGTCTGAGCGACTAAGCACAGTACAGAAGCCATTATCCTGCCATGTAGAGAGGGCCTATCATGACAGAGTCAAACAGAGCCCTGACTTCATTTGTTATTGAACCCATCCATACCCATACTGATGGACTTCTCAGTGAGTCAAAATATTAACTTTTTGTTTATGGAGTGGATTTCTATCATTTGCAACAGAAAAAGGATTTATTAACAAAGAGTCAAAAATGGTTTCATTTATATATCAAAAAAAATTTACAGCATATCTGCCAAATGAACAGTTAAATGTTCCAGTACAATGGGAGATTTAAAAAAATAATCCTGGACTTCCCTGGTAGTACAGTGGATAAGAATCCGCCTACCAATGCAAGGGACACGGGTTCACTCCTTGGTCTGGGAAGATCCCACATTCCTCAGAGCAACTACAACTAAGCTCAAGCACCACAACTACAGAGCCTACACTCTAGGGCCCATGCTGCAGCTCTGGAAGCCCACGAGCCCTAAAGCGTGTGCACAATGAAGAGTAGCCCGCCTGCTTACCACAACCACAGAAAGCCTGCAAGCAGCAATGAAGACCCAGCACAACAAGACATATTAATTAATTAATTTTTCAAAACATCCTAAAACATGCCCCATATACCTTGAGATCTATTTCAGCCTGTAACCAGTACTGACATTAAAGTCACTCAATAACTCTAGGATTCAGTCTTTCCTTCCATAAGGCTGAGGAAAAGGGGGATTACATTGCACATTTGGCTTTATGTATCTCCAGGGTCCACATCTGAGGATTCAACCAACTTCAGATCAAAAATTTTCAGGAAAAAAATTCCAGAAAGTTCCAAAATGCCAAACTTGAATTTGCCAAGTATCAGCAATTATTTACATAGTATTTACATTGTATTTATAATATTTACATGCATGTACATTGTATTAGGTGTTACAAGTAATCTATAGATGATTTAAAGTGTACAGGGGGATGTGTGTAAATTATATACAAATACTATGACATTTTAGAAAAAATACTTGAGCATCCACAAATTTTTGGTATCCAGGCTTAGGAGTCCTGGAACCAATCTCCTTCAGGTACTGAGTGAAGACTGTATTGTTTTCTAAAGATTTTCTTCAGCTCTGAAGTTTTATGATTCTAAGCCATGACATAGAAGAACTAGTGAGTTACTTCAAGATTCTAAAATATGAAAGCTCGGTATGCAAAATCAATTAACTGGGAAAAAATTGGAAGCTAGAAAGACCTGGGTGATAATTGAGAAGGAACATTTCTTGAGCCTTGTCTGGAGAACTTGCAATACTGATGAAGGGATATGGATGATTCTAAGAAATATTAGAAGAAAAAAATAATTAATGCTTATACATGTGGAATATGAAGATGAGTCAACAGTGGCTCAGTTCAGTTCAGTTCAGTCGCTCAGTCATGTCCGACTCTTTGCAACCCCATGAATCGCAGCACACCAGGCCTCCCTGCCTATCACCAACTCCCGGAGTTCACTCAAACTCTCCATCAAGTCAGTGATGACATCCAGCCTCGGTCGTCCCCTTCTCCTCCTGCCCCCAATCCCTCCCACCACCAAAGTCTTCTCCAATGAGTCAACTCTTCGCATGAGGTGGCCAAAGTACTGGAGTTTCAGCTTTAGCATCATTCCTTCCAAAGAAATCTCAGGGTTGATCTCCTTCAGAATGGACTGGTTGGATCTCCTTGCAGTCCCAGGGACTCTGAAGAGTCTTCTCCAACACCACAATTCAAAAGCATCAATTCTTCAGTGCTCAGCCTTCTTCACAGTCCATCTCTCACATCCATACATGACTAGTGGAAAAACCATAGCCTTGACTAAACGGACCTTAGTCGGCAAAGTAATGTCTCTGCTTTTGAATATGCTATCTAGGTTGGTCATAACTTTTCTCCCAAGGAGTAAGCGTCTTTTAATTTCATGGCTGCAGTCACCATCTGCAGTGATTTTGGAGCCCCAAAAAATAAAGTCTGACACTGTTTCTACTGTTTCCCCATCTATTTCCCATGGAGTGTTGGGACCGGATGCCATGATCTTCATTTTCTGAATGTTGAGCTTTAAGCCAACTTTTTCACTCTCCTCTTTTACTTTCATCAAGAGGCTGTTTAGTTCTTCACTTTCTGCCATAAGTGGCTACTGACTCCAAAAACTTGCTAGTTTGGGATATTACAATAAAATCTTTAACAAAAATGAAGTCTTTAAGAAAGCACTCCTACATCTTTAAGAAAGCTCTCCTAAATCTCTTTAGGAGAGATTTAGTACAATTCTGGACATACTGCATCTGAGCTGTTGTTAATATATTCAAAAAGAAAGTCTACAGAATTAAAAATCTAGAACTGAAGTTCAAGTGGGAAGTTAGGACTCATGTTACAGTTTTGAGAATCCTTTAATGTAGAGGGAATGGGCAAAGTCTTGGGAGTGAATAAAAGCTACAGTAAAAACTGATAATAGACATAACTAGTTTATTAATAAGCAAAAATTAAAATTATAAACATATTTCTTAAGCCTTTAAAAAGTTTAATTTATAAATCTTGCTAGTCTATTTATAAATCTCATAATCTTTGCACAGAAATATGGACAATAACTTTCACTTACACTCTATGTTAATTAATTCACAAGCTTAACCTACTGAATACTTCTTGAATATTTAACTAATTAAAATTTAAATAATTGAATTTTCCTGGATATTTTAAACTACAGTTACAAATGTAACATATCTAGCATCTAGCCAGTGAAATTTTATAAGCGCTTACATAACTCTTGTAAATCTAATAGTAATAAATCAATCTTGGACTTCCCTGGTGGTACAGTGGGTAAGAAACTGCCTACCAATGCAGGGGACACAAGTTTGATCCCTGGTCCAGGAAGATTCCACATGCCACAAAGCAACTAAGTCCATGTGTCACAGCTACTGAAGCTCATGCACCTAGAGCCTGCGTGTGCTCTGCAACAAGAGAAGCCGCTACATTAAGAAGCCCACACACCACAGCTAGAGAGTAGCCCCCATTCTTTGCAACTAGAAAAATGCATGGGTATCAATGAAGACTCAACACAATAGAAATAAATAAATTTAATTTTAAATAAATAAACACATCTCCTACTTGTGGTCACAAAATTCTCTTAAAAGTTCCATATATCTTTTTTCTTCCAGTTTTATTGAAATTAAATTGACTTACCACATGATACAGGTTTAAAATGTACAACATTAGGATTTGATTTACGGACCTCACAAAGTGGTTTTCACTAGTGAGCATCCATCATCTCATACATATACAAAGTTAAAGAAAAAGTGTTATCTTGTGATGAGAACTCGGGATTTACTCTAACTTTTCATGTACAACATACAGCAGTGTTAATTACACTTATCTTATTGTACATTTCACCCTTCATACTATCTATCTTATAACTGGAAATTTGTACCTTTTGACCGCCTTCATCCAATTTCCCCTCCCCCAACACCCTAAACCCTGACCCTACCCCCAGAAGATCTCAAAAGTTCACAAAGTACACACCACAGTTATTATTAACTTTTACAGAAATAATGAAAATTGTATTAATTTACCACTTGTATATCAAAGGTGACATGTTGTGGCAGGCATGGAAATGTGCCACTCAGATCCTTCTTCAAGAAAGGACTTGCCTCCCTGCTCAGGGGCCAAAGGTATGATAAGCAGATGGCCTTCAGCTGTCAGCACATTCAGGGTCTGCCTCAGCTTTGGGTCCTGCCCTGCCCATGGCTGCCATATACTATCTGAGGGAGGAAGAAGTACAAAGGGCAGAGTGGGACACTCTATCCTACAATACTGACTCCAGACCTCCCTGTCTCATCATCTGCTTTCAGCAATCCTAACTGCAGTGCAAATTAACTCACACAACCAACATGAACAGAATTGCTATCTCAGACCTCTTTCAGCACATAAGACTTCAAATGTGGTATATCAGTCAAAATTCCTGTTACTACTCCCCAAGATGATTTTCCTTGAGCTCCAAGTAACTAACCAAGTTCCTTTTTAATGGTGAAGCTCTACCTGCTTACCCAATATATTCAGTTCAGTCCAGTCGCTCAGTCGTCTCCGACTCTTTGCGACCCCATGGACTGCAGCACACCAGGCCTCCCTGTCCATCACCAACTCCCGGAGTTTACTCAAACTCATGTCCATGATGAATTGAGTCAGTGATGCCATCCAACCATCTCATCCTCTGTCGCCCCCTTCTCCTCCCACCTTCAATCTTTCCCAGCACTGGGTCTTTTCAAATGAGTCAGCTCTTCATATCAGGTGGCCAAAGTATTGGAGTCTCAGCTTCAACATCAGTCCTTCCAATGAATATTCAGGACTGATTTAAATCTTATTTGAAATCATTTACTGCTTGATATTAATATGCATGAGCACACCCCTCTTAAACACACATAGCTTATAGTTTCCACAACTTCATTGTACCTAATCTTGGAGACACATTGTGGCAGACATGGAAATATGCCACTCAGATGCCAATTAGCTGTGGGAACTTGGGCAATTTATTTACCAATCCATGCTCAATTTCCTTATCTGTAAAACAGGATTTGTCATCTGATAGGCAAAATAAAGGACAAAAACAGCAAGAACCTAAAGAAGCAGAAGAAATTAAGAAGAGGAGGCAAGAACACACAGAAGAACTGTATAAAAAAGGTCTTGCTGCTGCTGCTGCTGCTGCTGCTGCTGCTGCTGCTGCTGCTGCTGCTAAGTCGCTTCAGTCGTGTCTGACTCTGTGCGACCCCATAGACGGCAGCCCACCAGGCTCCCCCACCCCTGGGATTCTCTAGGCAAGAATACTGGAGTGGGTTGCCATTTCCTTCTCCAATGCATGAAAGTGAAAAGTCACAGTGAAGTCGCTCAGTCGTGTCCGACTCTTAGCGACCCCATGGACTGCAACCTACCAGGCTTCTCCACCCATGGGATTTTCCAGGCAAGAGTACTGGAGTGGGGTGCCATTGCCTTCTCCAAAAAGGTCTTAATGACTTGGATAACCACAATGGCATGATCACTCACCTAGAGCCAGACATCCTGGAGTGTGAAGTCAAGAGGGCATTAGGAAGCATTACAACAAACAAAGCTAGTGGAGGTGACGGAATTCCAGATGAGCTATTTAAAATCCTAAAAGATGATGCTGTTAAAGTGCTGAACTCAATAGGTCAACAAATTTGGAAAACTCAGCAATGGCCATAAAACTGGGAAAGGTCAGTTTTCATTCTAATCCCAAAGAAGGGCAATGCCGAGTAATGCTCAAACTTACCATATAATTGCACTTCACATACTTGCAAGGTAATATTCAAAATGCTTCAAGCTAGGCTTCAGCAGTATGTGAACTGAGAACTTCCAGATGTACAAACTGGATTTAGATCCATGGGATCATAGAGAAAGCAAGGGAATTCCAGAAAAATTACTTCTGCTTCACTGACTATGCTAAAGCCTTTGACTGTGGATCACAACAAACTGTAGAAAATTCTAAAAGAGATGGGAATACCAGACCACATTTTCTGTCTCCTGAGAACCCAGTACACAGCAAGAAGCAACAGTTAGAACCGGACATGGAACAACAGTCTGGTTCAAAATTGGGAAAGGAGTATGTCAAGTACATATGTTGTCATCCTGCTTATTTAACTTATATGCAGAGTATACCATGCGAAATGCAGGGCTGGATGAATCAAAAGCTGGCATCAAGACTGCTGGGAGAAATATCAGATATGCACATGATAACACTCTAATGGCAGAAAGGGAAGAGGAACTAAAGAGCCTCTTGATGAAGGTGAAAGAAGAGAGTGAAAAAACTGGCTTAAAACTCAACATTGGAAAAACTAAGATCACGGCATCTGGTCCCACCACTTCATGGCAAATAGAAGGGGAAAAAGTGGAAACAGTGACATATTTTCTTTTCCTGGGCTCCATAATCACTGTGGACTGTGACTGCAGCCATGAAATAAAACACACTTGCCCCTTGGAAGAAAAAGCTATGACAAATCTAGACAGCATATTAAAAAGCAGAGACATCACTTTCTCAACAAAAGTCCGTATAGTCAAAGCTATATTTTTCCCATAGTCATGTACAGTTGTGAGAGTTGGACCATAAAGAAGATTGAGCACCAAAGAATTGATGCTCTCGAACTGTGGTGCTGGAGAAGACTCTTGAGAGTCCCTTGGACTGCAAGGAGATCAAACCATTCAATCCAAAGGAAATCAACCCTGAATATTCATTGGAAGGACTGGTGCTGATGCTGAAGCTCCAATCCTTTGACCAACTGATCTGAAGAACTGACTGATTGGAAAAGATCCTGATGCTGCGAAAGACTGAGGGCAGGAGAAGGGGACGACAGAGGATGAAATGGTTGGATGGCATCACTGATTCAATGGACACGAGTTTGAGCAAGCTCCATGAGACAGTGAAGGACAGGGAAGCCTGATATGCTGCAGTTCCTGGGGTTGCACGATTTAGTGATTAAACAACATCTGATAGGGTTGTAAATAGTAAATGAGCTAATACTTTAGAAAGTGTGTAGATAGAATAGCCCCTGCCCACACTGTGTATTCAGTAAATGCTACCCATTACCACTATTGGTCAGAGTTTCACATTGCCTGTATATTTTATCTGTCTCAGCAACCAACATTCTATAATAATCTATTGACTAAGCAACTACAGAAAAATTTCTCGTTTCAAGCCCCTTACTGATCAGACTGCAGATTTTAGGACCAAGGTTAAATTTCAGACTTTACTTCAGTTGAATTTGTTATCAGCTGAATGTCTTGAATTATTTCATTCCATGAAAATGTAAACCAGATGTGTGAAGATTAAATTGGGAGCATATTTGTAAAAGGCCCTTCTGAAATAGAAAACTTATGAAAATGTGGGGTGTTTTTCCAATATTGTTAAGAGCTAGACAATTCCTTCAATTACAATGTGATCTTTGCTCTTCAAGTAAAATTCCGCCCCTTCAGCAAAGTGATTCCCCCCTTGGTGGTTCAAAAGCTCAAATGAAACCAATTTAACAGGAATAATTTTAAAATAATAATGAAGACATATGGATAGTCTGCTGCTGCTAAGTCGCTTCAGTCGTGTCCGACTCTGTGCGACCCCACAGACGGCAGCCCACCAGGCTCCCCGTCCCTGGGATTCTCCAGGCAAGAACACTGGAGTGGGTTGCCATTGCCTTCTCCAATGCATGAAAGTGAAAAGTGAAAGTGAAGTCGCTCTGTCGTGCCCGACTCTTTGCGACCCCACGGACTGCAGCCACCAGACTCCTCCGTCCGTGGGATTTTCCAGGCAAGAGTACTGGAGTGGGGTGCCACTGCCTTCTCCAATGGACAGTCTATCATGAAGCAAAGTTCTGAAGATGCTGAAATGACTGTAAAACATTAAGAACCAAATGTTGACATATATTATCAGTCTTAGGAAATCATCTAGTTCAGTCCTCCCAAAGATTCTGCTGAATAAGAGGCTAGACGTCTTTCAATGCCGAAGAAATTTATTCACATGTCCAAGAAGAGCAAAGTTAGGAAAAACAAAAGCTGCCCTTGGTTTTGACCACAAGTTAGGAATTTCCTATCATTGGCGCAGCGCCTGAAAACAAGATTCAACTTTCTTGACTTGGTTATTTCTATGGGGCCTTGAAAATCTAAAATATTGCAAACAATTGGACTCACTGTTTAATGCTACCCGTATTTCAACAAATTCCTTCCAAGAAGTGTGCATATTTCAAGATGCCAATTTGGAAAAACAGACTGCACGTCTCCACGACAGATCTCACACAAAATAGAATTGAATACACGGCTCGAAGCCTTTTGCTGTTTTGTTTTTAAAAACAGGGGAGGGGGATAGGCGAACTGAGCTTAAAACACCCGAAGTAGGAACGGGGGAGCCTGGTGGGCTGCCGTCTATGGGGTCGCACAGAGTCGGACACGACTAAAGCGACTTAGCAGCAGCAGCTATCAAACAGTGTTCTAGAGCGCTGGGCATTCCTCGGGGAGGGAGCCACTAGCGGAGGGTGCAAAGACACAGCAAGCGGACTCTTTCCCATTGACACAGCTAAAACGCCGCCATCCCTACATATTCCTACACGTGGCTCCCGACCCGATCTGGGGTCACCAGGGAGCCCGGGAGAGTGCAGCGCCCCAGGGACATGTCGCTCAGCTCTCAGCTCGGCCCAGTAGGGGCCCCCGACACGCCAGCTTCTGGGAGGGGCGGGGAAGAGAGAGGGCGTTTTCTGCCCGGATTCCAGTGGGAAAACAAGGAAAAGAGGAGGCAGTTGCGCAACCTGGGCTTGGGGTGCGGCTCCGGGAACAAAGAGCGCGTGAAAGGACCAGCAGCCGAGGCTCTGCAAATGCACTCAAATCAACACCGGGGCTGAGCCCTACTGCATAAAGGCACGCAGGTTTCTCGAAGCCAATCCAGCGCTACAGGATCACAAATGCTATCTCGCAGCACCCAGGACTCTGCATTGTAAACAAGCGCCCGGGCTGCTCGAACCCAGGGATATTTGAAAACTATCGCTTCTCGTCGGGTATTAGCTCAGCCTCAAGCGAACGCCCTAAACCAGAGCGATAGCGGCGGCTGCGGCTGGCCGGCTCCTCAACCGACCTTGGTCCTTTCCTTTGGTCCCGCCCCACTGCTCAGCGCGGATAGGTGGCGGGGAGCAGTTCTGGCGCTGATTGGGCGGCGGCAAAGTCGCTCGTGGAGACTGTAAGTGGGGGTGCCCTAGTGTGCTAAATTTATCTTCAGACAAGCGACCGCGCCAGCCGCGAATCGGATGTCTATGGAGGTGGCATAGGCGATATCCCTGAGCTGAGAGCATCGCCCGGCCCCCCGAATCCTTCTTCCCTCTGTTTTGTTTTTCATTTTCTCCCTTCCTCCCTCCCCCCTCCCCCTTCCAGTCCGCGACGACTGGCTCTTGACCCCGTTCAGGCCTCGGTGAAGGTGAGGACCAGAGCCGCCGTGGCGGCTGAGTGGTGCGCTCTGAAATGGCCGCTGCCGTGAGCTTTGTAAAATGGCGGGCGCCGGCGCTGCTGGGGACCGCGGCGCTGCTCTGCAGCCCAGCCGCAGCAGAGACCATTCTCTTCATCGCTGATGGAGATGAGAGAGAAAGATAGTGTCGGGTTCTGAGACGGTTTCCTGTGGTTGTTAGCTAAGGCGACCGCCCGGGGACGCGAGAGGAGTTCCGTAGGCGAGGGTGGATTCCCACAGGAAGCCAGCCCCAGCTGTGGCTGGCAGCGCGCACCTGTGACAAGGAGGAGCCGAGGGATATAGCTGGCTGGGCAGCCCGTCGAAGTGACCGTTATAAAAAGCACTTAGGTACTCGATGGGGTGTCCGTGCCCACTCTCTGCCTCAGCTTTTTGAACAGTCTGCACTCCTCCCCAGCCCTCCTGCCCCAAGGGTATTGTTCAGAGCAGGAACCACCCGAGGGAGGGGGTGAATGGATGGTGTTACCTGTCAGTTTAGCCAGAAGAAACAAAAGATGAGGGTTCCCCCCGCTCCTTTTCAGGGAGTCAGATAGAAACTTTACTCTTTAGGGAGTCCAGCCTCTTTGTCCTCGAGAGATTCAGGAGAGCACCTCTGAAAATGTGGAGATTAGGCCCTCGTTCCTGAAAACAAAGCGCACCACTCCGTTGTGTCCTTCCCTAGTAGCAAGAGAGAGGGATTGTAAACTTTTAGGTCACCCATTGACTCCACGAAGTTCTCTGCAACTAAGGCCCACTCAGGACTGTGGTAGAACAGTCTGCTCTTTAGCTGCCAATAATGAAGGGGTACGGCATTCTGCTGCCAGTTTGAGACCCTCGACTTTCTGGCAGTAATAACCCATGGTATAGCTCGTTCATTTCTCTGTGCACCGTCCAACTCCTGGTCCCAGATTTTTAGTGCTTGTGAAATTAAGAGTATTTGGGGACACACAAGCAATGACGAGGCACGTGGGCTCTGCAGTCGAACTTTCTGGGTATTGTTCTTAATTCTTCACAGATGCCTTAACTTAGCAGGGGACTTAAGCTTCCATTTGTTCATCCTTAAAGGATTGTTAATAATAGTCCCTAACTCTCAAATTCGTTTTGAGGATTAAATGAGCTCATCTATAAGGGATTTAGCAGTTACTGGCACATAGTAAACAATGATCACTCAGTGAATGTTAGTAACCTTAAGGATCTTGGTTATTGAGAAGAGAGTGTTTATAACAAAAAGGCATAGTTCTTGTAACCTTTCCGTGTATAATTCCATTTTAGATTACCTTAAATGCTTAGTTTTAGAGACATTAAGTTGTGGCTATACTTGGAAAAGTTAGGTGTAGTTTCTGAGAATTTTATGTCTTTCTATGAAGTCAGGGGGAAGCATTTCAAAACAATGGAATTACCAAAGTATTAAATAAGATAAAATATTAGCACTTTTATTATGATAGACATCTTCTATTTCAGTCTAAGATCTGCATGTCAGTGAAGAATCATTTGCACTGCCTGGCTCTAAAATAAATTGTAAAGATTGGTCATCTTAGAGGTTTGTAGTTAGTTCTATTTTTACAGTGTCTAATTTTAATTTTTCTCATTCTAGGCTTTTGGTTACTCCCCTTCTACCCTTTCCCTTAATTTTATTTTTTTGAAGAGTCTGCATTTCAAGCTTCCAAGGTGGAGAGTGATTGCAGAAGAGAGTGCTCCTCACTTCAGGTATCTTACCCTCTAGCTATTAATGGGAAAACCCTTTTGATTCAGGATCTAATATAAGAATCCAAAGGTTACTCTGTAGCCAAATCATAAAGTTTAAATCAAAAGTAACTACATTTAGATAGACACTAAATTTGAATGCCTTACCTTATAAAGCTAGTAGTCTTTAGAAGTCCTAAAATTTGCATTACCACTCCATTTTATGATGCTTTCTAAAAAGTATTATATGAGGAATAAACCTATTAAAATGAGAGTTTATGTTTTCTTTAGGTCCTTGTTAAGCCTTCACCTAAAGAATAATAGGATGCTGAGTACTTAGTAAAATATATGTATTACTTTGAATGAGTCTAATTTGGGATAATATAAATATTTATGTAATTTTAAGTCCAAAGAAATAGTAGCTATTTTTTGGAATATAGTTTATTTTTCAGTGTTAACACACAATATTTAGATATAACAGAATTCTGTATCTTGCAAAACTTTGAGCTGTTTGTATGTTTTTGAAGTAGCTCGTCAGAATAGTTATGAGCCCTGAAAGAAGCCTTAAGATGTGTAACAGTGTCAACAATGAGTGTATCTAATGGCAGTAAGCATCAGAAAGCTCCAAGATACTGTATACAGTGAAAGGGTATACAGTGGGTGAATTATGGCCCTATGCTGCCTTTTTTTGGAAATAGAGATTTATTGGAACACAGCTGTGCCCTTCTAACGTATTGCCTATGGCTGCTGCCATTCTCCAACTACAGAGTTGAGTAGTTGCAGTAGAGACCATATGGCCCACCAAGTAAAAAATATTTATCATATGGTACTTTATGGGGAAAATTGGCCAACCCTGCCATGGGACCTCAAGATCGCTTCCTTAAAAATACACTTTTCAGCTCTTTATTATTTCTTGGTCCAGTGGTTCCCAAACTATGTTTTATAGAGTATTAATGTTATCTAAGTTAATGAGTGTTGTGAGAAAAAGATAAATGCTAACAATAGCTTTTTCTTTATAATTTATTTTAAAATGTAAGTTTAAGACTACTAAACTCATTTCTATAGCTTTTATTTTTATGTGATAATCTACCTTTAAGAAAAGGTGTGCCATACCCGAGAGCACCAGGAAGTCGAATGAGAGATCACCTGATACACGAACGTGTGATGTTCCATCTGCGCATTGATGCATAGGCAGCATTTACAAATTAACTGATGTGTTGCTATATATCATCTCTTTGATGATTGCTTATTTTCTATGTATCCTGTCTTATAATGTCAACACATTTGTGATACTCAATGTTTATGGTAAATTAACCATGTTTTGTACCACAAATTCATTGCCTATGGATCTGTTACTGAAACAAGGAAGTCTTAAACAAGAAGTAGAATCTTTTTGTTATCAAATTGTGTCTGAATCACATGATCAAAAGGTTGGAATATTACAAAGTGAAGATGAGCAGTTGCAGCCTTCAGTTTCTAAAAATTCAGAAGGTGAGCTTTCCAGGGTCAAATTTATGTCTAATTCCAACAAAATAACTACTTTTAGTAAGAAACCAAAAAGAAGAAAATATGATGAAAGTTATTTGTCTTTTGGATTTACTTACTTTGGAAATAGAGATGCACCTCATGCTCAGTGTGTATTATGTAAGAAAATTTTATCAAATAGCTCTTTGGCCCCTAGTAAGCTTCGAAGACATTTGGAAACTAAACATGCTGCATATAAAGACAAAGACATAAGTTTTTTCAAGCAACATCTTGATTCACCTGAAAATAATAAACCCCCAACACCTAAAATTGTCAATACAGATAATGAAAGTGCTACAGAAGCATCATACAATGTAAGTTACCATATAGCCCTGAGTGGAGAGGCTCATACTATTGGAGAATTGCTTATCAAGCCTTGTGCAAAAGATGTTGTGATGCGGATGTTTGACGAACAGTATAGTAAAAAAATAGATGCAGTACAACTATCAAACAGTACCGTTGCTCGTCGAATTAAGGATCTAGCTGCTGACATTGAAGAGGAACTTGTTTGTAGACTGAAAATTTGTGATGGGTTTTCACTGCAACTAGATGAATCAGCTGATGTTTCAGGACTTGCTGTGCTGCTTGTGTTTGTTCGTTACAGGTTTAATAAGTCTATTGAGGAAGACCTACTCTTATGTGAATCTTTGCAAAGTAATGCCACTGGTGAAGAAATTTTCAACTGCATTAACAGTTTTATGCAGAAACATGAAATTGAATGGGAAAAATGTGTTGATGTTTGTAGTGATGCTTCTAGGGCAATGGATGGGAAAATTGCTGAGGCTGTCACCTTGATAAAATATGTGGCTCCCGAAAGCACCAGTAGTCACTGCCTATTATATAGACATGCACTAGCAGTTAAAACAATGCCTACGTCTCTGAAAAATGTGCTAGATCAGGCAGTACAAATCATCAATTACATTAAAGCTCGACCACATCAATCCAGACTACTAAAAATTTTATGTGAAGAAATGGGTGCCCAGCATACAGCACTTCTTCTAAATACAGAGGTAAGGTGGCTTTCCCGAGGTAAAGTTCTTGTGAGACTTTTTGAGCTTCGTCGTGAACTGTTGGTTTTCATGGATTCTGCTTTTCGACTGTCTGATTGTTTAACTAATTCATCTTGGCTGCTAAGACTTGCATATCTTGCAGATATTTTTACTAAATTAAATGAGGTTAATCTGTCAATGCAAGGAAAAAATGTGACAGTTTTTACAGTATTTGATAAAATGTCATCATTGTTAAGAAAATTGGAATTTTGGGCCTCATCCGTCGAAGAAGAAAACTTTGATTGTTTCCCTACACTCAGTGACTTTTTGACTGAAATTAATTCCACAGTTGATAAAGATATTTGCAGTGCCATTGTGCAGCACCTAAGGGGTTTGCGTTCTACTCTGTTAAAATATTTTCCTGTAACAAATGACAGTCATGCTTGGGTTAGAAATCCATTTACAGTAACTGTTAAACCAGCCTCGTTAGTGGCACGGGACTATGAGAGCCTGATTGATTTAACATCTGATTCTCAAGTGAAACAAAATTTCAGTG
Source organism: Capra hircus (assembly GCF_001704415.2). Lineage (NCBI taxonomy): Eukaryota > Metazoa > Chordata > Mammalia > Artiodactyla > Bovidae > Capra > Capra hircus. The sequence continues at coordinate 40,536,247 of NC_030822.1, read as the reverse complement.
AACTTTCACTAAATGATTTTTGGAGTAGCCTAATTCAGGAGTACCCAAGTGTTGCACGGCGTGCAGTTCGCGTACTTCTTCCTTTTGCTACAATGCACCTGTGTGAGACAGGCTTTTCATATTATGCTGCCACAAAAACAAAATACAGGAAAAGACTTGATGCTGCACCTCATATGCGGATCCGACTTAGCAACATTACACCTAATATTAAGCGAATATGTGATAAAAAGACACAAAAACATTGTTCTCATTAAAGTTGGAGGGTTATGCATGCCTCTGGATAGCCAAATATAAGATGAAAAATAAAAGATGATTTACTTCACTGATGGTATCTTGGGGTTTTAAATAAAATTATTCAAATTTTTTATGCTTTTTAGATTTTAAGAAAGGTAAAGAATCACAGATTAAACACATATTACTGTTGGTGATTCTTCTTCACATTGTAATTTCAGAGGGTTCCATGGTGATGGCTGTGGGAAATACTGACTCACAGGATAAAGTTACAGTTCCTTAGCATGACATTTCTTTTCAGGATCTCATCACTGCCAGTCTTTCTAACCATGCCACCCTGTAGCTCTCCAGTCGCAGGGACCTTCTTACCTAAACATATCACTGTTTCATGCTTTCAGGTGTCAAAAAACCATTCCTTCTTCATTCCTGAAAAACTCCTATTTGCTTTTCAACCCATTGATTTAATTTATATTCGGTATTTGCATTCTCTTTATCTATTTTTTGTGTATGTCTCAGCTGTGAACCTCTTGGTGTTCTCATAATTCCCAGTGTTACTGGACTGAGCTGTTATGTGGTCTTATCCAGCTCTGTGTCTCCATTATCTGGTAGAAGACCTTGCTAAAGTAGAGGCTAAATAAAGGAAAAAACATTGGTGAAAGTGAACCAGTGAAAAAGGAATAGGATATGGTAGTTACATTTGTTTGTTCTTTTGTAGTCTCTGTGGTCTTGCCTCAGTTATTCAGTTACCTAGAATTTAGTGTGGCCATCAGGCAGAAGTTACTGGAGAATGTCAGGGCTTTGATTCAAGCTGAATACTAGCGGAGGTGGAGGGAGTATGAAAAACATTTTCAGGTCAGCAACTCAGGGTTAAATATTTTTGTGTTACTCCTGTAGTAGTAGTTTGTGTTATTCCTGTAGTAGGCTACTAGATAGCTACAGATAGCCATTATTTATTTAATCTTAATTATTCAAACTTATCTCCCATTTTGAGGAAGAGGAGTTCCCTTTCAAGGTAGAACATGATACAGGATTTTAGTTCTCTGAACAGGGATTGAACCCAGGCCCACAGCAGTGAGAACTCAGAGTCCTTGACCACTGGACTACCAGGAAATTCCCTAACTAGCTTTTCAACTGTGCTCAGTCTGAGCCTTCCTGAACCTATTATCTCATTTGTAAAATTTAAATTATGCCTTCTCTGAATAGTTAGTAAGATGAAATGAGTATGTATATAAATCTAACAGTAGGTAGTCAGATAAGTGACTTAAATTAGTTCTTGCCATATTCATCCATGTCCCGGGCAAACTTCATTCCACACTGACTCTTCCAATCTAAGTTTTTATTCTCTGTGAAGACACAACAGCACTCCAGGCTATAGGACCTGACCTAATCTGAGGCAGCAAGATTGAGTATTTTTAGCCCAGGTTCTTTTCTCCTTTGTCACATCATTAAGCACTTATTTACCTTTCAGTCACCCAGTTAGGTGATTTTATGTTATCAGTAATCTTTATGACAATCCTGTGGGATTAGGTAATTTTTTAATTTGCCTAGGGTCACACAATAAGTAGCAGAACTTAGTTTAAAATGGTCTTTTCTGGCAGTACTTTAGCCATCATTGCATTTCAAACATTTCTAAGAGCATCAGACAATGTCTTGGGATTATGGCTAAAAGCTCCCTACTAAAATGTGCTCCTTTCTTTGAAATCCATTGTGTTTTCTTCTCTAAATTCATCCAGAATAGCCATCTACATCAAAGTATGACTGCTTGTTTTAATATAAAAATATGTAGCATAGGGATTAAATTGCTATTAAGTAAAATCTCTAAAATCAGTCTCTAAAAAGATTCTTCCTAACTACTGACACATGCAGTACTAATCTCAGAATTAAATGTACCCTGTTTTAAGAAATATGTACGATGCTTTCATGTGTCCATCTGCCTGGTTCCTCAAGTGGAAGAACCTGACTCCCTGTGTGATTTCTGAACCCAGGCCTCTGCTTAAGTTACCTGGCCAGGATGTCAGCCTCTTGAGATACAAGACCTCTCACTTTCTGATCCTTTATCCCTAACCGCTTCCTCTGAGAGTCTCCTTTTCTGCATTTAAGCCCAAGTCTATTGACTTGAGACCCTGCTAACTGCTACTAGATCTGTTTAATGCCAACACTACCCAATTTGGTTCTTGATGTCAACTGCTTACCTGCTCTATAACCTATCAGGACTCATCTGTGGGTACTGTGTACAGCTAGTGAGAATAAACTTTTCTACATAAAGGTGGGTCTTATACCTGTTGAATGATAGGAAGGCTTGTTCCAGACAGCAACTTCTGTATTCTAACCTACTGAAGTTCCATGACTAAATCCCAAAGGAGAAGCTTCTTTTCCTTTATGTTCAAACTCTGCCTGCTTCAGAATCAGCCTTCCTTAAATACAACCAAAGTAGGCAAAGTTAAGTCTTGGGCACTGAGATTCCCTTTCTTTTGTACCTCCAATGCCCTTTGCCCTTCTGCCAGTATTCTGTTAGGTTCTGGATGCTAGAATCTCTGGAACTAGAGAGAAGACTGAAAAACCCCTTCACACAAAAGAGAAAACCATAGGAAGAAATGAATGGCATTCTCCTTAATATTGCAAGAGATATTTAGGGTCTAAATAACATGGCACCCTCAAATGACAGCTACCCTTCCTGCCTATGCACGAAACAGCGAAGTTCCCATAATGTGTCCAACCCAAGAGGGCTTTCCTAATTTTTTTTATTTTTTTGCCAGTTCTTGAAATTAATTTAACTGGATCTACACTTTCCTTAAAATATCAACAATTGTTTGTTGTATTAGACTAGGCTCTCAATTGTAATTTATAGGAAACCAAATCAAACTTACCAGGGACTTCCTTGGCAGTCCAGTGATTAAGACTCCATGCTCTACTGCAGTGGGCGCAGGATTGATCCCTGGCTGGGGAACTAGATCCCACCTGGGGCTGTTCCATCTCCCCCCACACCCTCCACGGCTACTCAGCCCAAGAAAGGCCAGATCAACTTAAGAAAGTTTACTTACTGGTCAGTGTTTGTAGTAGCCTCAGGGATGACTGGATCTGTTTAAATGATATTATCAGGGATCTCCATGGCTTTTTTGTTTTGTTGTATTGAGGTATAGTTACAATAGTAAATGTACATTATCCTGCTTTTAAGTCACATGTTTCAAGCACAGCTGACCCTTGAACAACACAGGTTTAAACTGCTTGGGTCTGCTTATACCCAGATTTTTTTCAGTAGTAATATAGAGTATTTACACTATCCATGGTTAGTTAAATCTGTGACTAGAGAGGGCTGACTAAATTATATGCAGATTTTCAACTTTGTAAAGGGTTGGCACCCCTGACCCCATGTTCAAAGGTCAACTATAATTGAAATTGCCTTGATTTCTTTTTTTTTGTCTTTTTAAAAAATGTTACTAAAGTTTAGTTGATTTACAGTGTAGTGTTGATTTCTGCTATACAGAAAAGTGATTCAGTTTTATATATAATCTTTTTCATATTCTTTTCCAGTATGATTTATCACAGAGTATTGAATATAGTTCCCTGTGCTATACAATAGGACCTTGTTGTTTGTTTATTCATCCTATACATAATAGTTTGTATCTGCTAATCCCAAACTCCCAGTCCTTCCCTCCCTACTGCCCTTCCACCTGCCCAGATTTCTTAATGAGGATCATTTCCTATGTCAGTCTTGCCGTAGTACCACGTGTTGTTGTTCAGTTGTTAAGTTGTGTTGGTCTCTTTTGCAGCAGACTCCATGGACTGTAGCCCACCAGGCTCCTCTGTCCATGGGATTTCCCAGGCAAGAATACCGCAATAAGTTGCCATTTCCTTCACTAGGGGATCTTCCCAACCCACGGATTGAACCCTTGTCTCCTGAATTGGCAGGTGGATTCTTTGCCACTGAGCCACCTGTGTACCACACATATACTATATATATATACAAACTATAATCTCTTGTAGCTTAGAATTCCTTTGGATCATTAGTAGAGTTTAGAAAATTTCTAATCATACTGTAAGTGCTCAGTGAATTTGAATTCCCTAACTTGAAAGGTACAAATATTAAGGTGAAATATAATTCATACTATAACATGAAAATTAGCTTTAAAATCCTTGTCTCACTTAAATCAGGCAGTAACTTTTTGTTGTTTTTTTTTTTACTCTATACAAGGTTTCTTTTTTTTTTGTAGGAAAATATACATTACACAAAATTTAAGCGCTTTTAAGTATACAGTTCAGTGACATTAAGGACATTGACAGTGTTGTGCAACCATCACCATCATCCATCTCCAGAACTTTTTCATCTTCCCGTACTGAAACTGTCTACATTAAATAGTAATTCCCCACAATTCCCCTCCCCTAGTCCCTGGCACTTATCATTCTTACTTTTCTGTCTCTGTGAATTTGGCTAATCTTGGGACCTCATAGTGGAATCATACAGTATTTGTCCTTTTAAGTCTGTCTGATTTCATTCTGCTTATCATGTCTTCTAGGTTTGACTGTGTTGTAGCATGCGTCAAAATTTGCTCTTTTTAAGGCTGAGTAGTATTCTGTGTGTGTGTTTACATTTTCTTTATCCATTCATCCATCAATGCACATTTGGGTTATATCTGTCTTTGGCTACTATGAATAATACTACTGTGAACATGGGAGTGCAAATATCTTTTAACTCCCTAGAGCAGCATTCCTTTAATAAGCTCCCCTATTTCCTTAAAAGTGCAATTTTTTATTCTCAAAAATAAACTCACATACAACTCCTGAAAGAATCCATAGCTGTGTAAATCTAGATACCTCTGGAACTACATATGTTATTTACTTTAATTTTTTAAAGTTGGTATAACTGCACCGTTAATTAGTGCAATGGAAAGAATTCTGAAGCAGCTGTCAAGAGACTTGTGTTCTGCAACTAATTAACTGCCTTAAGTTCATCTTCTCTTGGCTTTGGTTGCTTCACTTACAAAATGAAAGGGGTTGAACTAGAATGAGTTCTAAGGTTCTCGTCAAATAAGATAAAAATTTTAACCTAAATAAAGATTACAGTGATGAAAAGATGTGCTGAGGTATTTGAAATACAGGGTTTTTTCCCCTTGGAAGCCAAGCTTTTTTTTTTTTTAATTGAAGTGTAGTTGATTTACAGTGTTGTATCAGTTTTTGCTGTACAGCAAAGTGACTCAGTTACACACACAC